>NW_017619274.1:0-414316 GCF_001879475.1 Ipomoea nil | reverse complement strand
AGCCAATTGAGGTTGTAGTATGGGATGCAATTTCAAAATTGGGGACCGATTCAAAGAAGACATGGAGATCAAATTGAATTGAGATAAAATTCAATACCAGGAGAAGTCTGGGAGCCAATTTCAAAGTCAAAGTCAACAATTCAAATTGGGAAGCAATTGAAAGCACCAGGAGCAGTTTGGGAGTCAATTGCAAGTCAAAGTCAATTGGGAGCCAATTACAATGGAGAAATTCAAATTGGGTGCCAATTACAAGCCAATTGAAATTGGGTGTCAATTACAAAGGAGAAATTCAAATTGGGTGGAAGTTCACAACCAGTTTGAAGTCTGAGAACACCCAGACGTGAGAATGAAGAAGATGAAGATGAACTTACAGTGAAAATATTCTCACAAGGAAAAATACTAGTTTAACTAGTATGGGATTAAATTGAAGAATATTTTTAAATCCCAAAGATACAAGGACCACTTCAGAGCTAATCAGAGAAGCCATTCTACACCAAAACTGAGACCCAGATATTTCCACTCAATGTAAAACCAGAGGAATATCATATGATGTTTGGGAGCTCATTTACATGGAGATGAAACTCCATCAACGGCTAGCTTATCTCTTTCTGACATTTTTGCAGAAGATAAGATAAGATCTCTGACAAAAAGATACAAGATTTCAAAAATGAGAGCGTCTCTTTCCAACGGACAGATTCTCATTACCAGCTATAAAATGATGAAGATATGAAGACTTGAAGATCACGGACTTGAAGAGCAATAGAGCAGTTGAGAAAATTCGAATCCATCAAAGGGATCGAATAGAGCAATTAAGCTTGAAAGAGCATAGAGCAAAAATCTCATTTGGTACAGAGCATACCAAAAATCTTCAAGTGAGAAGTGAGAAAAGAAAAAGAACTCAGAGAGCTTCAAAGAAAATATTCAGAGAGTTCTTAAACAGAGCAAAGCAGAGCAAAAATATCAAGTGCTTTACTTGATATATTCAAAGAGAGAAAACACTCAGAGCTATCAAGAGAAATCATTCCAGAGTGTTTATCTTCATCAAAGAGACCTGCGCATCATTGAAGATCATCTACAGAGTCTCAGAAGTTGGAAGCAAGACAACACTTGTTTTGGAGCAAAACAAGAGAAGGGAGGAAAGTAGCACGGAGCTGTGAAATCCTGGATTGTCACACGGAGCTGTGAGATCCGAAGCAGCAGTGTCGGAGGCACTGGGCGTGATTGGTGTGGGCTTGGTGATCAAAGCACCAGATCACGGGATACGTTTCTACCGGAGTGTGGAAGACGGGGGGAAAGTAACGCGGAGTCGTGAAATCCTAGGATAGTAGCGCGGCGACGTGAAACCCGAAGCAGCAGTGTGGTGTCACTGGGCGTGATTAGTGCGGGCTTTGTGATCAAAGCACTAGATCACGGAAATTCATTGTATCTTGGTACCAAGAAGTGGTAGATATAGTGAATTGCTCTTGGAGATAAGAGCAAGTGGAGTAGGAGGATTACACCACCTCACGAACCACTATAATTGTCTTGTGTTCTTTACTGCTTTCTTTACTTACCGCTCTTTACATATTCGCTCTACACGAGATATACTGCTCACACAATCTCACACACACTTTATGTTTATTTATTTCCGCTGTGCACCATACTCTAACAATCTAGTTAAGAGTTTTGGTTTATCTCTGGCTTAGCAATTGTTGTGCTGTGCGAAAAAGTTTGAGTCTATTCACCCCCCCCCCCCTAGACTTTCACCTTACCTCTTTTGGGACCAACAAGTGGAATCACACCAAGTGGTATTTCAACAAGAAGGAAACTCTGAGAATCCAATGAATTTTCAACCAAATCGAAAGTGGCTAAGAAGTCACCCACTTGACTTAGTCATTGGAAATCTGAGGGATGCAGTAAGAACACGATCATCTACTAGGGACCAACAAGGGATGCAATGTTCTCATGTTTTCTATCACAACTGGAACCGAAAGAAATTGACGAAGCTTTAGCCGATCCAAGTTGGATAGATGCCATGCAAGAGGAATTAGATCAATTCAAGCGCAACGACGTATGGAAACTCGTTCCAAGACCAAAACACCAAAATGTAATTGGCACTAAATGGGTCTTTAAGAACAAAGCAAATGAACACGGCATCATTGTTAGGAATAAAGCAAGATTAGTCGCAAAGGGGTACTCACAAGAAGAATGCATAGATTTTGATGAGACATTCGCCCCCGTCGCACGACTCGAAGCAATCCGGATATTCCTAGCATATGCAGCGCACAAGAATTTCACAGTATATCAAATGGATGTAAAGAGCGCATTTCTTAATAGCTTACTTGAAGAAGAAGTTTACGTCGAACAACCACCTGGTTTTGAGGTAAAAGACGTTGGTGATCAAGTCTACAAATTAAAGAAGGCATTGTACGGGTTAAAACAAGCTCCATGAGCTTGGTATGACACCTTGTCAATGTTCTTAATTAGTTGTGGATTCACCAAAGGTCTAGTCGATAAAACCCTCTTTAGAATTCAAGAAAATAATCACATTTTATTAGTACAAATTTATGTTGATGATATTATCTTTGGAAGTACTAATAAATCATTATGTGAGAAATTTTCTAAGCTCATGCAGAACAGGTTCGAGATGAGTATGATGGGAAAATTAAATTACTTTTTGGGACTGCAAGTCAAGCAACTTGAAGAAGGAATTTTCATAAATCAAGCCAAGTACACAAGAGATCTTATCAAGAAATTTGGCGTAGATGGAAAATCCTCAGTCAAAATTCCCATGAGTACATCTCAAAAATTGGATAAAGATGATGAAGGAAAAGATGTCGACCAAACGATGTATCGAGGGATGATTGGATCGTTACTATACTTAACCGCAAGCAGACCGGACATATCATACTCAGTTGGCGTATGTGTTAGATTCCAATCAAAGCCCAAAGAAAGTCATCTGATCGCAACCAAGAAGATAATTCGATATCTCAAAGGAACAATCAATGTGGGATTATGGTATCCCAAAGAAGGAGATTTTACACTAACTGGTTATTCAGATGCAGATTTTGCAGGTTGTAAGATAGACCAAAAAAGTACCTCAGAGACATGCCAGTTCTTAGGGGGAAGATTGGTCTCTTGGTTCAGCAAAAAGCAAAACTCCATAGCTACAAGCATTGCCGAAGCCGAATATATTGCAGCTGGAAGTTGTTGTGCACAAATCTTGTGGATGAAGCAACAATTATTGGACAATGGGATTAAGTGTGAAAACGTTAGCATTTTATGCGATAATACTAGTGCAATCGCCATAACCCAAAATCCGGTGCTTCATTCGCTAACCAAGCATATCGATGTTCGACACCATTTTATCCGAGACCACGTCGAAAAGAAAGATTTGAAAATCGATCATGTTCCCACGGAGAATCAAATTGCCGACATTCTCACAAAGCCGTTGTGTGAATCTCGTTTTGCAACTCTAAGGCATGAAATGGGAATGATCGAAATGAGCTAAGTGTTTCTAAACTCTTAATTTTGAAATATGTTCGCACTTTGTGTTAATTTTTGTTGTTTATGTGACCTACGTGTTTTAATAATATTTTGAAGCATATGTTATATTTGTGTGTGTGTGATATGTATTAAGTTACCTATATGTTTTCGTAAAATTTGTTTATGTGCTTAAGTGTGTTATTTGTGTCTTACGAAATTTGCGTACATGTTTTCGTAATGTGAAATTTGTGTTACACATGTTTATATATTTGTCACGTTTTTTAAGCATAATTTATATGTGTAATTTAATTGCTATATTTTTTTAAAAAGTATGCTTTAATTAGTTTAATTAAATTAAGTTTTTTTTGGGATATGTAATTAAGGGGGAACAAATTTTTATAAGCATATATTAAGAGAGAACTTAGATGGGTTATTATTTGCATGTTAAAGTGAGTCATCATATATAGAGGAAATGTTTTTAATCTGATGAACTTGCCTCTTTCATAAAATTGAACCCTCAAAAGTAAAAAAGGTTAGGTTCAGGGCTGTGGAAAGTCAAATTCATTTAATTTACTTTGAAAATTGAAAACCTTTTCAGACTGTTAGGTATATATCTGTCAATTCAGAGAATTTATCAGCTTTATTGAAATCTGAAATCAAAGTGATAATATTTATCTGGAATATAATATTTTCTACAGGTTGGCGGTTATTTGAAGCACAATTTTTGGCACCATGTACCCACAAATGGAGTATTTAAATCTGAGCTGGCAAATTTAAATCATGTGGAAGGTCAAATTTATCCTCAAAGAGATCAATAGTCTCTTTCCATCCACTAGGGGGCAAAGAAGTAATTTCGCAAGGAAATTACCCCCAATCCTAACGGGTAGAAGGAGGAGACCCAAAAAGTGAACTATCTTCTTCTCCATCCATTCTCGCCGGCCGGTTTCTCGAAGAAAGAAGGAGCTCAAATTCATCAAATGCTTCCACACCCATCCAAAACCTTCTACACTAATTCATTCTACCCATAAATACCCATCACTCAAACCCAAAATCTCATCCAAAAATCCTCTAAAACCAAATACCCAAACCCCTCAACCTTTTTCGGACACTACCGCCGAAATACCCAAAAACCTCACAAAATTCCTCAACTCAAGTTCTAATCAATGGAGGTTGATCAATTGGAGACGGAGACAATCACCACCAAAGGAACAAGGAAATCAAGCCGTGTGCTTAGTGGAATGATTCTCGACACCACCGACTTCACCAATCAAGTTCAAGACAAAGCTTTGGGGGTAAAAATTATCAACTCTCTTGAAAGTTGTGGGTTGTTAAATTTTTGCACCTTTAGATATATTGGATTTTACAAAGATGAAGTGACCGAACTATATTTGCATGCTAAAGTTGAGAATAATTCGATCAAATCTATGGTGAAAGGAGTAGAGGTGGAAATAAATGTCGATGATTTTCGGAGGGTATTTAATCTTGCAGAGTCGAATTTGAGAGTAGAAACTCATAATTTTGATGTCAATGCTATTTGGGCCGAGGTACGCGATGCCAACGCACCGCTAACTCCTAAGATAAATGGCAAGAAAAATGATCTTAAAAATGAATATGGACTCTTGTTGAATATTGTACACAAGTGTATTGAGTCTAGATATTATTGTCGTGACAAATTATCCAAGGAGAAGCTCATGATTATGAGTGTTATTATGAATAATGTGTGTGTTGATTGGGGAGCATTCTTGTTTGAGAAGTTGTGTGATCAACTAGTGAAGGCCAAGCCGTTGGTGGATGGATGGTTCCAACAGGTGGTTGGATATGGTTTTGCAGTTGGGGAGATCCTAAGAACCAAAAATGTGCCCCTATCCAAAGCTAGACTTGTCCTTAACCATAACTATCTTTTTAGACCAAATCCACCGAACCCAAAGCCCCCACCGTACCCAAGCCTACCCGAAAAGAAAAACCCTCAACCCTCCTAACCGTTCTCTTAGACACATTATTCGCGAGGCGAGTAATGAGGGATCCAACACCCCCGTTTTGAGATCAAATGAAGACACCTCAAGCCACCATGCACCCTATGTACCCGCATCCATCGTAAATTCCCTAAACCCGGATAACCCACCTTTGCCGGTTGATGGAGTGGAGATTGACAGAGTTGAAGTTGGTAGTGTGGAGGATGTACCAACTATTAGGGCGGATAGTGTGTTACTAGAGGAGTTTGAGCGTGCTAGAGCATGGAGAGCTTGGAGATTATCTGATCATAACAAGTTGGCCGAAACCATTGGGCCAAATACCTTGGAAAGGGAAGAGCTTGTTTTGAGTTGGTTAGGAACTCGTGATCTTGCCCAGGCCACTAGATTATATGTTATTAACTCTTGTTTTGTGACTAAGCTTGCAAGGAAGAAAAGAACCGAGAAGGGAGTACTTGTTGAAGCTGCACCGGACACACCGATTGGAGAATTTGATCCAAATGACATGCGCCGAGCTACTATTAATTCTATGGAAGAAATTCGAAGAACTCCCGGAGAAGGATCAATGGAAAGAGTTGATGATGTAGATTTGCCGGAGTTGGACCCGTACCCTGCTACTCTTGGGGATGAGAATTTAAGCTATGAATCCTATTTTCCTCATTCCGCGACGGAGATTACGGGATCAATTCAAAATGATGCGAGTGCACCGAGCAACCAAGTCTCTTTGAACTTGGATGAAGCAAACAACTTGCCAACTTTGCCAACTAGGTGTGATGTCTATGATCAAGAAAATCCAAGAAACACTACACGGTTGATGATTTGCTACACCAATGAGGATGCCGAGCCGAATCTAGCAAAAACGATGATTGCCACTCCACATGATGAATTTCTTCACTCTTTGTCGAATCTCACACCTCCAACACAACCCGAGGCAACCTTCAATGTTCAATCTTTGCGTGAGGAAATTGCGGGTGATGTTAAATTGATAGTTCAAGAGTCAACAGGAGGTTTGAATAGCAAGATTGACAACATGGACCACAAACTTGATGACTGTCACAAAGCCATGTTCAATCATGCCGAGCAATTGTTCAATAGGCAAGGTCTTTTGAAGAATGAAATTGACACGGCCAAGGAAGAATTAAAAGGTGAAATTTTGAAGATGTTTATTGAAATGGGCAAGTTGGGCACCGAAACAAATTCTAGGCTTAAGTTGTTGGAGCAACAAATGAAGGGCCTCCTACAACAAACAAATGTCAACAAGGATTTACTTGATGGTGTTCGACAAAACCAAGTCACTGCTTCGGAGAGCTTTCAAAAGTTTGTAGATGCTGCCGAAAAGGGGGAAAGACTAGTTGTAACACCCCAATTTTCATATCCAAAATTTCCTTAAAATTTTTTTCCTTAACTTACAATTTTACAAAAATCATAGCGGAAGCATTAACTAACCAAAGGAAATGGGTGTTACCGCCACGCTCAGGTATCTCTCTTATACCCAAACGCTAAGGCTAATAATACAACTTAAATTGAATAATCCAAATTCAACTTAATACGTAAACTACAAATAACATTACAATCATTTACTCTCAAAATATCAAATCTCCAATGAGTCAATTTAATTCCTGCTCAACCTGAATTCATCTTGAATCCCGTTATCCATGTTCACCTGGAAAAATAATTTGCAACAAAATAGGGTGTAGACAAAAATTAGCATAAGCTAAGTAAGTTTCACTTCACCCCGTAAAATAATGGCTTGGATTTTATATTTCAAAAATAATATATACTTTTATACTCTTCCAAAATACATGTGAAGTTATATTTTTCCTTGTATAGAGAATTAATATTTATAAATGGAGAATTAACAAACCTCATCAAAATCCACTTAGAATCTGGACTAGAACCTATGTGCACACCCCAGGGGATTCCAAGCCACTGGGTAGTATATGATCCAAGTAGTCAGGTTATCCTACCTACTACCACTCAAACAATTTGAAAACTGGATCATAACCTATGTGTTACACCCTCATGGGATTCCAAGCCCAATGAGTAGTCATTAGTCCAAGTGAACAGTATTCACATTCACTGTACACCACACAGTACATTATTTGCTCAAAATTCCATTATTTCTCCACATATAAATACTCTTCTCCAAAAATTCATTTTCCCCAAAATATATAATTTTCTCCAATACAATTCCTCAACAAAAAATATAATTTCTCAAATTGCAACTTCCTCCATATATAATAATTTCTCAAAAACATAATTTTTAATCCACAATAAGGATGTAATACAAATTTCACCATATGTAACACTAAAAAATCCAAGCCACAGATTTACACAACACGCGGGTTCGACACGTCGAAACCCATTCTCGATATTTCGAGAATCACCACACAATAGTACCATTTATCGATAAATGCACTCATGTCCACATTAATAGCATAAATCATATAATAGCAATACATATAATATTCGGGGAAAATAATAATTTTAGTGAACATGAAATCTTACCCACGAAGCACAAACACATCTATCAACACTTAATAGCATCATAGCCGCTTTGATAGGGAACCTGTGAATCAAACATATCTTAATAATATTATTATTCCAAATACTATTATTATTATTCCTATTGTTACTTCACTGTACTGCCGCATCATCACTCTCACTAATAAATCACAATCAAATATATATAAACACCTACCTCCCTTCATTATCAATATCACGGCATTAACAGAATGAAAATCATCATCTCAATTTTTTTTTTGCCCAACTAGTTCATGATCATCATTATGCCTAACATTATCAGTATTCAACCTCATCTTTTAATATTCATCTCTACTCTAATAACATTTAGATCATCAATAACAACACTACCAACAAACCAAAATCAATAATATCCATCTAATCCTCACCTCATTTACTCCATCATATTAATCAATAAGCTTAGCTTCACCATGGAACAACGACATTACCCACGCTTCTTCATCCACTTTGCCGTCCCTACTGCCTTCATCGCTGGTCACTACCGAACAAAAAGGGAGAAGAAGGTGGCTGCGTAACTCTGATCTAATTTAGAGGAAAAGGGGAAGGGAGAGAATCTGGGTATTTCTATTGAGGAGAAAGAGACGTGAGAGAGATGGAGAGAGGCACAAGGGATATAATAAGTAGTATATATTACCAACTTAAACTATCTATCTACTATCTACTATATCTACTATACTAATAAGAGTCCAAGAGAGTTAGGCCTATAATGCGTAGAAAAAATGGCGGTCAAATTTTTTAATCAAATGAATGGCTCAGATTGATCAGATTTTAATTTTTCCTTTAAATTTCCTAATTTATCCTTAATGAATATGATTATCCGTTAACTTTTCCGTTAAATATTATCTTTTCCGTTAATTTCTGTTAGTTCACCGTTAACTTACTCATTGATTTCAATAGGATAAGAAAGGTCTTAGGTTCGAACCACATCCCAATCAAAGTTGGCATAATTAGTACTCTATTTTACTCTTATTAAATTAAATAATAATTTAGTAGCTACAACAAAAAATAATACATATGCATTTCTTTAATTTAGAATTATGAGTCTACAATGTCTTTATTAAAAAAAAATTATTCATTGTCAATAAATTAAATAAGAGAAATAATTTCATTAGTTATATTGTCTTTATTTTTATCCAATATAAAAATTCTTTACATTATATTCAAAATTCAAATTCATCAATTGATTATATTCGCTACATTGTCCCTACAATGTCTTTATTTTAAAAAAAAAAATTATTCATTATCAATAAATTAATTAAGAGAAATAATTTCATTAATTATATTGTCTTTATTTTTCTCCAATGTAAAAATTCTTTACATTCAAAATCATCAATTGATTATATTCACTACATTGCCCATTATCTTTTTTTTTTGTGCACTATTTTTTTAATTAAATATCAAAGTTATAATACAAAATAATGATATATATTTATTTACCAGGTATTTTATTAATACCATGAAAAAATTTAAAAAATTTAAATTAATAAAGCCAATTATATTAACTACTTGAGGGATTTGTTGACAAATAGAGTATTTAAATCACACAACAAATTGAAGTGAGAAACTACCTCGCAATGTCCTTGTTTGACAATCAGCAGTTAGCGGTTAGCGTTAGCGGATTATATTAGCGGATTTGACCAGTGAATTATATCAACTATTCGTAAAAAGATATTTGAAAAAATTAGTTGTTTAAATTAACATTTAAAATGACCTAAGGGTATAATAATAATAATAATAATAATAATAATAATAATAATAATAATAATAATAATAATAATAATAATAATAATAATAATAATATAATAATAATAATAATAATAATAATAATAATAATAATAATAGTTATTATTATTATCATATCAAAATAATAATAAGAATATGGAATTGGATTAATAATAATAATAATAGTTATTATTATTATTATAATAATAATAGTAATTATTATTATAATAATAATAATAATAATAATAATAATAATAATAATAATTATTATTATTATTATTATTATTATTATTATTATTATTATGTATACTATTAATAAAAATTAAATCATCCTATGTAGTTTCCGGTTTGATGTGGTATCCTGATTTCCTAAAAATTAAAATGGATGATTAGGAAAATGAAGATGATAGTATTCAAAAAAAAAAAAGTGAATATGGATTTGATTATAGATGACAATAATATGTGATTGTGTTGAGGTATGAAAGAAAATTATTATTTTTTAATTAGGTAAATTTTATTAATAATAATTATTATAATAATAATAATAATAATAATAATTATTATTATTATTATTATTATTATTATTATTATAATAATAATAATAATAATAATTATTATTATTATTATTATTATTATTATTATTATTATTATTATTATGTATACTATTAATAAAAATAAAATCATCCTATGTAGTTTCCGGTTTGATGTGGTATCCTGCTTTTCTAAAAATTAAAATGGATGATTAGGAAAATGAAGATGATAGTATTCAAAAAAAAAAAAAAAAAAAAAGGTGAATATGGATTTGGTTATAGATGAAAATAATATGTGATTGTGTTGAGGTATGAAAGAAAATTATTATTTTTTAATTAGGTAAATTTTATTTTAGCATATCTAACTATTTACTATAAAGTCTATATACTGTAACATGTTTTTCTATTTTATGTAAAAACCATAAAATATAAGTGAATTTTTATTATTAAGATATATATTTATAAAATTTCTATAGTCTATCTATACTCTTATTAAAAACAAAATTCCCCCTTCTTGCATTCCCGCCAAAGAATAGAAAAGGAAAAAAGTTACTAATTAATAATACTAATAGTAATCAGTAAAAAAGTTAGCAGTAAAATATAAAAATAAAAAAAATTCTTAATTTACAGAAAATGAAAAAGAAAATGAAATCCACTAATTAATTAATACTAATAATTTTAGGGGTGGGCACGGGTCGGATTCGGGTTCGACCCGACTAAAAATTTGGGTACCCAAAATATTCGGGTCCCATATTCTACCATCCGAAGTCCGAACCGAAATAATAGCATTATGGTTCGGGTTCGGGTGCTTCGGGTCGGACTATAATCAGGTTTGAACTATACCACCCGAAATCATAATTAAAAATAGTACTTCGTAGTAAGTGTTGTACATTACCAAGAATCTGCTTTAATAATTAAGTCTTCTACCTTCCCAAGAAAAGAATCTGCTTTAATAATTAAGTCTTTTACCTTCCCAAGAATTTGAATTTTATCAAGTATCACGCAATTCCAGATGAGTTTTTACATTATCAATTACACGTATCATTCATTACTACTAAGTGTAACTAAGTGTAATTACTAGTTACTATTGCTGCTTCAACCTTTAACATTCCAAATGCCAGAAACCACTTGCTCTCCAGTCTCCCCAAAGTAGTGACTTGTTTGCCTTCTTGAATACCCTTGCCTTGTTGCCTGTGTAATAAATTAACAATCATTAATAATAGAGAATAATGCCCAAATTTAAATATATATAAATAAGTGAAATATAAATTAAAGCATAATCACTTTAGTTAATGACTCCAATCTCCAAAATTAAATATATAAATAAACAAACAAGTGAATCAAGATTCAGTAAAAATAAATTGCAAGATTTATTCGATAAGACAGAAAAGTTTAGAAATATGAGAGACAAATTTTGGAAGGAGAAGATAATACTTTGTATTGAAACATAGAAACCATTACGATGTTATTGTGAATTAATGAATACAACTAGCATGACAAAAAAATCGAAACAAGAGTATAGAGCAGAGGAATATACATGATAGTGATGGTCACCAATTCGGCGATTTAAGATAGAAATGGACGATGGAGACCAAAATCACCATATGAACCATGATGGTAGACGGTGACTTGCTAAGCTGCTAAAGAATTGAAAGCTCAAGGGAGAGAAGAAATATATCTCAAACATGTGTTTTCCTCCATGGTTGTCGGTGAGAAGCTAAGTAGAGAGAGGGGAAATGGGTTAGAGAAAATGGGTTACATGTTTGCAGAGAAAAGTAAAGAAAACCCTACCTAGTACTTACAAGCTACACTGCCACTCGCCCACTCTGCTAAGCTAATGCCTACAAGCATTTTATATGTAGACTAACACTTCGGGTCTCGGGTCGGATTCGAAATAAAAAATCTGTACCCGAGACTCGAACCGAAATATATAAAATGTTTCGGTTTTAAATCGGGTTGGACCCGATTTCAAAATCACCCAACCAGAATTGAATTTTTCGGGTCGAACCCGACCAAAATTCGGGTAGAACCCGAATTATGCCCACCCCTACTAATAATAATCAGTAAAAAAGTTAATTGTAAAATAAGAAAATTGATAGGAATATTTTTGTAATAAAGTTTTGATGAGCCAAATGTACTTCAGATCCTCTTAGATTTTAGGTCTTTAGTACAAACATCATAATCCAGAATATCGAGTCAAAGGAAATCTACCATATGAAGAACAAAATTAATTTGGAAAATTAATTTTGGTCCTACGAGTATTCATCCAAGAAAGAAGCATAAAGGAATTGCGTTGCAACAAATAACTAGATGAGCCTACGGCAAAATGGTAGAAGTGCTTATATAAAATGAACATACTCAAGATCGATCCCCCCCCCCCCCCCCAAGGACTTATGTTTTACAAGTCAAGAATTCGGACAAGCAAGATGTGCCCAATAAGCACAATGTGACCTAATCAGAAAAGCACAATGTTCAAGACAAATGAGCAAGAAGTGCCGAAGTCAAAGGAGCACAATGTGTCTTATGAAAAGCAAAATGTGGCAAAGAAGCAAGATGATCAGAAAATGGATAAATTCGAAGGAATTTATTCTGAATCAACCCACATGCCACAAGAAGCAAGATGATCAGAAAATGGATAAATTCGAAGGAATTTATTCTGAATCAACCCACATGCCACAAGAATCCAAAATTGCCTGAAGATATGATCAGAACGGGAGAAATATTTATGAAGACATGAATATAAAAACTTATCCTAGAAATAAATTCTTCTGGAAGAATTTATTTCAAAGATACGTTGGAAATTCAAAATTGACAAGAATAATAATATTTTAAAGAAACAACTTGAAAATCAAGTTGAAATAAAATATTATCTTGTCAGACAAGTTGACAATCAAATCATATTGAAGACCTACCATTGTCAACAATATCAGGCTATGAAGATTCAAAATTCAAAAATCAAATTATCCCACTCCAACGGATATATTTGGTTATCTATAAAAAGGCCATGAAGACTTGAAGAAAACAGAGGTGAATACACACGAGATAAGAAGTGAACAAGTGCAAGTGCTCAAATACTCTTTAGAGACTTAGTCCGAATAGTCTCAAAAATAGTTGGAGAGAGATACAATTACCTTTGTATTTGTAATTGTTAGAAGAGTATAGTTGTGTGCTAAATACTCTAGTGAGTGTAGCTGTGTGCAAAACACTCGTGATTGCTAAGTGTAGCTGTGTGCAAGACACTTAGTTGGCGTTGAGTATAGCTGTGTGCGAAATACTCGTAGTTGAGTGTAGCTGTGTGCGACACACTCGGAGTTGGGTGTAGCTGTGTGCAAGACATCCGGAAGAAGTGCTTGTGTAGCACTTATTCACTACTGTAACTGTGTGTGGAAAATAGTGAATTACTCCTAGAAGTGAATGGAGTAAAGTGGACTAGGAAGATTACGCCACTTCCGAACTACTATAAATTGCCTCTCTCATTTACATACCGCACTTACATAATTCGCTCTATCTATCTATCTTATCCGACTAACCCGTTTACTATTCACTGCTAATCTTAATCTTTCGGGTTTAGCGTGTTTTCACGTATGCATGTAACTCAAACGTTTCATGCTTAACATTTGAATTATTCTAAGCAAGTTTGACGTGTTGCATGTGACTTTTATCATACGATTGACGTGACACGAAATCTTATTTATAGTCTTGAATATTATTGTTAAATATTGAGTGCACCATCTCCTTTAAATATTCAAGATATTCATGTCATTCTTACACCTCATCTGAGCTTATCCTACACGTGCATGTGATTCAAATTATTGATTGGGCATAACTCTTTACACTTATTTATTCCGATGTGCATTTCAATTTGATTACTTCTTTATTTACTTGTTACTTATAGTTGAAATTACCAAAGAGTTATTTATTGTGAAAAAGTTTAAAAGTCTATTCACCCCCCCCCCCCCCACTAGACTTTTACCACCCTATCGGGACCAACAATTGGTATCAGAGCGGTTGTCTATTTGAGTCAATTTTGACTGCTAGACAGATCTCGAAAAATTCAAATTTGTGTTACAATTGTGGAATGCAACAAAGAATTCGAAGAAGGAAATGGTTGAGGAAGATTCAAATTTGTGTTACAATTGGAGAAAGCCTGGACATTTTGCAGCAAGCTGTCCACACCCCAAGGTAAGTAAAAGTCAATACACAAATATTTCTAACTCTCAACAGGAAGAATTCAAGACCAAAGATAAAAGGTTCACAAAGGAGAGAAGAAAAGCACTCATTAGTGACCCACTTGAGACAAGTGAGTCAGAAGAGTCTTCAAGTGATGAAAGTGACACCTCAAAAGATGACAATGCAATGTTTTGCATGAGTATCTCCAACAACTCACCCTACGAGGACATGTGTCTTATGGCAAATGAAAATGAAGAAAATGATGTAATATCTAATTCTTATGACTCTGTAAATTCTTCATTCTCTGGAGAGTCCTTCTTTCACTTAATGAAAGACTGTCAAACCGTAATGGACACTCATTCTCAACCCAAAGAGCGCAATAATCTTTTGATTCTTGAAAAAGATCAATTAAATGAAAAATTACAAAATGCTCTACTTGAAGTGAAAGACTTGAAAGATAAAATTATTTGTCTTCAAGAAGAGTGTAAATCAAGGGAAGTGAGAGAACACAACCTTAGAGAGGTTATAGCAACATTTACACATTCATCCAAAATAATTGGACAAAATGGTAAATATGCAAAAACCCTCAAGTGATAAAACCGGACTTGGTTATGATCCATCGTGTTCTCAAACATCCGAAAAATTGACCAATTCTACTACTACTTTAAATAATAAAGTCCAGGTAGTAAAATTTGTAAAAGGTCAAGAAAGCACAGTGAGACAAGGAATTGGTTATCAAACTAATGTCAAATTTAAAGGTGTTAGGCCGAAGCCTCAAAGAAACAATATTTCGCCTAAGCAGTATATAAAAAGGCAAAAGTTTGTTTCTAAATGGAAACACACCAATGAGTCAAGTGCACAAAGCCCTCATAGGAAAATGGGAAGAAATCCGAGAATTGGGGCAAGGAAATTTTATCCCTCTAAACAAGATTGGTTTGATTATATTAAACCATGGAATAAGTCCAGATTTAATGCATATCATAGGCTCAAACAATCTACTTCCCAAGTGCCAAAAAATCGAGTTAATTTTCAAAAACCGGCACCAAAAATGTTTTCTAAAATTAGTTATGATTACAATGTGTTTAATGGTTACCAATCACCTAAACTTAGATCAGTGAGTACAAGGTGGATTTGGGTACAAAAAATGACTAACACCCAAGGACCCAAATCATGTTGGGTACCTAAAAATGTGTAATTTATTTGCAGGAAATTTGGTACTTCAATAGTGGATGTTCTAGACACATGACTGGAAATAAATCTAGTCTTGTGAACTTTAAAAATATCGAAGGACCAAAAGTCGTATTCGGTGGAAATGAACGATACTGCATAACCAAAGGAATTGGTACAATATTTCGCAATGGTTTAAAAATTGAAGATGTATCCTTTGTTGAAGGTCTAAAATTCAACTTGTTAAGTACAAGTCAATTTTGTGGCAAAGGATATCTAGTAGAATTCTTCAAAGACAAATGTCAAGTGAAGAATAATTCCTCGGGAGAAATTGTGCTCGAAGGAATAAGGAAGAAAAATATGTATGTGGTTGATTGGAACACGACAAAAGAATCAGTATGTCTACTAGCAAACAACGCACACGCAACCAGTTGGGAATGGCACAGAAAGTTAAATCATCTAAACTTCAAGACTGTCAACAAGCTAGCAAGAAACAAACTCGTTGAAGATCTACCAGACATTGTTTACAAGAAAGATCAAATATGTGATGTTTGCCAAAGAGGAAAGCAAATCAAGTCATCATTCAAATCCAAAGCTCAAGAATCTACAACAAGACCGCTAAGTCTACTACACATGGATCTATTCGGTCCAGTAGACCCTGTAAGTCTAAGTGGTAAGAAATATACACTAGTTGTTGTTGATGATTTTTCCAGGTATACATGGACGATATTTCTCAAGAAGAAGAAAAATGAAGTGGAGCAAAAGTTGCCAGAACTACTTAAGCTACTACAAAACGAGAAAGACTTGAAAATTGCAAAAATCCGAACTGATCGTGGAACTGAGTTCGTAAATCAAGTGATCCAAGCCTACTGCAATTCTCAAGGAATTCTACATCAATTATCTGTCGCACGTACACCACAACAAAATGGTGTAGCCGAAAGAAGAAATAGAACGCTGAAAGAAGTCGCACGTGTGATGATTACGTCAGCCGAGCTACCTAAAAGATATTGGGCTGAAGAAATCAACACCGCATGTTATACGCAAAATCGAAGCTTGATACACAAGTCTTACAATAAGACTCCATACGAGTTATGGAAAGGGAGAAAACCTAAACTCAACTATTTCTATACTTTTGGGATAAAGTGTTTTATTCTTAATAATGGTAAAACATATCTAAAGACTTTGGATGAGGGTGCAGATGAAGGAATATTTTTGGGATATTCATCTACCAGTAAAGCCTTCAAGGTATTGAATAAAAGATCAATGGTGGTAGAGGAATCAATCCATGTTACATTTGATGAAGTCCATAAGAATGAAACCCAGAGCAACAAAAATGATCAGGGAAGTTGTCAAGTTGAAAAATCATTTAATGATACTGACATATCTTTTAAAGATCAAGTTGTACAGGGTATGGAGCAATTGGACATTGATTGCAATAGTGAAGGACACGTGGAAGCAAATGAAGATCCACACGTGGGAAATCTAAACTCTCAAGCAGAAGTACAAGTTGGAGAACAATCTGAAGAGCAAATTGAGTCTACCTCCAACTTACATACTGAGCAAGGAAACGTGGAAAATCCATGCAATCTACAACCTGACTTGAGATGGCTCAAAAATCATCCTCCAGAGCTAGTAATTGGTGATCCACGAGAAGGAGTAAAAACAAGGTCCTCAAATATAGATACTTTATTCTCTTGTTTTCTTTCTCAGGTGGAACCCACAAACATTGAAGAAGCTCTAAGTGATCCGGACTGGATTAATGCAATGCAAGAAGAGCTTGATCAATTTAAAAGAAATGACGTATGGGAATTAGTTCCAAGACCCGAAAATTACAATGTAATTGGAACCAAATGGGTCTTCCGGAACAAAGCTAATGAAGAAGGAATTGTTGTTCGAAATAAGGCAAGATTAGTGGCAAAAGGATATTCACAAGAAGAAGGAATAGACTTCGATGAAACGTTTGCACCCGTTGCAAGACTTGAAGCCATCAGAATACTTCTAGCTTATGCCGCGTACAAGAATTTCACGGTCTACCAAATGGACGTGAAAAGTGCATTCTTAAATGGCTTACTTGAAGAAGAAGTCTACGTCGAACAACCACCCGGTTTCGATGTAAAAGGTGATATTAATAAGGTCTATAGATTAAAGAAGGCGTTATATGGGTTAAAACAAGCACCGAGAGCTTGGTATGACACCCTATCAACGTTCTTAATTAACTGTGGTTTCACAAAAGGCCTTGTTGATAAAACCTTATTTAGAATTCAAGAAAATGATCACATTTTATTGGTACAAATTTATGTTGATGATATAATTTTTGGAAGTACTATAAAACTTTATGTGAGAAATTTTCTAAGCTCATGCAGAATAAGTTTGAGATGAGCATGATGGGAGAGTTGAACTACTTTCTTGGTCTACAAGTAAAGCAACTCAACGAAGGAATATTCATCAATCATGCCAAATACACAAAAGACCTTATAATGAAATTTGGTCAAGATGGAAAATCATCAATCAAGATCCCAATGAGCACGTCTTTAAGATTGGATAAAGATGATGAAGGCAAGGACGTTGACGAAACGAAATATCGAGGAATGATTAGATCACTACTATACCTCACTGCAAGTCGACCAGATATATCTTATTCAGTGGGAGTATGTGATAGGTTCCAATCAAAGCCAAAAGAAAGTCATTTTCTTGCCACCAAGAAAATCATTCGATACCTAAAAGGAACAGTCAATGTGGGATTATGGTATCCCAAAGAAGGTAATTTTACACTAACTGGTTTCTCAGATGCAGATTTTGCAGGATGTAAAATCGATCAAAAAAGTACCTCAGGGACATGCCAGTTCTTAGGGGGGAAGATTGGTATCATGGTTCAGCAAAAAGCAAAATTCCATAGCTACAAGCACAGCCGAGGCTGAATATATAGCTGCTGGGAGTTGTTGTGCACAAATTCTCTAGATGAAACAACAACTGAAAGATTATGGCGTGAATTGTGAAAATGTCAACATACTGTGTGACAATACAAGTGCTATAGCCATAACACACAATCGCGTGTTACATTCAAGAACAAAGCACATTGATGTGAGACATCATTTTATCCGGGATCATGTTGAAAAGAAGGAATTGACGATAGAATACATCCCGACCGAAAATCAAATAGCTGACATTCTCACAAAGCCTCTGTGTGAATCAAGATTTTCGAAATTGAGACACGAGATGGGCATGATTGAATTGAGCTAAGTTTCTAAACTCTATTTAAATTAAAGAGCTCAATTTTTCATCTGAAAATATGTTATTTTATCTGATTTAATTAACTTATTTTCGTGCCTATGTGTCCCACATGCAAAATATGTCACATCTTAGTATTTATGTCTACCTATCTTAATTGCATGTTGATAATATATAAAGCATGCATGCCTCTTCAACCGAATATCAATACATATATATACATATACACAATAAAATTTGGTTAGATTTACAAAATCTTTACCATTAAAGAGTTGATAAGATAGTGTGATGATGATTTTATCTTAAATGAGAACACCTTTCTATGGTAGTTGCATATAATAAATTCTCTAAAAAGAATCAACTTTCTTTTTCTCTCAACTACATAAACGTGTATATATGTACATATATTATTTTCGGAATAGATTTAGTGCTCTATGAATTTTATTTCAGGTAAAATCAGTCCGAGTATCTAAATTTTTGGCGCCACATCAGCAGACAAATTGGATGGAGAATATATAACCTAAACTAACTATCAGTTAGGTCAAAGGTTAGAAACCCTTAGAATATCAAAAATAACCCTCACCTCTTAAAGTCAAAAATTAAATTTTTGAGGATATTTTTGTAAAGACACCCCCCTCCACCCAACCGGTCGAAAAGCCACCTCTTCCACTCAAAATCCTCCAAAACCTTCCATCTTCCATAGCCGAATCACTCTCAAGCTCAATCAAAATATCAAACACATTATGGCAACCATTGGAGATTCAAGCTCTCAACCTAATGAGGAACAATCTACACAACTCAATCTCACCAAGCTAGCCATTGGAATCAAAGCCGGAGGAAGCTTTGACCCCCACAGATTTCTCAAAGAGGCCAAGAACTCCGAACTAGCACAGAAAATCATCCATGCACTCCAAAGCAGCGAACTAATGAGGTTATGTTCCTATCCATACTCTGGCTTTTATGATGAAGATGTAGCAGATTTTTATGCCAATACCAAAGTTGTTGGTTGGACCATTGAGTCCACCGTAAATGGAACTCTCATCACCATTGATGAACAAGAGTTACACTCAACTTTTGGACTTCCTATGTCTAGTCCAGAACAACCACTGTTGGACCTAGATATACATGCATATGATCACGCCGAAGTTTGGGCAGAAATTCGAAATGAGAATGCATCTCTCGAACCCAATCTTTCCGGTCACAAATCTGACTTGAAGCCAGAATATGAAATGCTAGTCAAAATCATCTACAAATGTATTTTGTGCAAATTAAATAGTATGGAGGACATATCACCTACAAGAATTGGATATATGCATGCTTTGATGACTGATGTTAAGGGAGACTGGAATAAGTTGATATTGAGCCAGATTGCTCATTTTGTGAAAGGTGCAAAGATTAGGAATGGCAGGTTCAACCATATTCTAGGTTTCGGGTTGCTCATTGGAGAGATAATCAAGAGAAAAGGATTACCAATGAGGGCTAGAAAGCCATTTGGGAATAACCGGATACTCTACAAAGATCATGAGATCTCAACTGAGTCCAATCCCAAAAGAAAAAGAAAACCGAGAGGCATCCCTGCTAGAAAAAGGCCAGTAGCAGAAATTCTTGGCTTAAACCCTCAACTCACAACCCAACCTCTTGAAAATCCTACCTCAAGTCACGACCCAAATTCAAGCCACAATCCTACATCAAGCCAAAATCCTACCACAACCACAAGCCAAAATCCCACCTTAAGCCACAACCCTACCTCAAACTATGATCCCAACACTAGCCAAAATGTCATGAACCCTTTCTCTCGGATAGCTATGTTGGAAACAGTGATGAATGAAGAAATTTATCAAGTTGATGGACTTGATTTAATCTTGGTAAATGAGTATCAAAGAGTTCTTAATTGGAGAAAATGGTGACTTGGCTCTTATCAAGAATTGATGACAAGAGGACCAAGTATGGAAGAAGAAGAAGTATTCTCTTTGCAATGGATCGGCAGTTTAGATATTGGTCATGCAACCTTGATATCAACCGTAAATGGAGCTTTCGTAAGTAAGCTAAAAGCCAAATTGGTCGAGACTTCTCATGTCAACACAGCACAAGAAAACATGCCAACTGTAGATGATTTTTTGGTTGATATTGATGACTTTGATCAACCCATTGAGCTTACTAGACACGAAGAAGAAGAAAATGCCACACATGCTCAGCTCTTTAATCAACATGGTGTGAATCCACTTTTGATGGACATCGAACTCTATGATGTTAGTGTGTTAAATCAAACTGAAATTAGCCATGAAGATCAAGCATGCGAGCCAGCCACCGTACGGAGGAAAATCAGTCAAGACATGCAGAAAGTGTTCAAGGTGACACACACGTGTTGGAAGAACACACGCCAGAAGAAGCAAGAAATGTGCTAGAAATCAAGCACAATCTCACATGCTTGGAGATAATTCTGCTCAAGAAGGAGCAAGGCACCTTCCCGCAACCCAAGAAAAGAACAATATTGATGGCACTACCTCAAATGATCAATTGAAGAATCTGGAAAGTGTTGTACTAAGTCTAGTTGACTGAATGGAGAGCATGATTCAAGGAATTTACACTCATGTGGATCATGTTGTCAATACACAAGGAGGAAAATTTGAAACTTCATTTGATGAAAACCGAAGAAGTCAACAACACTTGATTGATACACACCAAGCACTTGAGAGACAAGTTGGCAGTTTGAATACAAATGTCAAAGGACTACTCAATGAGTTCTATATCCAACTGTCTCAATCCCTCAAAAATGCTGGAAAAGCCAATGAAGCAATTGTCGTGAATCAAAGCAAGGGGATTCTCAATGTGGTACATCAACATGAGAAACAAATTGGTGATGTCCACACAGATCTCATCTCCATCAACACCAAAGTAGGCTGCCTTCGAGGTTCATATGCAAATATCTAAAATCTGTTTATTCTCTTCGTGAATCGGTATACACACTGATTGATTACGCCAAAAAGGGGGAAGAAAGATTCAGTCATTTAGAAGGCATGATGGAAATGATCATGACTGCCATGGCTACCAAAAATATTGGTACAAGCAGTAGTAGAGGAGGAGGCAGATCTGCTAGTAGAAGCAACATTGTGAGAAAATGAGGGATGGAATATTGGTTCGGTGGTGATGCAGGCAGTCCAGGAGGATCAAGCAGTACCAATACCACTAACCGATCATTTCGTGAAATTATTTGTGCAGGAGGAAATCAAGAACAAATAAATTGGTACAACAAAGCAGCTCTTTATTTGGAATCCACACCAAGGGATGGTAGAGTTGAAGTGCCAAGATTAGCAACCTTGAATGATCTACCAAAAGGGATGAAGAAGAGTGGTCCAAGTGACCAAAACATGTGGGTTTCGAATGAGAATTTCAGGAGAATTAAGAGCTATGCAAGATCTTTGATGATCATGGTGCTTAGAGACTACATCAAAGTGAATGATGCCGAACTTCAAGGAGACAGAAATCTAGAAGAATGCATCATATGGTATGAAGAAGGTATACTGCCCGGAAACAATATTATTGAAGCATTCAACTACTACGTGATTGGGCAGGTATGCAAAGATTATGCCATTAGTGACAATTTCATTGAAATTAAGAATCATATAAATCATGTGCTAGAAGAAAGGAGAAGTAGAATAATCAAGTGATTTGTATGATTAATGTCACAATATTTTTGTATGGTCTACGAACTTGGAGTATGACCATAAGACAATTTGCAATGATGTTTTCAATTATCTGTTTATGATGCTTTTAAGTATTTTATCTATTGTTATTTTATTTGTCTTGAAAGGTAAAATTTTTAGCTTAGGTTGTAAAAATCGCATAATTGGAAAAGTTAAAAAATTCATTAACATTAAAAATCCAAAAATGCGAATAGGAAACTTGTTGCTAAAAATACCTTTCCTAGAGTCAAAATCAAATGTTAAACTCGTCACGGCTATGTCAAGATTAATAAAAACTTTTGAAAAATAATTATTTTTTAAAGACAAGCCAAATGACTGAGTATAGGTTTTGGCGTCATCAAAAAGGGGGAAAATTGATAGGAATATTTTTGTAATAAAGTTTTGATGAGCCAAATGTACTTCAGATCCCCTTAGATTTTAGGTCTTTAATACAAGCATCATAATCCAGAATATCGAGTCAAAGGAAATCTACCATATGAAGAACAAAATTAATTTGGAAAATTAATTTTGGTCCTATGAGTATTCATCCGAGAAAAAAGCATAAAGGAATGGCGTTGCAACAAATGATTGGATGAGCCTAACGGTGAAATGGTAGAAATCCTTACATAAAATGATCATACTTGAGATCGATCCCTCCTAAGGACTTATTTTTTACAAGTCAAGAATTCGGACAAGCAAGATGTGCCCAAGGAGCATGATGTCTGAAAGGAGCACGATGTGTCTCAAGGGTCACAATGTGACCGAATCAGAAAAGCACAATGTTCAAGACAAACAAGCAAGAAGTGCCGAAGTCAAACAAGCACAATGTTCCAAAGGAACACAATGTGTCTTCAGAAAAGCAAAATGTGGCAAAGAAGCAAGATGATCAGAAAATGGATAAATTCGAAGAAATTTATTCTGAATCAACCCACATGCCACAAGAATCCAAAATTGCCTGAAGATATGATCAGAACGGGAGAAATATTTATGAAGACATGAATATAAAAACTTATCCTAGAAATAAATTCTATTAGAAGAATTTATTTCAAAGATACGTTGGAAATTCAAAATTGACAAGAATAATAATATTTTAAAGAAACAACTTGAAAATCAAGTTGAAATAAAATATTATCTTGTCAGACAAGTTGACAATCAAATCATATTGAAGACCTACCATTGTCAACAATATCAGGCTATAAAGATTCAAAATTCAAATATCAAATTATCTCACTCCAACGGATATATTTGGTTATCTATAAAAAGGCCATGAAGACTTGAAGAAAACAGAGGTGAATACACACGAGATAAGAAGTGAACAAGTGCAAGTGCTCAAATATTCTTTAGAGACATAGTCCGAATAGTCTCAAAAATAGTTGGAGAGAGATACAATTACCTTTGTATTTGTAATTGTTAGAAGAGTATAGCTGTGTGCAAAATACTCTAGTGAGTGTAGCTATGTGCAAAACACTCGTGGTTGCTAAGTGTAGCTGTGTGCAAGACACTTAATTGGCGTTGAGTATAGCTGTGTGCGAAATACTCGTAGTTGAGTGTAGCTGTGTGCAACACACTCGGAGTTGGGTGTAGCTGTGTGCAAGACATCCGGAAGAAGTGCTTGTGTAGCACTTATTCACTATTGTAACTGTGTGTGGAAAATAGTGAATTACTCCTAGAAGTGAATGGAGTAAAGTGGACTAGGAAGATTACGCCACTTCCGAACCACTATAAATTGCCTCTCTCATTTACATACCGAACTTACATAATTCGCTCTATCTATCTATCTTATCCGACTAACCCGTTTACTATTCACTGTTAATCTTAATCTTTCGGGTTTAGCATGTTTTCACGTATGCATGTAACTCAAACTTTTCATGCTTAACATTTGAATTATTCTAAGCAAGTTTGACGTGTTGCATGTGACTTTTATCATACGATTGACGTGACACGAAATCTTATTTATAGTCTTGAATATTATTGTTAAATATTGAGTGCACCATCTCCTTTAAATATTTAAGATATTCATGTCATTCTTACACCTCATCTGAGCTTATCCTACACGTGCATGTGATTCAAATTATTGATTGGGCATAACTCTTTACACTTATTTATTCCGCTGTGCATTTCAATTTGATTACTTCTCTATTTACTTGTTACTTAGAGTTGAAATTACCAAAGAGTTATTTATTGTGAAAAAGTTTAAAAGTCTATTCACCCCTCCCCCCCCCCCTAGACTTTTACCACCCTATCGGGACCAACAAAAATAAAAAAGGGAATCCGTAATTCACTGAAAATAGAAAAGGAAACGGAATTCACTGATTAATTAATACTAATAATAATCAGTAAAATAGAAAAATAAAAAGGGATACTTAATTCATAGAAATTGAAAAACGAAAGGCAAGATTGTACCCAAAAAAAAAAAAAAAAAAAAAAAGAAGGGTCATAATAAGGATACCAAAAAATAAAGAAAATCATATCAAAAATTAATAATTAATAATAATAATAATATGAAATTAAATTATTAATAATAATGTATACCATTAAAAGAAATAAAATCCTCCTATGTAGTTTCCAGTTTGATGTGGTATCCTGATTTTCTAAAAATTAAACCGGATGATTAGTAAAATGAAGATGATAGTATTAAAAAGAAAAAAGGTGAATACGGATTTGATTATAGATGAAAATAATATGTGATTGTGTTGAGTCATGAAAGAATTTTTTTTTAATTAGGTAATTTTTTTTTTTAGCATATCTTACTATTTACTATAAAGTCTATATACTGTAATATGTTTTTCTATTTATGTAAAAACCATATAATGTAATTGAATTATTATTATTAAGATATATATTTATAAAATTTCTATAGTCTATCTATACTCTTATTAAAAATAAAATCCTCATTTCTTGCACTCCCGTCCAATGAATAGAAAAGGAAAAAAGTTACTAATTAATAAGACTAATAATAATCAGTAAAAAAGTTAGCAGTAAAATAGGAAGAAAAAAAAAAAGAGATCCTTAATTCACGAAAAATGGAAAAGGAAATAAAATTCACTGATTAATTAATACTAATAATAATCTGTAAAAAAGTTAGCAGTAAAATAAGAAAATAAAAAAAGAATCTCTAATTCACTGAAAATATAAAAGGAAACGGATTGGCTGATAAATTAATATTAATAATAATCAGTAAAAAAGTTAGCAGTAAAATAAGAAAATAAAAAACGATCCTCAATTCATTGAAAATGAAAAAAGAAAGGCAAGATTGTGCCAATAAAAAAGGGGGGCCATATAATAAGAATACAAGTAAACAAGAAAAATCCTATCAAAAATTACTAATTAATAATAATAATAAGGATCTTGAATTAACTTAATAATAATAATGATAATAATAATAATAATAATAATAATAATAATAATAATAATAATAATAATAATAATGTATACTATTAATAAAAATAAAATCCTCCTATGTAGTTTCCAGTTTTAAGTAGTATCCCAATTTCCTACGAATTAAAATGGATGATTAGGAAAATGAAGGTGATAGTATTTCAAAAAAAAAAAAAAAAAAAAAGTTGTGAATATGGTTTTGATTATAGATGGAAATAATATGTAATTGTGTTGAGGCATGAAAGAAAATTATATTTTTTAATTAGGTAATTTTTATTTTAGCATATCTTACTATTTACAAGTCTATATACGGTAACATGTTTTTCTATTTTATGTAAAAACCATATAATGTAATTTGATGTTTTGTTTATTAAGATATATATATTTATAAAATTTCTATAGACTATATATACTCTTATTAAAAAAAAATGATCCTTCCTTGCATTCTCGCTCAAAGAATAGAAAAGGAAAAAAGTTACCCCGTTCTAATTAAGATTACTAATAATAATCAGTAAAAAAGTTAGCAGTAAAATAGGAAAATAAAAAAAAAAAAGATCCTTAATTCACGAAAAATGGAAATGGAAATTTAAAAAAAAAAAAAATCCTTATTGTTCTAAACGTTGCTTCAAGTGAAATAGCATCGTTGCTATTGCCGGGTGGCAGGACGGCGCATTCTTGATTTGCTATACCACTTTCAGTGAATGAAGATTCTACCTGCAATATCTCGCAAGGTAGTGACCTTTGCGAACTTATAATCAGGAACAAATTGATAATATGGGATGAAGCACAGATGGTACACAAATACTATTTTGAGGCTTTAGACAAAACCATGAGGGATATATTGAGATTCACCATACCTGGTAATGATCAGAAAACATTTGGTGGAAAGACAGTAGTATTGAGCGGTGATTTTAGACAGATTCTTCCAGTTATTCCAAAAGCAACGAGACCAATGGTTGTGGGAGCCACTATTAATTCTTCATACCTCTGGAGGAATTGCAATGTATTGAGACTCGCGAAGAACTTGAGACTATAGAGCTTAGCTTCAAACAAAGATAGACAGACGGTTGATTGGTTCTCAAGATGGATTGCAGACATCAGAGATGGGATTATAGGGTTTGTAAACAATGGTTTGTTTGAGATCGATATTCCACCAAGGTTTATGTTGAAGTGTGGACATGATCTAATTGCAACTATAGTTGAAATCATCTTCCTAACCGCGAAGTATAGAATGCTAGAAGAGTCGCACCTAGAAGGACGAGCGATCCTCTCACTAACTTTAGATGTTGATCAAAGTAATCAGTATATGTGTGACATGAACACTGCAGAAGGTCGAACGTATTTAAGATGTGACCTTTTGTGTAAGGTAGAATCAGATGGTGATAATCTCTCACAAGTACACACTCCTAAATTTTTAAATAGCTTGAGATTGTCTGGACTTCATAATCATTCATTGACAATAAAGGTTGGTGCACATGTTATGTTCCTGCGGAACATAGACCACTCTCTTGGTCTTTGTAACGATACGCACCTCATCGTTACAAGATTGGCGGATCATATTGTCGAAGCAAGAATAATTAATGGAACGCAGCAAGAAAATAAAGTTCTTATACCACGAATGTCTCTCACCCCTTCCGATACGAGATTGCCGTTCAAGTTACAGCGTAAACAATTCCCGTTGATGCTAACATATGCAATGACTATCAACAAAAGCCAGGGTCAAACACTAACTCACGTTCGCTTATTGTTGAAAAAATCAGTCTTTAATCACGGTCAATTGTATGTGGCTTTTTCCCGAGTCACTCATCCTGATGGCCTTAAGGTTTTAGATCTAGACGAGGATTGACAAGCTTCTGTTATTACTACTAATATCGTCTACATAGAGGTCTTCAACAATGTGTAATTCAAAACAGTTATATTATATATTCTTCTTGCACCAATATAACAAAATTGTTACATATCTACATATTACGTATATATTCCGTTACAAAAATTTCTATAGCTAAATTACTACACATAAAGATAATGAGACCAATTAATTCAATTCCAAACATTCATACAAACCTTAATTCAACGTTAAAATTTACACTATCGAATATGAAGCAAATTATAATTCATATATTATAACGAATACATTATGTGCATCGCACGGGTGCAAATACTAGTTTTTAGAAAAATAAAATAAAATATTAACTTCCAACATTAAATTCCCATTTGTGAAGTATACATCATTATAAACAGTTTCAAACTATATGATTAACACATGAATAACAACACCAACTGGGACAACGTAACACCACAAATCACCAATGTACATCAGAAAATGACCATAATGTCTGCATCGGCACTTCAATTAGTTATTAGGTGATAAATTATAGACAAAGATCCAAAGATTAAGTATTGACAGTTACAATATGGAAATTTCACACAATGTGATAGACTCCTTGTGAGCACCAAGCAGTGATTCTCCCACTTAATAGGATGTTAAACAACTGTGACTTAACCCTCTCTTATCCTACCAGGTTGGAGTGTTAGGCCCTGAGCGTGAAAATTTCACCTTTTGTGGGACAAGAAAATGACCATAACAAGCAAAATAAAATAATCAATGGAACTTCAAACTTTGGTATTGTGGCCGGAAAATTTTGTTGTGGATCATGGTCCATAAAGTAAATATCATTCTAATTATACTTTAGTTCATTTGACAATATCGCTCTGTTTTTCAGTTTCATTTTTCACACTCACTAGTTTATTATAGCAATACTAAAGTATTATTTTAATTCTACTACAGTTTCATTTGATAATATTGCTCTGTTTTTCAGTTTCATTTTCCACACTCACTAGTTTCATTATAGCAATACTAAAGTATTATTTTAATTATACTACAGTTTCATTTGACAATATATACATTATATTGTATGAACTCTATTTTGTTGTTTCATTTGCCACACACACTGGTTTAATTATAATAATGTTAAAGTATTATTTTAATTACACACACCACGTTCATTTGACAATATCTTATTGTATGGTTCTGAATTTTAGTTTCATGTTCCACACACACTAGTTTCATTTTAACAACATTAAAGTATCATTTTAATTATACTACAGTTTCATTTGATAATACATTGTTGAATGAGTTCTATTTTTTAATTTCATTTTTCACACACACTACTTTTATATTAATAACACTAAAGTATCATTTTAATTATAGTACAGTTTCATTTAACAACCATGGTCCACATAGAACTATGTAGCACGGACCATTGTATAACAACCGATTGTGGCATTCAATCCTTAATTATTGTAGTATTTTTTTAACTTTTAATTTGATGACATTTAGTCTCATGATTTCATAAACATTATATTGTCACACACACACACCTTAGTCTTTTTTCTTATTTTAAAAGTATATAATTGATATAATAAATACTAATTGAGAGTTTTTTAAATAACTTTTTTCTATTATATTGTTTATTATGTTATTTCTGAGCCATTTTAAGTAAAAATGTAATATTAAAATTATTGAATTATCAAATTGTTCTAGAAGTTAAAGCCAATTGGAAAAATGAATTGAAGCCAAAACATGACAATGGTTGGAACCGGTGAAATTAAAAATTAAAAGTTCGGTGATAATTATATTACACAATAGTTATGAGATTTAAACATATGTTTATTCCGTATATAGAAAAAAAATTAACTTATTATCATATCGTACTTTCAACTTCATGTAAAGTGATCAATTGATCATCACTTTGGTTCATTAAGAGACAAACCCAACGCCGGATGATGGAAACGATCGGAGAAACGCTCTCCTGTCAGCGCTCGAAAGAAGACCGCGATCTGTTAGAACGGAGTACGAAGAAGGCCAAAAAAGGAGACGGATCGGGTGAAGGCTCTTCGGTGCAATCAGCGTTCGCTGGCATCGATGGTGTTCCTGAAACGCCGATGGAGGATCTGGGGTCAAGCGATGAGCTCGCCATGCAGGTATCACACGTTAGTGAATCAATACAACCCGTAACGCTTCCCTCTTTGATACAGGTTCCGGAGGCCACTCGTCGGACGTATGCCGCGACTGTCTCTGGGCAGGGTAATACGAACGCGCGACAGACAGAGGAGGTGATGGAAGAGGAAAGCGACGAGGATATTGCGGATGAAGACGACGAGGACCCACTTTGCCCGACGATCCGCCTAACACGAGCTGAGGTGAACGAAATCTGAGCGCCATGGCGTAAGGCAATAATCATAAAGGTGATGGGGCGGAATGTTGGGTACGCATATTTGCTGCGACGCCTCACGTCCATGTGGAAGCCGAACGGGAAGATGGATATGATCGCCATTGATAACGGGTACTTCATCGTCAGGTTCGGCGCAGTGGAGGACTTGGAACATGCGATGTTCGAAGGACCTTGGATGATCATGGATCACTACCTAATAGTGAAGCCATGGATGCCGGACTTTGATCCCTTTGCCGATGCTACAGAGAAAGTTCTGGTATGGATTCGTATTCCTTGTTTACCTGCTGAGTATTACAGTATTATTTTTCTCAAGAAGCTTGGCAATAAGGTGGGGCGCACAATTCGGGTAGATCAAGCGACAAGTATGGTTTCCCGGGGGATGTTTGCAAGGATATGCGTCGAAGTTGATATTACGAAGCCTTTGATCTCGAAGTTCACATACAAGGGTCGCGTGCGGTCGGTAGCATATGAGGGCATTCATATGATCTGCTTCGCATGCGGGGTATATGGCCACAGCCCCGAGGCTTGCCCAAAAAAGACGGGACCGGACGCTGGAAATGGGGAGGATCGCCGTGCGGAAGACACCAGCCATGGAAAAGGAGAGACGCGTGGGATTACCATTGGCGCGGCGCCTTTTTGGAGCTTGGATGATCGCCCCTGGGAGGAGGGCGCGAGCGGGTTCCAGGCAACCAGTGAAGCCTCCGAGGGCCACGGTGGAGAGACCACATGGTGCTGCTGCCGTGCGAGGTGAAGGGGTGCACAATTCGCGGTTTGGACCGCTTGCAGTAGAAGAGACGAAAATCGGGGATCCAGAAATGGCAGAGGGGGCAGCACAGGTCGGCGAGGCAGATCGGGAGAGGCAACCACCGGCTGTGGCGGGGGAAATGCGGGGTGCTCAAACTGGATTGGCTGCGGGTGCTGGTGCGAGAAGACCAAACGTGGTTGCAATGGAAAAACAAATTTTGAATGAACCTGCGGGAATGAGCCGTGCACAGGCAGCCAGAAGGGACGCAATTACACGAGCTCGGGGAGGTGGCCGGGTTGGAACTAGGCAAGCGGCGGAGGAAGATGAACATGTCGTTGTCCGAGGGAAGCAAGGTGGCCTGGTGATTCACTCATCAAGAGTTTTTCTGGGAGACGAGAATGGAGATATCCCGTCACCAGTCTGGCAACATGCAAATGAACACCACTCTGACCCTCCAGAACGGGTGGATGAGGAGGGTGATGTAATGATGGCCCTCGGCACAACCCAGGAGGTTTTTGATGGGAATGAGGCGGCTAGTATTGGCCATTGAGTGTTTTTCTTGTGTGTTTTGTTCGCTGTGCCCTCTCCCTGGGTTTTTCTTCTTTTTCTCTGGTTGTTTAATGGATTTTTTGCTTTGGAATTGTCAAGGGGCGAGTGGAAAGTCATTCCACTGTTCCCTAAAACTTTTATTACAGGTATACAAACCCAGCATCCTTGGCTTGTTCGAGCCGAAAGTTTCGGGTGTGCAGGCAAACAAAATTTGTTCCATGTTCGGTTTCTCGGATTGGGTTCGAGTGGAAGCTGTGGGTTTTAGTGGAGGCATCTGGGTTCTCTGGAAGGACCCGGTACAAATCTCTATACTCTTCACTCACCCGCAGTTCATTCTTTTGCAGGTCTCTCAAAGTGGACAACCGCCGTGGGTGTTTGCTCCAGTGTATGGAAGTCCAGTTCATAATCTAAGGCGAAGTCTTTGGCGTGAGCTGTCTCAATCCAAGAGGGGCCCACAAGGTCCATGGCTCGTGGTTGGGGATTTCAACTCAGTCATTACTAAGGATGAAACACTCAACTACACGTCTTACTCATCACAAAGGAGTGCAGATTTTGTTACTTGGATACAGGATGAAGGTCTTATTGGCCTGGGCTTTTCGGGGCCAAAGATGACCTGGGTTAAAGATGGGTCGACGGATCTCATAAAAGGAGCCCGGCTAGACCGGGCTCTGTGTAACGTAGAGTGGCGTGTCAGATTCCCGGATGCTTCGGTGGAACACCTACCAAGGGTTGCTTCGGATCATGCCCCTTTGTTGGTAAGCCTACGCGGAGGCCAAAAGGATACCATTTCTAATCAATTTCGTTTCCAATTTCAGGCTGCCTGGCTCACGAATCAGGACGTGGCAACTTTAGTGCAACGAACCTGGGACACCGGGGCGGGCATGACTACGAACGTTCAGAAGGTGGCACATGATCTCAATATTTGGAATAGAGAGGTTTTTGGAAATATTTTTAGACGAAAGAAAGACCTTTTGGCCAGAATCAGAGGAATTCAGAAAGTTCAAACCAGTAAGTTCCATAATGGTTTGAGAAATTTGGAAAAGAAATTAAGAAGTGAGTTAGAGAATACCTTATATCAAGAAGAGCTTTTGTGGTTCCAAAGGTCGAGAGAGGACTGGATAACTTCAGGAGACAGGAATACCGCCTACTATCACGCGGCCGCTACAATCCGAAATTCCCGCATAAAGGTACCCGGGCTGAGGGATGAGGATGGAAATTGGATTCCAGTAGGACCTAATCTCCGGGATCACGTTAGGAATTTTTTTATAAATCTGTTTACCGGGTCCACGTCGATTTAGGACTGGCCAGGTAATGAGGTGGGCTTCCCAAGACTTAGGCACACGGTTTGGAAGATTTTTAATAGACCAGTCACGAAGGAGGAAGTCCAACAAGCAGTGTTCGATATGAAACCCTTCAAAGCCCCGGGCCCAGACGGTCTTCCAGCGGGTTTCTACCAGCACATGTGGGACACAACCGGAGATAGCATCTTTACGTTGGTCAGGGAGGCAATTAACACCGGTAGACTTCCTGAAGGCTTAAATGATACCCTGGTAGCGCTCATTCCAAAAGTCCGGGGTCCTGAAACGATCAAGCAGTTCCGCCCAATTAGCTTATGCAATGTAAGTTACAAGATTTTAACTAAAACAATCACTAATCGGTTGAAAATCATTTTGCCGCAGGTGATCGGACCACACCAAAGCTCGTTTGTCCCAGGCAGGCAAATTTCAGATAATATTATTGTGTACCAGGAAATCATGCATTCAATGCGGGAAGCTCGTGGCAAAAAGGGGTTCATGGCTATAAAATTGGATTTGGAGAAAGCATATGACAGACTATCATGGGATTTCATCCGCGATACTCTGGTACACGTTGGTTTTAATCCCATGTGGATAAATATCATTATGACTTGTGTTTCCACTTCTAAGCTTGCAGTTTTTTGGAATGGTGAATGCCTCGATCAATTTACACCAGCGAGAGGTATAAGACAAGGTGATGCCATGTCCCCAGCTCTCTTTGTGCTATGCATAGAGCGCCTCAGTCATTTAATTCTAGCAGAAGTGAACAAACGAAACTGGAAAGGAATTCAACTGGCCCCAGAAGGACCAGTTTTGTCTCACCTATGTTTTGCTGACGATATGGTTCTTTTTACCGAGGCCTCGGAAGATCAGGTTGAGATTGTACAAAACTGCTTGGAATCCTTCTGCAGCGTGTCGGGGCAGAAAATCAGTCTCAATAAATCACAGGTTCATTTCTCCAAGAATACACCGTCAGATTTGGCAACCAAGATTGCAACTAAGTTAGGTATCGAGGAAACAAAAGACTTGGGGCGTTATTTAGGTGTACCCTCCCTTCATGGTAGGATCACCTGCAATACGTATGCAGGCCTCTTTGAACGAATTGCTAGCAGACTAGAAGGGTGGAAAGCTAAAACGCTGTCATTAGCGGGGAGAATAACCTTGGCAAAATCAGTTTTAAATGCAATCCCGGTATACACCATGCAGACGGTGATGCTCCCAAAAGGTGTCTGTGCCGAAATTGAGAAAAGAACCAGAAGATTTATATGGGGGAGCAATGACCAAACAGGGGAAAGGAAAATGAGCTTGGTCAATTGGGAGCTGGCTATTGCGGGAAGAGCAAATGGAGGTCTTGGGCTGAGGAAGCTGCATGACATGAATGTGGCTTGCATGGTCAAGTTGTGTTGGCGATACCGAACAGAATCAACAGCCCTTTGGGCGAGAACTCTGGCTACCAAGTACAATCATAGGGTGGGCGCAACGATGGACATTTTGAGTCGTCGTAACATCTCAAATGTTTGGCGTGGCATGTGTGGTGCCAATAACATTCTGGAGAACCGCGCCATGCGAATTGTCAGGGACGGGAAGTCAACAAGGTTTTGGTTGGATAAGTGGCTGACCACTTACCCTCTATACGACAAACTGCTCCATCCTCTGAGCCTCCCAGATTTATACGCATACGTTGGGGATTATTGGGACCAAACCAAATGGTGGAAATGGGAGATCCTCGAGCATTCCCTCCCGCGGGAAGAGCTCCATATTCTCGCTGGTTTTGAATTAACAGAAGCAGGCGTCAAATGACGAGTGGGGTTGGGAGCCGGACCCTCGTGGCCGGTTTTCGATGCGCTCAGCCTATGCCGTGCTGGACCCTTCTCATGTCGGGTGTTCTAATCAAATGTGGAGCACAATTTGGTCCTTGAGGGTGCCGGCCAAGATTTCTGTTTTCGCCTGGCTAGTGCGACATGGGAAGATCTTAACAAATATGGAACGGGCGAGACGCCACCTTACGACTAATGACGCTTGTTTTCGTTGTGCAGGTAAACAGGAGGATTTGAATCATTTGTTCAGAGACTGTGACGCTGCTAGACCAATTTGGGAATCTTCTTTGCATTGGCGTGTACGGGAAAATCTTCGCTACTTGAGCTGGGAGGACTGGCTAGCAGTAAACATCAGAGGAAGTGCGAATGATGGCTTCCCGGAAGACTGGCCTGAGAAGTTTAACATGAGACTCTGGTGGATTTGGAGATGGCGAAACGATGAAGTTTTCAACGAACGAAACACCGCGTGCGATCACAAGGTAGCTTGGCTGCAACAATATGATTATGAAATCCTTGGGGCTTTTAAAAAGAGACGGGCGATTCTACAGGGCCGAAACAGCTTTGTTGATGCATGCATTTCGCGGAAAAAGCCAGAAGTGGGATGGTTGAAACTGAACGTGGACGGCAGTGTCAAACCATCCGGAATTGCGAGCTGTGGCGGGGTTCTCCGCGATGGGAATGGAGACTGGTGTAGGGGCTTCTCGTCCACGATTGGTAGGTGTTCAGTCGACGCTGCAGAAGCTTGGGGGGTGGTGCAGGGTCTTCGAATGGCAAAAACATATGGCGCCATGAGGGTCATAGTCGAGAGCGATTCAAAATCCTTGGTGGAATCCTTGTGCACCGAAGAAGGCTGGAGACATCAAAATCACAATATTGGACGATTATGCGTACGGGAAGCTTCTGGCCTTCTGGAAGTGAGATATACGCACGTTTTCAGGGAGCAAAATCGCGTTGCAGATAAACTAGCGGCAATGGGAGATGTGACTGGCACTGGCCTTCGTACTTATGAGACACCTCCGCCTCAACTCATGGAGTTAATCACCCTGGACAAGATTGGTGCAACTCACACTCGTAGGGTCCATCGGGCTGATTATGCCCGTACAGTGGCTTAATTTGTCGTTTTGGGTATCCCCCTCCTTTCCAGATATAAAAAAAAAAAAAAAAAAAAAAAAAACTTCATGTAACGTACATATATAACTTATTTAAATAATTTGTAGTGATCATATATCACGTCATTTAATAAAATATTTAATAAAGCTTTGGTTCACATATCATTTGACTTAAAATACTCCAAACTCATTGGAGGATGAAAGTTAAATAATAAATATGCACAAAATAAAGGACATCATGCAACAATATAGGAAAGTGGGCAACGGGCAGCGGGTAAGTGGCGGGCACCCCTGCCCCACCTACCCCCACTGACTCACAAGCAACTTTCGGTTTCGGGATCTCTCGTGGAACCCGAAACCATGTCCAGACACGTTCAAACACATAACGACAACATCACGTATAGTATTCAATTAACGGAAACAAATCAAGAATCATGCAAAATATGTTCTAATACGATTCCTAAACATTCCAAGACTCAATATAAATCATATAACGGTTCAAGAACATCCAGAACCACAAGAATATCAAGAACCCTATATGCAAAGTCCTAAACACAAGTCCTAGGCTAGACTTAACACCCGATCATGCAAAGACCCACCCAAATATACCAAGAGCATCATAATATGAAATTCACGATATAAACCCTAGGGCTCTAGACATAATCAAAATTCAAGATCATTCATATAACCAATCATAGTATCAAGAACATCAAGATTATCACATAAACACAACATAAACCCTATGCAAGGCTCTATCAAGACTCAATCACATAATTGCACATACGATTATCAAAGGAGCCAATGAATAAGATATATCAAGGAAAATAGGTTTTGTCGAGACAGGGGTTAACTCTTAGCCTTAATTAATCCTCCCTTGGCTATTAAGGTTCTTCTCTAAGATTTCCATCCGATTGATCTCCCTAGGCTTGGTGGTGGGGAATCCTGGGAATAATTTCGTGTAATATAACTAGGGGTGGTAAGGGTTCTAATTGCTTTCTAATCCTCTATTTATAGAGTTAGGAATCCTAATCAAAGTCTAAATAGTAAAAACCTACTTTATGTTCCTAACAGGTATATAGGTCTAGGATTTCTAATTAGAATCTGACTAGTAAAAGGTTTTGTAACACCCCCTAAAACCATGCTATTTAAAGTGTTAAAACATGCAGATATCTAAACCAAAACATCAAACACAGCGGAAGACTGAAAGAAGAAATATATATAAAACAGAGGAAACGGGGTGCTATGCCACGCTCACCCAAAGGTGAACGCACATGCTACATTGCATTGTTCAATATCTAAAACCATCATAACAAAGTACTAAGTCTAGATTGGCTCACGGGTCACAAAACATAAGAGGGGAGCTATACTAGCTGGCACTAAACCGCGCACTCGTCTAAGCATCACCTGAAATAAGCATATAAAACATGGGACGACGCCCGGTCAGCGAATAATGCTGGTAACCCACCAATACATGTGAAATATCATACATAGATAAGATATAAGTTTGTAAAGCCATTTTCGAAACGGAATACATATATAAGTCCAAAACCAAGAGTAATAGTCAACACAAGACTCAACACTCTCAACAAGAACACGAGAACACATCCCAAGACTACAAAGAACAACCACGACTCACAAGAAGTCTCAAGGTATAATCTATCATCACACAATAGATTAACACCCGACATGCATAACTCAAAGGAATAAAGACACACCAAACGGCAACACATGCCTTTGTGACTACACACGTCACAAGAAGAGAACTCACAATAACGGCTACACAAGCCCTCGTGAAATCACCCATCACGAGTTGATATGCCTTCCTTATGCCCGATTTCAACCTTATGGCTACTCCCAACCTTATGTCTAGTTCCAACCTTTACCTCCAGGACCCCTGTACACCAAGTCCAACCTTTTCCCTCCGAGGACCGTCGTCCCCTCTCCAACAGATCTCCAACAAAACCACCGATTTCATAGTACACGAGGGTACCGATCACACACACGGCAACATATGCCTCGGCAACACATGCCTCTCCCAAAATACGTGAACCTTACACAAAGGTCACAGCTCCATAATCACGTCATGGCCACCACGAGGACCACTGCAATACCTTGGTGACTAGTGTCCCATACCACTAAGTCTCCTTGGAGTGGGTAAGTAGGCATCCTAGACGGCTCCATTCCTGGCCTTCCAGATATAGTATAGAATCGTTGTTGTGAACATAATTTCATTAATATCTAGAATATTCAACACTTCATCAAACCAAGAATGAAAAATATTTGTGTTAATTATGGGGATTGGAAGGTGGGATTCATGCCATATGGATCTTGCAAAAACACATGTGACCAAAGCATGCATAGTATCCTCATGAGTAATACCACACATAGTGCATGTCGGGTCAATCTCTACTCTCTTTATATTCAGATTGGTAGTGGTAGGCAAGATATCACTCAAAGCCCTCCATAAAAATGTCTTCCATTTTGGGGGGATTTTGAGACTCCATAATGCCTTCCATTTATCAAATGAGCCCTGGGTTGGGACATAGTTTCCAACAATAAGCCTGTATCCATTCTTAACAGAGTAATAGCCTCTTGTGTCCCCATGCCAATACTAATCGTCCTCATAGTCTGGTGAGACAGGTATTTTTAAAATACGGGCTACATCAGTAGGTTGGAAAATATCTGTTAGGATTGAATGATCTCATTGACATGTGCCCTGATCAATTAAACCTACCACTTTTGCACCTGCTAATTGTGGGGGCATTTCAGTATGTACCATTGGATCATGCTCATCCTGTAGCAATGGATGATCCCATATTAGTGTTGCCTGCTCATTCCCAATTCGGCGTCTGACTCTAGTACAAATTAAATCTTTAGCTGCCATAATACTTCTCCAGCAATAGCTAGGATTATTCCCTAAAGATGCTTCAATAAAAGAATCCTTAGGGTAATATCTGGCTTTGTATACCCTTGCTACCAATGAGTCTGGTTTTGTGAGAAAACGCCATGCCTGTTTTCCCAACATGGCTATATTGAAGGCTCTCAAATCTTTGAAACCCAAACCACCATGCTTCTTTGGAATACATAATCTATCTCATGCCTTCCAGTGTATATTTCACTCACCACCACTGCCCCACCAATATTTATTCATAGTACGTTCAATAGCCGAACAGACCGAAATAGGCAATAAAAACACACTCATTGAAAAGGTAGGCATAGATTGAGCCACACTTTTCAATAAAATCTCCTTACCGGCCTGAGAAAGCAACTTCTTATTCCATGAGCCTATTCTTTGTCTGATCTTATCCTCAATATAAGCAAAAACTGCCCTTTTATTTCTCCCAACGAAGGAAGGGAGTCCCAAATACTTCCCAAAATTTGGCGTCTGTACCACTCCCAATAGCTGTGCCACAGCCACCCTATCAGTTTCACATGTATTCTTGCTATAATATATACTGGATTTCTGGTAATTAACCATCTGTCCAGATAAACTCTCATATCGTGATAGACAATTCTTTACTTCTCCAGCTTCCTGTGTATTAGCTTTGAAAAATAAAAGACTGTTATCCGCAAAAAATAAATGAGTAATAGGGGGGCTCTCCTTGCCACTCTACAGCCATGTATAGAACCACTGCTCTGTGTTTGCTGTAGTAATAATGACAAACCTTCTGCACAAATAATAAACAGGTAGGAGGATAAGGGGTCACCTTGCCTCAGGCCACGTGTGGGTACAACCTGTTCACTGCGATTGCCATTTATTAAGATCATGTAGGATACAGTTGTGACACAAATCATAATCAACTCAACCCATCTACTATCAAAACCCAGAGCCAGTAACATGCCACGCAAAAAAGACCATTCCATACGGTCATAGGCTTTTGCCATATCTAGCTTGAGAGCTCCTCAACCTACAGCACCACACGATTTCCTGTTCAAAAAATGCCCTGCCTCAGCAGCTATTAGAATGTTATCCCTTATCAGCATGTCTGGTATAAAGGCACTCTGTGAGTCTGAAATAATATCATTCATCATTGGCTTCATTCTATTCGTAATCATTTTGGCCATGACCCTATACACCACATTACTCAAGGCTATAGGCCTTAGATCAGATACTAGCTCAGGAGTATCCTTCTTAGGAATAAGAACAATATCAGTATCATTCAAATGAGGGGGCATCATACGATTTTCCAGACATCCTATAACAAAATTAGAAACATCCCCTCCTACCACATCCCAGAAATGCTGGTAAAAACCCGGATTCATTCCATCCGGGCCCGGTGCCTTATCAGGAAACATTGAAAATAGAGTCTCCTTGACTTCCTCCAATACAAATGGACTAAGCATAGACTCATTGTGAGCTTGTATTACCCGTGGAACAATATTCTCAAAAAAACTTTCCCCATCCTCCGGCATGTTAGATTGGAATATCATATTAAAATAGTTGAGAATAATCGCTGTCATGGCACTTCCCTCCACCCAATCCCCAGCACTATTCATTAATCTAGATAATGAATTTTTTTTCTTACGGTGAGAGGCATACATGTGGAAAAACTTCGTGTTAGCGTCTGCATCTTTGAGCCAGTGTTGCTTGGCCTTTTGTTTCCAGTATGCATCTTCCTGGGTTTCAAGGCGGCCCAGGTGTTCTTCCAGGCTTTGGTATTCAGCGAGGGAGGTCGGATCAGAACACCCTCTCAATCGCAATTGCTCTTTCTTTAAATTCATCATTTGTTCCCCAAATTTATGAAAGCGGTCTCCCCCCACTGGGCTAGACGGCCACTGCAGTAGCCAATACAATCCTGAAGATCCATACCCCTTCCTTCATCCCACGATCTCTCCACCACCTCCTTGCACCCCTCATCATGCAGTCAGGCCATCTCAAAACGGAAATCTCTCCTCCCATTCCTCCTCTGGGTATAACCGCGTATATCTAAGAACAAAGCCGAATGATCCGACTTTCGGGTCAAAAGATTTGATACTCGTGCTTGTGGAACTATATTACGCCACTGTTCCGTGGCTAAAACTTTGTCCAGCGTTTCCTCAATCCAGTCTGCCGTACATGGGCTCTTTTCCCATGTAAACCGGTACCCCTCCAAATGCATCTGAGATAAACCACAATCTTGAATAGTATCCCCAAAATCGCGAAGGAGGCTATTTGGATGCGGATTCCCTCCCCCCCCCCCCCCCCTTTTTTCATGTTGATAGAGGAGATCATTAAAATCACCCACCATTACCCACGGAAGGTGGGATCGCGGTGCTAGTGACTTAATGAGGTCCCACGACTCAGTTCTTCTGTCACGCTGGGGGAAGCCGTAAAAACACGTCATTCACCAATCTGCAAAACCATCCATGCTAACCTGAATATCAATATGATTCTTTGAGTAACTTAAAAGTCCCGCCGTATTATTTTTTCTCCATAATAAAGCCACACCACCACCCATACCTACACGATCAACATAAAACAGACCATCAAAGCCAAGCTTGACACGGATACGCTCAGCATGTATCTGTTCCACTTTGGTTTCCATTAGAAAAATAAAATCGGGTTTCTTACGGGACGCCATGTCCAAGACTTCTCGAACTGTCCGTGGATTACCTAAGCCACGACAGTTCCAACTCAGAGTACTCATTGCGTCGGGCGGGTCTGGCAACCAGATCCCGCCATATGCAAGTTTTTTGACCCATCAACCATAGCCTCCCATTCTATCCTGCGACAACCGTCCGCCCACATTAGAACTCTCCCGCCGGCGTTTTGCTACTGCCGCCACCCCCGTTCCATCCTCCCCCGGCATCATCATCATCGGTTCAGGCAGTCCACCATGCTCCCCCCGAACCATCCCACTGTCCAAGTCTTTCGGCTTCCCCCCTACCGGGATCAACCACGGCGCCCCCACCTTCCTAGGACCACGGTTTCCACCGACACGTATCGCAGCAGTATATGGGAATTGCGCAACAAGTAAAGCCGCATTCCTAGCTTTTAAGCAGAACTTATAAGAGTGACCGAGCATGCCACAGTAGAAACAGAATGTATGAAGCCGCTCATACTTGAAATTCACCCAACACGTTGTCTTGTCTCTTTTCAAGAGATTCATTCTTCGCTTAATAGGCCTTGCAACTGGTATTGCCACTCGAATACGATAGAATGATAGCCACGGTGCCCCCGCGAATCTGTCATCAACCCTAATAAACTTTCCAAGGAAACCCCCAATCTGTTCTAAAATTGGTTGAGATGTATAACCCGTAGAAAGATCATGCACATGAACCCATATGTCGACCGAATCTAGCGGCACATCAAACGGGAGCACACCATCCGGAACTTGCCTGCATACTAGCGTATGGTTCTCAAACGACCATGGCCCCTCCTCCAAAACATACTGGACATCCGTGATATGATAGAACACGAACAAAAATAAATTAGGTTGTAGTTCCGAAACCTGAACACCACGTACTGGTTGTCATACCGATGCCAGGACTTGTCGCATATACTCCAACTTTATCAGTTTGGTTGTCAAAAAACGTCCCACAACGCCCCATGAGCACTCGGCCTCAACCTGTTCATCGGAACCTTCTTCGGCCGTCGGGTCGAAGGGCCGTTCTTCCTCCTTCTCCAAGGCGAGGTCCGCCCACCTCGCTGTCAACCCTACAACATCGCTGCCGTCCGTCGATGCCGCCATACCAAGAGAAGAGAGACCAGTGAATTACGCCGGAAAAAGCTGCTGAATCACGGAAACCCTAGCGAGAAAACCAGGAAGAAGCCAAACCCTAGACTTTTACGCTAGATAGAAAAAAAAAAAAAAAAAAAAAAACTAAAGACTAAATAGTGTAAAATCGGTTTACTCTCTTTATTCCTAATAGGCTTAAGACTCTAGTTAGGCAAGGGTCCATGATCCATGATGGACCACATTAATTAATTAAAGGGAATCCTAACCAAATTAAATCTTTTTTAATTATTATTAACAGAATTAATTAAATAATTAATCGGGAATTAAATGCCGTAACACAGGGTGTTACATGTGGCACATGCCATTATCGGTATAATAGTCCAAAAAGACTCGACGATTCAGAATGAGTCAGGCTCGACGATTCAGAATGAGCCGGATGGAACGTTCCAATAAATAATAATTCAAAAGACTCGACAATTCAGAATGAGTCAAGCTCGACGATTCAGAATGAGCAATTAGGAACGTTCCAAACCGAACAAAACAAACAACAAAATATAGGTTGCCTCATGAGTTTGACTAAACATTCAAAATAGTTCTTATAAACAAATAGCCCGATGTAGCAAAAATCATTTCCTTAAAAAAAATCACATAACAAGTACATAATTTATTGTACAAAGTTTTTCAAGTCACATATTTTCTCAAGATACATAATATTTCCAATTATTGATAATAAGTTTATCAAACTAAGAAATCTGCAAGGTATAATATAAACCCTTCCCAAAATGACAATTTTCTTAGTACATAACTCTTCAAAAATCGTAAAATAGTTTCAAAAGAGATGAAATAGCTTAATTGTAAAGAACTTAAGTTATTAAACATGAGGTCCCCTCGCACCTGGTGATAATTCCAGTCCAGAATACACAGCAACATTTCCAAACACAGCTCAAAACTTCACAAAACACATGTTTAATTTATAGTATAGGGCAAAAATAGTTTTGAGAGACATAAACACTTACCTAAAACATCCAAATCTTAGCTATTTAGCTCGCCCAAATACTCTTTGTCAAAATTCCTAATATTTTCAAACATCAGGGCTCCAATGATAAACCCAACTCATAAAAAGTAAAATATAGAGGTTAAACTCACCTAGAATACTCCAATATCTTAGAGATCCTAAGCTTGAAAAAGATGGAGATCAAAGCTTCTAAAGTTTTTCCTTCCCCTATCTCTCTCTAATTAGCTATCCTGGTCTTCTTTTAAATAAGATGCTTATCCAAGACTAAAGTGGTTCCTTAACCTTTAAGGGTAAAGAAGGGTAATTTGATAATTTTATCCAATATCAAAATAAGAAGCTTTGACTTGTTGACTTCACTTAATAAAACATAAGTATAATTGCATTTATAAGAAAGTGGGTATTACAGCCTTACAGGAACGCCCCCTGCTCAAGCCTGATCGTATTGACTCCTTTTTTTTTTTTTGTTCATTTTCCTTTTATTGTTCATGCTCTTAACTCGAATCTTAATCTTAATATATATATATATATATATATATATATATATATATATATATATATCATTGCTTTTTTTCTCAAAAAAATGAGGACATACTTTATCTTAAGTACAAAGAATCATGCTTCCATTGAAATTATCATTTCAACTGAAGTACAAAGAATCAATGCTTTCACTCTGCTAGTATGGTATTTACACACAGTTACGAGAGAATCAGCGAAATTACACAAACTATGGGTAGTAAATTGTAAAAAGACTTTATTATCCCCAATCCCGCCGCTGGCGTCTCTAAATTCGCGAAGCGCCGCCGGCAGTTCTAATTATACTTAGGAAGTTAGGGGTGAGCAAAATATCGGTTAACCGATCGATAATCGTTAACCGATAACCGAACTGATCGAAAAAATCGATTATCGGTCGGTTACGGTTATTAATCTTTAAAAAAATTTAATTTTTCGATCTTTCAGTTATTTGACAGTTATTGGGGTTCGGTTATCGGTCGGCCGGTAACCGATATATAATATTATATATATATATATATATATATATATATTATAAATTATATATAAATTAGACTTATATACTGCCAGTAGCCTAGTCATGAGTCCACTATCCAAGGCCCAGATGCCACTCAGCCTATATCACTTAATCCTAAATTCCCAATAGTTATGTTGTACAACTGTGTGCACCATGCATTATATATATATATATATATATATATATATATATATATATATATATATAAATTATATATAAATTAGACTTATATACTGCCAGTAGCCTAGTCAAATGAGTCCACTGTCCAAGGCCCAGATGCCACTCAGCCTATATCGCTTAATCCTAAATTCCCAATAGTTATGTTGTACAACTGTGTGCACCATGCATGGTGCACACGGTTGCAAAACGATGTCGTTTTGATTAAAAACGCGCGTTCTATTAAAAAAAATAATTCAGTTTCGATTCCTCTCAACAGCATTATGTTGTTTATTCATTGTGGATATTTAGTTCATTCATTCTGGATATTTAATTCATTCATTATGAATATTTAGTTCATTCATTTTGGATTTTGTGTTATTCATTCACTATGGATATATAGTTATAGTTATAAATTTGTGGATATATAATTCAAATTATGCACAAAAAAAATAATATTGCCAGAAATTAATTTGTTTTTTTTTTTTTTATGAGACGCATATTTTTAGTCAAAATGACGTCGTTTTTGTAATCGTGTGCACCCAGCATAATTTGCGCTAAATTCCTAAATCCTAATTGCCTAAAATCCCTAAATGCCTAATCGTCTGTTCGTTCATTCAACCATTCGGTCTGGAATCTCGTCTTCTCCACGAGAGTGACGACTGACGAGACCAGTAGACCACGATTTCCACTCATCTTCTCCCATCCTCGGCGACAGTGCGACACAGCCGACACTCCGGTCACTCAGTCAGGCGGTCTGCGCCTCTGCGGTTACTCCCTTCGGCTTCTGCTTGGCTGCATCGCTCCTCACTTCCTCAGCCGGTCAGTCCTCTCATGGTCTCAAGTAATATAATTATTTAATTAGTGTTTTTTTACTGTTAATATGACTGATCGAAACCCAGTTTCTCTTCTCTCTGTGTGGTTCATGGCAGATAGGAAAGAGCGAGGCAAAATTTTTTACTTTTCAATTTCTTCCGAACAATGTAAACTTTTCTTTAATAGAAATTTCTTTAGTGAATAGAGGGAAAAGAGTGAGCTTTAATACCAAAAGATATATCTTTTTTAGTTATTTATGTTAAATTGTGACATTTTTCTCTGGAACTATAGAAGTGAAGATATAAAAGCTTTGTGATGGATCATAGTCATGTATAATGCAGTGGAGAATCTATTCAGTAAAGAAGTGAATTTTCTATGTGGGTACGCACTCACTGATATGACAGCATATGAATCTGTATTAATTGTTGAGTTTATTTGAATGTTTTGTGTATGGTCGGTTTTTTGGTCGGTTATATATTTACCTTTGGTCACTTACTGAGGTCAAAAACCTATGTCGGTTATTCGGTCCGACCGTTTGCTCACCCCTAATTATACTGCCAGTCACCTCACCGGCAGAGCTGCAGAGCTGAATCGGCGATAACACTCAACGACAGACAGTAATGGAGAAGGAGAGTGTCTCACAGGACGATTCAAAGAAAGAGCAAGAAGAAGAAGAACAGGTAGTGAACCCATGGGAAGTATCAGCCAAGGACGGTGGCAAAATCGACTACGACAAGTTGATTGACAAGTTCGGCTGCCAGCGGCTGGACAAGTCCCTCGTTGACCGCGTGGAGCGACTCACCGGCCGCCAGCCCCACGTTTTCCTCCGCCGCGGCGTCTTCTTCGCTCATCGCGACTTCAGTGAGATTCTGGATGCTTATGAAAGGGGGGATAAGTTCTACTTGTATACTGGCCGTGGACCTTCTTCGGAAGCCTTGCATATGGGTCATCTCATTCCATTCATGTTCACCAAGTACATAATTTTTGTAATAAGATTATCTATCTTGTTATTGTATATAAATGCAAATGGTTTTTCATTTTCGTTTGCTTAAATTTGGGCTGTAAAGGTACTTGCAGGATGCGTTTAAGGTGCCACTTGTAATTCAGTTGACCGATGACGAGAAGTGTATGTGGAAGAATCTGACGGTAGAGGAGAGCCAAAGGCTGGCCCGGGAGAATGCCAAGGACATCATCGCCTGTGGTTTTGACATTTCTAGGACGTTTATCTTCTCTGATTTCGATTATGTCGGAGGGCAAGTAATATAACTGACATTATTTTCTCAACTTAGGCAGTGGTTATTAATATGCTGTTTTCTTTTGACTTCATTGGTATTCATATGCATGCTTTGTATGGCTATGAGGGTTGCTTGCTTTTTGTGTAAGTTTACATTTGATTTACTTCTGTCTTCTTCTCAAACTGCAATTTCCTTTCTTCATATTCAAAAAGTACATTGCTATGACCTACCAAAGAACTATAATTTGGGGGTTTCCAATAGTGAAATGTGGAGTTTAGTTGTCTATGCTTAATGCATATAATTTGAGGCAATGTGCATACTATGAGTGGGAATGGTAAAATACATTTGTTTTCTGATATGGTTAAATTTGCTTCTAACAAGAATTCTTCGTGGGTGCAGTGCTTTTTACAAGAACATGGTGAGGGTTGCTAAGTGTGTCACTTATAATAAGGTGAATAAACTAAATTTGCAAAGAGTTTGACACCTTGCAAAGTTCTGTGACTACATCACAAACATCTGCGGATTATTACTCCCAGTTTCCTATCTCCTTTGTGGAAATGTTAAACTTACTATGAGGTTTTATTGCTGTTGCAGGTTGTTGGCATTTTTGGTTTCAGTGGTGAAGACCATATTGGAAAAGTCAGTTTCCCACCAGTTCAGGTAGATATCATCTCAAACTATTGCTTTTTTGGAAATTATTTCATTGTTATTTTCCATTAGGGAAAGAACATGACTTGTATTTTTTTTCATTTTAATTTTATTTTCTATGCATATCTCTGCATTCACTCCTCACCCTGATCCCTCCTAAACCCATAAAAGGAAGAAGGGAAATGGAATTATCTATTGTTTTCTAATCATTGTTGGAATCGATTGAAAAAGTGTGTCCAGGCCTGCTACAGTTTGTGCTTTCTGTTTTGCTCATCTAGAAAACTTTCATTGAAGAAAAGGCCTTAAGATAAGTTATCACCATCTGTCATACTTGGTGCATTTTCCCGCATTTTACTTGGTGCATAAAATGAGGGTAGAACACTTTAGCATGTGTTGAAGGCTTTTTTCTCAGTGTGTTTACTTGCCAATCAGCATCTGAAAAAGCTCTTTTCAGTTGCTTTCTTTTCTTCCCCCCTTTCTTTGATACAACAGGGGAAGGGAAAGTGTAGTCACTGATCTGAGTTTTTTAACCATGCAGTATACCTTTCATTTGTTTTGTCATTCACTTTTTGTTGCAGATGAGTTCTGATAGGCTTTTCAAAGCTTGATTCTGTTGAAAGTGATTAATTTTTTTTTCCATTTCTCTTTTGTTGATATATATATATATATATATATATATATATATATATATATATATATATATATATATATATTCCTTTTGATAAATCATTCATATATAAGTGGAGTAGATATAAAATTTTGTCTGTAACATCAGTGTCTATCTTTCCTGGATTTTTTAAATAGAATTAGTTTGCGCCTAATTTAATGTGCAGAAAGACTCTAATTTTGCATAATTACAGGCTGTTCCATCATTTCCAAGTTCATTTCCACATCTCTTTTCAGGGAAAGATAATCTTCGCTGTCTGATTCCGTGTGCAATTGACCAGGTTCATTCTTGCTTCAATGCTTTCAGCTCACGCTTCAGTTTCTTCCTGCTGCAGATTTGTGAATAATCTGATACTATATAACTTTATCAATCTGCATATGTGAAGAAATTAAACTTGTAGTATTTGCATTCCCATGGTTTGTCATTTTCTGGAAATATCCTCATGCTTTGACAAGTAGAAGTATTGACAATTTGATGATAGCTAATAACTATACAAGTATTCCACTCTCCCTTTGTGCAGCCAGTATCATTTGCCTTCTAGTACAAATACTTGAACTGCTTGATTAATTAGTAATTTAGAAATGTAACCTACCTCCCACACTGGGGATAACAATCATCTAGAAAGATGGTAATGCAAATAGTGGTTTCTATATCATTGTTATCCTGAAATTCTATGCATAACTACTTAACTGTCAATGATATCCTCCTTTTTTCTTACCTAGCAAACAGTTATGATGTACTACTCATTGGGTTCCCTATAAGCTGAGGTTAAAACATAATGTGAATTCAAGACTTGCTTGTTGTGGTTTAAAGTTGTTTCTCTTTATCACCCTGCCATGAGTGGGTATGGGTGTATGGCCTTGGGGTTTGGGGGTTTGTGGGTTTGTGGAGGCTTTTGGCAAGTTCTGTTTCCTGAAAAGTGGAAATTCAAACATGTTAGGATTCAAATATTATACTTCATACAAAATGTGGTCGCATTCATGGCCTCTTCAATTTGTGTAAAAAAAAAAAGTAAAGTGTTTTTCATGGAAAAGCTTTGTGTAACCTTTTGTTCAGTTAGTATTACTTGAACAAATTTACCATGATTACCTGAGCAAAAATGGCTCAAAACAAATGCAAAATCAGTCAAATGATAAGAATACCACTAGATGGGTAAGGCCAATATAACTGCTAGAGACTAGGTGCAAGAGATGCAAACTGGTTTCGTTTGCATAACAATTAGCAAAATAGTGCAATCAACAATAGGAGCAAAGATATTCAAACATGAGCATAGATATATGGAAGGGATAAAATGATGACTTTAAAAATAAAAAATTGCAGAAAATGGTTTTGGCCCAAATCACTGAGAAATTGTGAGGCCTCTACACTTGAGAAACATGTTGAGGTTGTCGGTAGATGTTGGCTAAAGATGACTTGCTTCAGATGAAGAGATGGTGAGGTTGCGTATGGAAGGGAGGTGGAATGAAATTTGGATTTGAATGAAGTGTTATATTTACAGGGGTACTTTTGGAATAAAAAGACAAAGTATGCACAAAACATTTAAACATTGTACGTGATTTATGGACTGTAAAAGTGTGCCTAATTAGATATGAATTAAGTATGCATAAAAGTGTTTTGGGCTTAATCAATACTATTTATTTATTTTACTGCATATATTTTACTTTGAATATGTTCTATTATTTGGTATATATAGGATATATATAACAGTTATCATCATTTATTAATAACTTAAATGATGGTTTTTCGAGGACCTTTTACTCCAGTGGTGTTGGCTTGAGAATCTGTGCATGAGATTTTAGGTTCAATGACTTCAATCCCCCTCCCACTTAGATATACCAAAAACAAATAAAGTCAAAATTGAACTGCACCTTGATTAGCCTTGATCTCTATAAGGGTCAAAGTTCTCTATCATTATTCGTTACTGAATATAGATGTAGAGAATTATAACTGATGTTGTCTTATAGTCATGGGTCAGAGTTTTCTAGCATCACTAATGATTTACTGTGAAAATTATTGTTGGAAATAGGCAGCCATATTTACTCTACTCTAGGAAGTTGTAGCCTTGAGAGGAGTAGTTTTTAGCATTTATTATGCCTTTCAAAAGCTTTCTTTATGCCTATATATATGGTTGTAATATGGAGAACCAAATATATGAAACATGAAATAAAATATCATTTCTACCTCTTCCCTTTACTGTTTTTAACAATTATAACTCCTTATAGTTTTATTTCTTTGTTTTCATTCCTGTGTTTCATTTTCATTTTCTTTTATTGTGGTTGATCTTGTATCTTTCTGAAAAGCTAAAGCTGATTTAATAATTTTTCAGGATCCTTATTTCCGAATGACACGAGACGTTGCTCCTCGAATAGGCTATCATAAGCCTGCTTTAATTGAATCATCGTTCTTTCCTGCTCTACAGGTATTGCCTTCCTACTTGTTTAAAAAGTTGCTGACTACACTAGACAATCTTCCTTCTCTGCCCTTTTTCTGTTTTTGGATGGGTTGAAAGTGGGAGGACAGAAAATGGGAGAGAGTAGCAGGGAAAGTTGAATGGAGAATAAAATTTGTGTTTGGCTGATGGGAAGAGAATGGGTGGAAAGGGAAAGAGAGAGTGAGAAACAAAGGTGATGCGTGCATTGAGAGTGAGATGAGCTTGATTCAATGTTTCTAGTGTTGAGATACAAATGGACAATTTTACCCTCCTTTTCTCCCCATTTTGGAAGGGAAAATTGTTGATAGGAATGGAGGGAGTATTTTCTCCCCCATTTTCTCATTCAATGTTTAGTTACAGTTTTTTGTTTTTCATTTGTCAAGTTCACTGATTTTCATTTTCCATTGGAAAACTATTTTTCAATTAGAAGTTATTTAAAATTCAATTATTTTCTTCATATGTATAACAATAAAAATGTTAGTTGTAAAAATAATATTGAGTGGGTGCCTGGGTGGGTAGGGGGTATATCTTAGGGGTTAGGGTAGATAAATAGTGGTTAGTAAAGTAAGCGATGATGGTAATAAATGTAGGTGTAGTGATGAGTAGGTTAGTAGGTGGTGGTGGGGTGCAAGTAGCTAGAGATGAAGTATATAGGTAGTAGGCTAGCAAGGGTAAATAGGCAAGTAGTAGTGGTAGAAGGAAGTAATAATTGTAAGGGAAAATTGTAAAAAATGCCCCTCTATAATATGCCAATTATCAATGTCACCCTTGAATTATGAGTGGTGTAAATGTTGCCCCTCAATTATCAAAACGGTGCACATATAACCCCTCCCGTAATGGACATGTGGCTCCCCGTTAGTGTATGACACCGTTAAGTCGGAGTAAATATGTAATTTAGTTATTTTTTCCATCCCTCGATTTGAAGTACCAGCGATGGACATCGGTGGGGAACCACATGTCCATTACGGGAGGGGCTATATGTGCACCATTTTGATAATTGAGGGGCAACATTTACAGCACTCATAATTCAGGGGTGACATTGATAATTGACATATTATAGAGGGGCATTTTTTTACAATTTTCCCTAATTGTAATGGAGGTAGTGGTGGTGGGTGGATACTTAAATAATGGTGGGTGGGTTGGTTGGTAGGTCAGGCTATGGGTAGATTGGTAGATAGATGAGGTGAAAATTTGTAGGTAGCAATAATTATAGACAAAGTTATGTATGCAGTATGTTTTGGTATTTGGAAAATTTGGAAGACAATAAAGTGTTTTCCAAATTCCTTTTTTAAGTTGGAAAGTTTTTCTAGTTACTAAAGGCACCCTAATATTTTCAACCACCCAAACAGTGGAGAGTGCTTTCCATTGATTTTTAAATAGTGTTGTTAATATTATAGTCCTTAACAACTGATTTTCTGCTTTCAAATTAGTTATGTTCAAACTTCAAAGATGTTAACATTTGTTCTGTTTATGGATCTATTTATACAAGTTAATTCTGTTATTCATTAAAGAATTGAATATTTGTCTTCTGGAATTTGATCTTGTAGGGTGAGACGGGAAAAATGTCTGCTAGTGATCCAAATTCTGCAATATATGTGACAGATTCTGCAAAAGACATTAAAAATAAGGTTAGTTTTAATTTAAGCTTTCCTGCCAGTTTATTTTACAGCTAATCAGCTATATATTCACAAATTTAAATCTATGAAAAAGAACTAATTCCACTTTTAGTCTTTCGAGTATTATAACGTTTCCATTGTTTTCCCAATTTCCCTCGACTTAAAAAATGGACTGGAAAAATCCCTTTACTTCTCTGACTCTCTGAGTTGTAAAACATTAGTCCTGATTTAGACAAACTTATGAAAAGCGAGCGCTTTTGCACTTAAAGCGCAAAAGCGACGCGAGCGATCCGAAATCGCTTCGCCTTGGTGAGGCGCAGGTTCGTGACTAAGCGCGCACCTTTTGCGCTGTTCGGCGGAAGTGGTGAAGCGGTGAAGCGCACAAAGGCGTTGCTTTGTCACGAAAAGCGCAAGTCAACGGTCAGTTTTTAAAAAAAAAAAAAAACCTAAGCTAATATCGCGAGTCGCGACTGCGACTGGAGGAGAAGATTCGCAGAGAAAAAAAAACCCTTGCCGCTTCTTTCCTCTACGGCTCAACCCCTCTCTAAGGCTCTAAGCTGCTCTCCACCTCTCGCCGACCACCGCCCTTGCCGACCGCCGCCTTCGCGAGTCCTCTGTCCTCCTCGCCTCCTCGCCGTTCACACTGCTGAGTGGTGACTGGTATCGCTGTTTAGTTTTTTTTTTTTTTTTTCTCTTCCGTAAAGATGGAAGATACATATGTTATATTATTTATATGTGAGTTGAAGCCTTGATTTATGTGAGTTAGGCAGTAGGCAGTAGCCTATTAGGACTTAGGAATGTAGACAGTAGAGTGTTAGTGTCATAGTGTTATTGTGTTTTAGACTTTTATCTTAGCACATTTAATAGTTTATTTTTATTAAATGAATAAATGATGATATCTAATAAGATTAAGAGTTAATATAAGTTAATAAATTTTGAAAATTACAATTTACAGTTAATTAGTTGAGTATTTATCATTTTAGGAGTTATTTTGGATGTTATTTTGCATAAATATTTGAAGTTTTTGACTATATATATGTATAATTTATATATATTTAAAGCGTCGCTTTTTGTGAAAAAGTGACGCTTCGCTTTGCGCTTTCGCTTTAAAGCAAAGCCCGGCCTTGTCGCTTTAGTGCGCTTTTCCGCTTTAAAAAGTTTGGATTTAGATTCTCAGTTAAACAGACAAAAATGCAAATATATGCAATTTCAGGGTCAGTTTTACATTTACTGCTGTTCATTGTCTTGTGATCAGCTCATCATCAGGAACATCCCTAACCACTCTATATATGTACTTGTCATAAAACGAATAAGAAACAAGAAATTCAGAGATAGAGACTATTCACAATTGCATACCTTCTGAGCTCGTATTTCTTCAGAATTCATAATGAAAATGGTTCTTGTTTCTTCTCCATAGTTCATAGAGAAAGTAGTACAGCTGGCATTCATAGTTTTATGTATAGTTTTAACAGTTTTTTTTTAATGGAAGAGCTTGTCCATTTTGAGAAAGATGGGAGTAATATTCTTGTCCAATTTTAAGTCAATGGGAAAGAGTGGAAATGCCACTATATTTAAGAGTAAAAGTGGAATTAATTCATATATAAAATCTTCCAAGAAGCACTTAGCAACAAAAATCCATATGCACGCAAATGTATTTGTCGTGTACTTATGTAAACTACTATTTTTTTGTTTTGGATTAAGATGAATACTATTGAGTTTACCAAAACAAAAAATTTCTACTTTTGCTTCCTTTTCCATATAGATTACACGCAATATCAGCTATAATATTAAGCCAACTCTTATATTCTGGGTTTTATTTGTGACTTTAATGTATGTTGCAAACATTAAATAACCCTGGGGTTTAAGTTTCTTAATTTATTTTCTTATGTTCATGACCTTTAAATAACTGTGCAATTTATTTAAGATATACTCTGTAGCTATAAGGTCAAGATGTCAAGTTAGAGGGTATATCCTGCATTCTTGCCTATGAAGCTAGAAGAGTGTACACTGTCAAAATTAATGAAACAAATCCTGATCTATGAAAAAACAGAACCCTGTTTCCCTAAATAAATAACCAAAATGCTTGTGAGTCCTCTAACAGCATTCAAATGCCATCCACTATCCATTTCCTGCCATATATGATCAACAATGGTAACTAAAAGAATTTATGCACTCTCGCTTCCAAATCATTGCATCTCTTGACCATGGAGCTGCAGCGTTATTTACACATTTCTAGGAGTGTGTATCATATAAAGAAAGGGTGGTAAAGAACACGTGCTCCATTGTCTCCCATTACTTTCTGAGCAGACAACAAAGTGGATCATTCATGTGCTTTCACTTCAAGACTCTCCTTGTTGTATGGCCTCCTATGAGATATTGACATGACCACCATAATTACTAGGGATCTAGAATACCAAAAGTGAGGCAACTTGAAAGTAGATAAGAACATAAAAATTGTTTCCTTCTGACTATCAAATTTCTTGTAGCAAATAGATTAATGCTACTGAGAATAACCAGTTTTATCTGTTACTTTCTCATTTTTAATTATGCACAGATAAACAGATATGCATTTTCTGGTGGGCAAGATTCTATAGAATTGCACAGGAAATACGGAGCTAACCTTGAGGTAAATTCTTTTTTGTCCAATATGACTAAATGTTTTGTAAAATAACTTGTGACCATATTGGATTTTTTTTTTTTTACTGCAAAAGATGATTTCTTTTATATTGTATCATTATCTCATAATCGTAGATATGTTTTTTTTTTTTTTAAATGTCTTTTGCCTGTTTAGCATTCATAAGTTCTGTGGAAACTTTATTATTTTGGGATGTATATTTGTTGGTTCTTGCAATGGCTGATGAGATTTTCATTTTGACCTTTGTATTCTCTCACTTGTGCTCAAACTTTTACTTGAAGTGGCTGCACATATTTTGTTCTTGCCATGGCTTTTTTTTTTTTTTTTAAATAATTAAATGCTTTGTGTTTTCTCTCACCTCGTGCCTTCCTCTGGGTACTCTTTTTTTCTTGAAACTGGGGACTTTGTTTAGGTTGATATACCAATCAAATACCTGGGATTTTTCCTGGATGATGATGCAGAACTGGAGCACATTAGAAAGGTGCGATGCCTATATTTGTCTTTGGAAAAAAAATTGAAAATGCAATGGCGAAACTGAATGTATTTTCTTATCTTAGCAGTCCTTGTTTAGATGTGAGATAACTCTGGTTGGTTTAATTTGTTTTCCTGATAATGCTGCCTATATAATTCCAAATTTCAGGAATATGGGGCTGGGCGTATGCTGACAGGTGAAGTCAAGAAGAGGCTTATTGAAGTTATAACAGAGGTTGTTGAAAGACATAGGCAAGCGAGGGCAGCAGTTACTGATGAGGTAACTAACTGGTTGATTTTTTCATTTTTACCGGGTGGCTTATAATTGTTTCAACAGAAAATGTGTTCAAAGAAATAGTGAGGCTGGTGGGTGGGTGTTGTAATTAAATTTTAGAACTACTTTAACTGCTAGCTATAAGCCTATAGCTGACCCCTCAGTGTTTTTTCCTGAGCCTGATTGCTGCAAGTCTTTGGTTATTAACGAAGGATTATATTGTGTGGTTGTGTGCAGATGGTAGATGCATTCATGGCTGTACGCCCACTTCCAAATATGTTTTGCTGAACTAACTTTCATCAGTTCTGGGTACATGTGATGAAGAGGCAGAGATAGAATATGATTTTACTAGAGACTAGAGACTAGAGAGAGAAGAGTGATTTGGATTTGGAAATTACCCACCCATGCATGTTATGCAAATTATATTAACTACTGAGACTCGAAATTTCTTTCCTTGGTGTTGGGGAATTTTGTGGTGATATGCTCATTTATAATTATATAGACAACAAACAGTGCTCAAGGCTTGTGGTCTGGTTTTCTTCATTTTTATTTTTAAATTAAATACAGAGGACTACACTATCGAAAATGAAAATCAGATCATTGCTCCTCAAGTTAGTGTAGCACTACAGTGCTCAATTCCTACACAACTTTTCTCAATCTATTCATTGACGCTAAACGTAACATTTGCAGCTACAAGGAAATGAATTAGAGTTGCATTAGAAAGTGAAAAGAAAATTAATGTAACTCGTTTTTATAATAGTGATGGTGTAATTTTCGTGTATAATTTAATGGGATACTTTTGAGGGTAGGATTGGAGCAAAGGAGGGCCCTCTCCGTTTTCACTTTTCACCTTGTGTTGGGAGCGTGAATTAAATATCTAAGGCAAGAATTTGTACAATTATTATTGTGTGGATCATATTTTGTATACTGTAAAATAAGGTACATTTAGTACAAAAATAATGTACATTATTTTTGTACTGAGTGTACAGTATATTGTATAATGTACATTCAGTACAAAAATAATGTACATTTAGTATATTAAAAATGTACTTTTTGTTATGGTTCACATAACACTGTATGGACTGTGGTCCACACATAATTTGCTAAATTTGTGTGAGACCGTCTCACGAATCTTTGTCTTTTTTTTTTTAATTAAAAAATTAAATTTAAAACATTATTTTATTTAAAATTATTTAAAAATATTTTTAAATTCGATAACCGCTATGTCAGCATGTTTCTAGGTAAACAAGTCATTTTGTATTGAATTGCATGAGTTTGTATTGTTTAGGGACCTAATTATATATTTTTTTTTAGTTCGATGGTCCAACTACAGTTTGGTGTGAAGTTGAGAGACCTATACAAATGCTTGAAATGAGTAAAGGAAACTTATTTTATGTTCAATCTAAGAGCATACAAATGATATTTGCTAAAGAAAAGATTTTCAAGATATGAGCATATTACCACAAAAACTACCTCCAAATATAATTATAACTAGATTTTCACGCGCATTGTGCGAATAAGATAATACCCAATGATTATTTTTAAATAAGAACTTCAAAATATATCAATGCAAGATTATATAGGATATGTTCATGCATAGGTAATTGAATGTTGAATTTGTTTATTTAAATCAGTAATTCAAAGTATATGTATACAATAGAATATATGAGAGATTGATTATAATTGTCACTAAAATAAATATTTGCAACTTTGTAATAACGTTAGTCTAAATATTTAGTTTAAAAACGATAGTCTAAATAAATACTACTTTTGGTTTGAATTTCTCTAAGTCTTCTTAGTTCTCTTTTGGGTAACATTGTCATTGTCTTAATCTTCAGTACTTGTACTCTTCTTTTTTATTGGTAGTGTCAAGTGTGTCATGTGCAATTGGGTTACTGGTGATAGCATAGAGCGCAACATCATGCAATGAAATTATGGTGGGTAGAAAGTTTTAGATTTGTATTGTTGTGTATATGAGAGATCTTAGTTGTACTATGAACTCTTTATCTTGCAAGCGCTTGTTGATATTTGGTTGTGGTAGTTTTTTTCCCTACATGTTTAATGTGTTGTAAGATGTGTGTCGTAAATTTTCATGTAAAACTGTAAAAGTATTGAACAAAATATTAATATTTATTATATTTGTAGAATGTTTACGAGTAGTTCATCTTGTTCTAGTTCCATAACTTAATGACTCTGCAGGTAGTCCGAATACTAAGTGATTTTGTTGTCAATGTTGATGCTGATTTTGCCTTTAAAACAAACAGGTTGAGTCTAGAAAATGAAATGAATTATAAATTTATATTAGTTCTAATATATTTAAAGGATACACAATAAGTATTATACATACAAGATTAATAAATGTTACAACGGTGACTATTTTTGAAATTTATTCATTTTCTGGATTTGCAAGATTGATTGTAATATTGTTGTAGTCTCGGCATCTTTTCGATGCGTCAAGTGTGTCACAATGTTCTATTGCCCTACATTGGCATTTTTGATAATGAGTTTTAAATGTAGCTACGTAAGGTAATGATCTAATTGCCATTTACACATTATTATCATCATAAAAGCATACCAGTCATTTAGGTGTTCTGCTCGATGTATTTTTTGTTCAACCATTATTGTTGAATGAGTTCTTGTACATAGATAAATTCATAGTTTATTTAAGAAATAAAATTAGATAAGGTAGTAAAAATTAATACATTTTAAATCATCTTAATAAATAAATATGATTTACCTTTAAAGTGAACAACTGTGATGTAATCTAGAGATATTACGGTGTAGTTTCATGCTTCAATTTCTTGGATTATTTGAATAACCTCTTTGTCAACAAATCCTCCCCAAGTAGTTAATATGATTGACTTGAAATTATATTTTATTTTTTTTCATGGTATTAATAAAATACTTGGTAAATAAATATATAGGGTCACACTTGTGTGAGACCATCTCACGGATCCTTATTCGTGAGACGGGTCCGGTCGGGTTGAATCAACATGCAAATGGCATACTTATATGCGCAAATGTCATACTTATATCCTCGTTCCAATTTCTCAACAACCATTTGCTTACCCTCGGGTTAGCGAGTTAGCGGCCGCTACGTTATCTTTTGACATCACGTAGTCAATAGAGATAACCCCTGTTGTGAAAAATTGTTTAATGGTATTATGTCTACGACTTATAAGTTTAGACTTACCATTCCACATCTAACTCTGTACTTAACCAATTTTGGCTTGACTATCGCAACGCACACAAATTGGAGGTACGAGTTTATCTCTAGGAACATTCCCGAAAAATGGCATAGTCATTCGGCCTACTCGCTCGCGACACGAGTGTAAGGCTCTCAGCTTTGATCCCTTCATGGATCTTAGCTATCACAAATCATTTCGAGAATTTCCATACAACCAACTGCGCTGGCCCACGTAAACACGTAGCCTTTAATGGACTTAGCGTCCTTTGATATCCGTGCTATACTTTCCAAGTACAGCTAGATACCCCACGTAGTGCAGTCCAAAGTCACGAGCATACCTTGAGTATCTCATAATTCTCACTATTGCCTTCTAGTGCGCAACACTAGGGTTACTCGTATGTCTACCGAGTTCGTTAACCGCAAAGGCAATATCCGGCCTAGTACAACCCATTGGATACAGTTAAACTACCAATAATCTGAATGTATTCTCCATGAGAAGTACAATCTTCGTGATTATTGGCAAGTTGTACGTTAGTATCTAACGGTGTCCAAACCACTTGATTATCATCATTTACAAGGATTCAATCAACTTAATGAGATTGGCTTAACACGAGACCATACGGTCTTCTCACGATTTCAATCTCGAAGATTAAATCTGCCAAACTCACACGTCTCATGTCAAATCTCAAATTTAACATGTTCCTGGTAAAATTGATCCTGTGATCGTTACTACCCACGTTGAGTTTATCGTGTATAGACAAATAGTGATAACCTCGTCTATCGTACGCATTACGTAGACATTGGTCACCTTTATTTATACTAAACTCGTTACTTATCATTGTATGATCAAAACTTACATGTCAAATACTAAGGCAATTGTTTCGAACCATACAATGATCTCACCAATTACACACTTTCTTTTCACAGCGTGGAACCCCAAACCCTCATGTCGTTCCATGTCTACTAAGAAAGCGATACATCCATTTCGATGAACTTCCAAGTCTCGTTAGACGGCTATGGCAAGTATCATGCTAATGGATTTCATTCTCATCACAAGAGAATACACATCGAAGTAATTGTGGCACTCGCGTTGCATGTAATCTACAATTTTACAAGCCCGGCCATTTACTTCAATATAACCAACCGGTTTTATCTTTCGATACGTGATCCATTTAGGATCCAGAGGTTTTACAACCCGGAGGAAGAACAACCAGTTCCAAGTATGATTCTCTAAGATAGAATCTACTTCACTCTCGGTAGCCTCTCTCGTGTTGGTCCACCTGTAGAAGTCACCACTTCTACATACGTTCGAGGCTTGTTTTCAAACAACCTTGTCAGAAAATTCAGTTCATTTTCTAGTAAACAAGTTAGACTGTGCACATCACTTTCTAACATGTACGTCATAAAATCTGGACCAAAGGATTTTTCAATCCTAGCTCTCTTGCTACGTTTAGCTTTGAGCTCGAGTTCTCTTTCATACCCTTCAACCATAGCTACGTCGAAAGTTCATTTCAACGTGCTAGGTCCTTTTATTGAACCTTCACAGAAATTGCATCTTCTAAAGAGCGATAAATTTCTTAATTCAATTTACCGTGTTCTTATGTACATCCAAACTATAGGACTCGTGTACTAAGAACCACAACGCCTTTGGCAAGGCACCCCCACATTTCAGGCATTAGTAGGAAAACTTCCTACGTACCCACAATTCGGAAGAATTTAATGCGGGTAACCTTATTTAAAAGGTACTTACTTGTCCAAAGTATTGTCTCACCCTATATACCTTGAGGTAGACCCGAACTTATCAATGTCTTGATATTTATGTTCGGCAACAACGTTCGATTGAGGTGAATACCGTACCGTACGCTCGAGTACGATACTAACGCTTGCGCCGAAATCACCAATAGGTGTTTCATATTCACTACATCGATCGTTCGTAACCGCATTAATCCACGATTAGTTTGGTTTTTCTTTTTATTCTTATAAAGAATAAACATGTGTTACATGTTAACACATCTCGTAGGTGCGAACAAATCAGCACTTACGAATCCATTCGGGATTGACCGAAGCCAAAGCCACGAATCCATGCTTCCTAGATTGAAGCACGAATCAGTGCTTAGTAATGAAGCACGAATCATGCTATACCAAGCACGAATCATGCTATACCAAGCACGAATCATTGCTTCTAAACTAACGCATCGATTCCAAAGCAATTTCTATTGCTTTAAATTATAAACTCACAGCAACATTCGGTTGCTTAATTTATAATTCCAGTGCTACCTAACACTAGGATTATTAGCTAATTACACATTTAGCCAAACCTCCTTTCGTGCTAATCACGAAGCATTTTACAACGCTAAATTTAATTAGCCCCTTGCACAGTGCTAATTCAACATTTTGGACGTCCAGTGCTATTAAGCACTATAATTAGCACTTCAACAAAGCATTTTTCGTTAAGCTCAAGCTTAATTTTGACGTCCCAACAATTTGTCTCAAATTACATTTCATACTAGTATAATTTGGTTTTTTTTTTTATCAAGTTAACTATAACACAATTAACAAGAACAAATCAACCAAATTTTCAAACTAGTTGAACCAAGCTTATATAATCGTACTCAGAATATTATTTAAAATATTCAACCCTTGAGCCGTGACGCTCACGATTATATAGTTATCCCAATTTTTTGACAAATTGATTCTACTTTGAAATCTATATCGTTCAACATGAACTAGAACCGAAGTCCTTTTACGAGATTTCAAACATGTAACATGCTTGAATGTGCACCACGAGCAACATTCACGGATCCAACACTTTTGGAATCCATCGACTTGTTCATTATCAAAAGAGATAAGGTTTTAAGATTATTGGTGATAATGAACCAAAATCGATTTAATATCCCAAAAATAATATTTATATATACACACAAAAATATACATAAAATATTATTGGATATATATTCGAAATATATATATATATATATATATATATATATATATATATATATATATATATATATATATATATATATATAACGGACCCAAAGGTTATATATACATATATATCTACGAAAAAGATATACCTGTATATATCAACCAAAAATTGGAACTTATGATCCTCAGGGGTCGTTTGGTTCAAGAAATGTTAGATTACCTTAGAGAATGTTAGATTGGTGGGAATGTTAGATTACTGAGAATGTTAAATTCATGTGTTTGGTTAAAACTGAGATATGTAATATAAACCTGTTTGGTTTAGGGGTTATTTTTTATGTTATATTATTTTTTTTACTTTAATACCCTTAATTAACATATTTTATGTATTTCAATAAATTTTAAAATGAAAAATAAATAAATTAAATAAGGCAATGGTAAATATATAAGTACATGATTTAAAAATAATTAACTAAGAACTTGAACTTTGAGAAACAAAATTACTTTATAAGCTAAAATGGCGTAATCAGAAATAAAATAAAATATATAAAACATATAATTACAAAAATAATTAAATATGATATGTATAATAAGCTAACATAAAGTATATATTTCATAATAGTTATAATTAAAATGGCAAAATAGCAAATATGCATGGGAATGTTAGAATACCTAAGATTTGTAAGGGAATCACATTCCCTTAAAAATCCTATGTGGATGGTATATTAGATTTCTTGAAGAAAGTTGTATTCCCATAGGAAAATAAGATAACATGAACCAAACATGGGAATGTGACATTCCAAAGCTCACTTTCGCTTAGTTATGTTATATAACTTGAACCAAACACCCCCTCAGATTATAATTCCAATCCAACAAGAAAGTAGAAAGGATTTTTGCTTAGAGCATAATCCAAAACAAGAGAGAAGGAGAGGAAGAAAGATTAGTACGAGTTAGACGAAGTGCCTTTTTCCTTAAAACCTTATTTGTCCCCTCCCAAGAGTGCTAGGAGCGTTGTGGCCTAGGCTTCCCAGGATAAAACGTACAATGGTTCGACGTTTGAGCACCCAAACGAGCGAACCCGGCAAACTAGAGCTTGAGCAGAACACAGCTTCAAGAATGGAGTAGGAGCAGAGTTTTGAGAGAGTAAAACTATGTGTGTGTTTGTTCGTAGTTCTTTTCTACTTCACTGTGCAAAAAATCTGCTGTCCCACTCCCTTCTTATATAGGAGGTGAAGAATCAATAGCATTCAATTTTGGCATTTTTTGCACGATTTATAACACCTGAAACAGCCACCATTATTTGAGATTTAATTCAAAAAATTCAAAACTGGAATTAATACAAGATTAATTCTGTAACAGTCCAGAACCAACGAATGGTTCGCGTTGTTTCAGCTCGGTTACTTTCGTCCAAGGCAGCCACTTTTGGGATGCGTGAATTTTCATGCGTCAGTGCACACGAGACTGAACTCTCGTGTGTGCTCACAACACGAGAGTCAAACTCTCGCGCTGCTCAGCAGCAGCCGCGCGAGAGTTCAACTCTCGTGTAACGCACACGAGAACTCTCGTGTGACTACATGACGCACGAGAGTTTGATCTCTCGTGGTGTGGTCATTCAGTGTTGGAAAAATTGTACAGAAATTGGCATAACTTAGGGGGTGTATTCAATCATGACTTTTGTAGAGTTTTAAAGACTTTTAAAATGATAGATTTTAATAAACTTTGATTGACTTTCATAGAGTCGTTCAAAACTTTTTAAAACTTTATAAGACTCTATAAAAGTCTATATAAAAAACATTGATAGACTTTTATCAACTTTTTATTTTAAAAAGTCTACAAAACTCATTGAAATTCTAAATTGAATACATCCTTACAAACTTTCAATGATTTTGATTCTTATCATTTATAATTTTCTTACAAAACATTTATAATATATCATAAAATTTTCTTATTATGTAGTTCTTCACCCACATCAACATTCTCAACATTATTATTTTTATCCATAGTATGTTGAGACTTATATGCTAATTACTTATATATATTATTAATAAACATAAAAAAAATCATTAGAAATTCATAACAATATTGAATAATAAAATTTATAATAAAAGAATTGATCAAATAAAATATTTAAAAATATAATTACAAGTTGCATAAATAAAAATAAAAAATCTAATATTTATAATATATATATATATATATATATATATATATATATATATATATAATTATACTTAATATATTGCTAGGCATCACGCAAAGAACTATTATTTGCAATAACAATTTGAGACTTCCCACAACAACAAGGTGTTACTGTTTGCAACCCCAAATTATTGTTGTGAACAGTAGTTCGCTATTCATGGTAACTTGTTAAAAAAAAAAGGAAAAATATATATTACGAATATAAACATAAAAAGAATAAAAATCAAAATATATAAGTATTTATATGAATATTATGAAACATATACTAAAATTTGATGATGAAAAATTTGCTTTGTTCATGTATTTAGGGAGAATTAGAGAAAGTTATGGATAAAAAATTCATAGAAAAAATAAAAATCAATATAAACAAGCAATAATGAAATAAAAATAATATTATTTCGAATTTTTAGAGGAAGATTGTAAAGTAGGAGAGAGAGAGAGAGAGAAAAATTGGTAGAGTTTAGGTATGAGGAAAATATATAGGATAATGAAGAAAAAAATAATTTTATTAAATTTATATAGGTTTATAAAGTTTAAATTGGGAGAAAAAATAGAGTTTAAATAGAGAGAGAAAACATTCAAAATTGTTAGAAAGAAAATTTTGAAATTTGGGGGTTGATGGTTGGATTTCAACTATTTATATTTGAGAAGAAAAAGTCTACAAAAGTCTTAAAATTAAAAAGTCTACAAAAGTTTATAACTTTTTGAATACCACGTGACTTTTAAAGACTCTCTAAAAGTCTTAATCGAATACCACACGACTTTTAAAGACTCTTTAAAAATCTTGATTGAATACCGCCTGACTTTTAAAGACTCTCTAAAAGTTTGAATTGAAAACCCCCAAACTTTTAAAGTTCATAAAAGTCTTTAAAACTCTATGAAAGTCATGATTGGATACACCCCCCTTAGCCCGCAAGGCCAGCCAATTTCTAGACGACATTCGTGCCCGCAGGTGCCGGCGCACACGAGCTCGGGCTTGAATCAAGCTTTTTCGATCTCGTTTCTAGTTGGAATTTGATTTGCACCCCCCCTCCCCCGCGACCCAAATTGGAAGTGGACCCCACTAATAATTGTACCACAAAATAGCTACTTAACATGTCATTTTATGCCATTTTAATGCTATTTTTCCAACATACACAACAACAATAAGTGAACTTTAATTTCTAATCAACAAAAGGTACATTTGTCCTTTTTATTTTGGCTTGCTAATGTTTTTTTTTAACTGATTTGCAGTAGCCTTTAGTATTTTATTTTGTCATGCTTAAACTGATTTGTGCTCATTGTAAATCTGCTTTGTGCTCACTGCAGGGGTTAACTAATGTGATCACAATTATTTTCAGAAGCAGAGTAAAGAAACTATGCTCAACATATTCATGCAAACTAGAGTAAAAAGCATAGAGGGATGGCGTTCATGAAACATTTCTGGAAACGTGCCAAGGCAACGACTACATCACAATTTGATGAAGTTGTAAAAGAATTGGCAAAGAGAGACCCTAAAGCAAGTGAGGATTTGATAAAGTATCCACCCAAGCTATGATGTAAAGCATTCTTCCAAACCAGTGTTAAATGTGATGCCTTTGACAATAACTTGTTAAAAGCTTTTAATGACACTATCTTAAAAGTACGATCAAAGCCTATAGTGCCAATGCTTGAAGATATCCGTGTTGCATGATGAGGAGGATTGCTGAAAAACGTAGTTCTATGGATAAGTGGCAAGGAAATCATGGTCATATCATCTTAAAGAAATTAAACCAAAATGTGTTAGATAGTGTTGGGTGGCATGTCGACTTTAATGGCATTGATGGGTTTGAGGTAAAGAAAGGAAAACATCAATTCAAGGTTAAGCTACTGGAGAGGACATGTAGATGCAAAGCATGGGATTTGAGTGGCATCCTGTGTATACATGTTGTTTGTGCAATATTTGATATGAAAAAAGATCCAGTTGATTATGTACATCATTGCTACAGTAAAGAGATGTACCAACTGACTTATTCTCAAACACTTGAACCAGTAAATGGAGAATTATTCTAGCCAAGAACACAATTTGAAGATATTGAAGCTCCTATACCAAAGAGAATGACAGAGCACCCCAAGAAAAAGAAGGAATTGAGAGGAATCTGAGCCACGCCATTCAAAGACCAAATGTCTAAGAAAGAAGGAACAATCAGTTGTTCCATGTGTAAGGAGACTGGACATAATAAGAGATTTTGTCCAAAAAAGGCAACTGAAGCTGTCATTGTATCATTTTTTGAATGCTACTGACTCTCAATTGTTCCATGTGTAAGGAGACTGGACATAATAAGAGATTTTGTCCAAAAAAAAAAGACAACTGAAGCTGTTAGTGTATCATTTTTTGAATGCTACTGACTCTATTACATGAGTCAACAACACTCCACTGAGGTTCGATTTCATGACCTCCCACATGGGAGAGGTCACACATGCCATCTGGGCACAAGGTACACTGTCATCATCATTCCCATTGCAATGCAAAACATCACAATACATTTTAAGACTAATAAAGTGCATAAAGTTTTCCTTGTAGTCCATATACCTCTACTTAGCAATCATTTTACTTGCAAAGTCATACACTTAATCTTAAATCAACATAGGAACATATTCCAAATTCACACTACTGTGCTGGAAATTACGTAATAAATAAATTGCTACAACTATTACACTAAAAATCAGCCACATTCTCTTAATTTTTTTTTAAATTTTCCTGGATTGAACTTCCAAATCCCTTCGTAGGTGTTTGATTTCATCCACAATCCGAAGAAGACGAGTGTGATGACTGATCGATTGAGCGACTCCAGAATGCGAGAAAAATCTGAGGGCTTGTGTATTGTGAGTTCAGAGAACGAAGAGAAGAGAGATCAAAGACAGAGAAATTGAGATATGGTTTTCATGGAGAAATTTGGGAATGTGCATAATAATAATTCATGATTATATATATATATATATATATATATATATATATATATATATATAATCGCACTCAAGTGCGAATGCTTCGCCCAGGCGCGAAATAGGAATGAATTCTGTCCGTCCACGTGTCCAGATTTAATGGATGAGAAACACTGATTTTTTTAAAAAATGCGGTGGCATTTTCGTAAATAATTGAACATCGAAGTGCAAGTAAAATGTATTACAAGTGCATGTAAAATGTATTATAGGTGCAAGTAAAAATTTACACTGAGCATCAATACTTAGTTGCACCTATAGTTATAAGTAGTTGCACATATAGTTATAAGTAGTTGCACCTAGGTGTATGAATGTTTGCGAGTGGTTTTCAGGGGTATTACTACCCGCTGAACTCAGACCAATGAATGTTAACTAGGCAAAATTACATGTACTTATAGGTGAAAGTAGGTGCACCTATAGTTATAAGTAGTTGCACCTATAGTTATAAATAGTTGCACATATAGTTATAAGCACACCCAGGTGCATGAATGTTTGCGGAAAGTGAATGCTAACAAGGCAAAATTACATGCACTTATAGGTGAAAGTAGGTGCGCTTGTAAGTGATTTTACTTGCACTTCGATGTTCAATTATTTACGAAAATGCCACCGCGTTTTTTTTTAAGTTATTAGATCGGGACATGTGTCGCGAGCTGATTCGTTCGCATATTCCTTCATGGGCACTTATTCGCACCTGAGTGCATCCCTATATATATATATATATATATATATATATATATATATATATATATATATATATATATATATATATACATACGTATGTATTCAAATGATGACAAGTATATTATAGAGGACTGTGAGGACAAATGTAGTGTGTGCCATTAGCCGGTATGTCGTGTGCATGGCCGAATGTAGTCGTTTGCTACAGTTTGTATGTCGCGTGCTAGATTTGTTAATTTATAGAGCCCGGGTTCGAAACCTGATGTTTACATTTATTCTTGTGTGCCATTATGTATTAAGTTGTGTGCTCATTATTTGTCCTCACAGTCCTCTATATATTGTTGTCCTCATTTGAACTCAACTATATATATATATACATATATATATATATATATATAGGGTTGAGTTCAAATGAGGACAAATAATGGGCACACAACAAATTAATACTAGGCACACAACTAAATACATAATGGCACACAAGAATAAATGTAAACATTAGATTTCGAACTCAGGCTCTATAAATTAACAAATCTAGCCCGCGACATACAAACTGTGGCACACGACTACATTCGGCCATGCACACGACATACCGGCTAATGGCACACACTACATCTGTCCTCACAGTCCTCTATAATATGATTGTCCTCATTTGAATACACACACACACACACACACACACACACACACACACACACACACACATATATATATATATATATATATATATATATATATATATATATATATATATATATATATAATTCCACTAGGGGTCCTTTGTCTTTAGAGACAATTTCAAATTTAGTCATAAACTATCGTTTTGCATTTAACATCCCAGACTATTATTTTTTGGACACTTTTAGTCCTTCTAATGACTTTTCCTATTTTTAGTAAGGGTATTTTTGTATTTTTGTATTTTCATATTTTTCTTTTGTTATTTTTTCCGATTTCAATCGGTTTAATTGGTTTAGAACTTTAGGTAACCTCAAAAAAAAAAAAATTTGAAGGTAAAAACTTAATTCATTAAATCACGGGAAAGACAGTTTTCAAGAAATGTAGGAGAGGCATCTAACCACTCCCCACAACCTGACTCTGAAAGGGCCTCCCTAGCAACAATGTGGGCGGCATAATTCGCAGATCGTCTAACAAAATGGAATTGAACATCGTGTATCTCAAATGCCAATTCTTTAATATCCTCAACTATAAGTCCGAACATAGAATTAAAAGGAGGGGAGGCAAGGGAATAAAAAACAGTTTGGGAGTCCATTTCCACATCAATATTGCCCATACCAGTATCTTTGAACCAACTTAGAGCTTCTCGTAAGCTGATTGCCTCGGCCTCGTTTACAGTGTAGGTGTCGGTCAACCACATATTCTTCGCAGCCAAGAACGTTCCATTATGATCTCGCAACACCCATCCCAAACCCATTGAATTGCTCGGTGTGTGTAGTGCTACGTCCGAATTCAGCTTAAGTCGCCCAGCCGCTGGCTGTGTCCACTTTTCAGCTCCAGTCTGAGGGTTCCCTGCTTGGGCCGTGTCATTTGCTTGCAGCCAATTCCGCCAGAAGGTAAGAGTTTGGCGAAGCATTATATCTGCGTCAAAAACCACCCATTGCCAAACATGTTCATTCCCACTGCACCAGATTCCCCAACAGGTCATGATAAACTTAGAGATATATTCACCATGCAAGACTTTAATGAGACCAAAAAACCATTCAGTGATGTTACCATTTGCAGCACTTACCGACTGTATGCCTAGTAAATTCTAGATACGCACAACCTCCGAACATTGAGCAAAGATGTGGCAAGCAATCTCGGGTTGACTCCTGCACATATGACATAGCAACGCACAATGAATGTTTTTAGTCTGTAGAGCATCTCTAGTTGGTAGAAACGAAGAACCCAACTGCCAGCAAAAGTGCCTAACTTTGGGCGGCACATCAATGTTCCAGATTCGGGTTCATGGTCGTTCATCGTGCACCAACTCAGTTAAATGCTTATAACACGATTTTACTGTGTACTCACCCTTCTGGTCATAGTACCAGTACCACGAATCTTGTGGTTTTCGCAGGGTAATAGGGATGTTCATAATCAGATTAGAATCCCTGGCATAAAAAATCTGCATAACACGAGCAACATCCCAACCTGTACCTTGAGCATTAAAAAGACTTGACATCGGGGCTTCATAGACTGCTTCACTTAGGGGAGTTTGGACATACGCCCATTCTGCTACCCGTAACCATGCAAACCTCCCGATTGAAATATCATTGCCGTTCCCAATACTACGCCTGCACTCGTCTCGTAGTATATTCTATACCTCTAACAGACCCCTCCAAATGAAAGACGGGTTACTCCCCAGAACTGCATAAAAAAGGAACAATTAGCATAGTATCTGGCCTTGTAGACCCTTGCCACTAGGGAACTTGGTTTGGTGATTAGTCTCCAAGCCTGCTTACCAAGGAGTGCCAAGTTCATTTCGTGTAGCTTTCGAAAGCCCATCCCACCTGCAGTTTTTGGAGTTGCTAAGCCACCGGTAACCTCTAATTTTTAGTAACCATATTTTTCAGCTGGTTTTTAGTAAAGTCCTAAACCATTTAAACCGGTTGAAACCAAAAAAATAACAAAAGAAAAATACAAAGAGACAAAAATGCCCTTACTAAAAATAAGAAAAGTCATGAGAAGACTAAAAGTGTCCCAAAAAAAAATAGTCTGGGATGTTAAATGACAAAAACGATAGTCTGGGACTAAATTTGGAATTGACACCAAAGACAAGGGACCTCTGGTGGAATTAACTCTCTCTCTCTCTCTCTCTATATATATATATATATATATATATATATATATATATATATATATATATATATATATATATATATATATATATATATATAGAATTGCACCCAGGTGTGAATGAAGCGCCCAGGAGGAAATATGCGAACGAATTAGCGCGCGACACGTGTCCAGATTTAATGAATTAAAAAAAATACGCTGACATTTTCGTAAATAATTGAACATCGAAGTGCAAGTAAAATATATTACAAGTGCATGTAAAATGTATTATAGGTGCAAGTAAAATTTACACTGAGCATCAATACTAAGTGCACCTATAGTTATAAGTAGTTGCACCTATTGTTATAAGTAGTTGCACCTAGGTGCATGAATGTTTGCGGGAAGTGAATGTTAACAAGACAAAATTACATGCACTTATAGGTGAAAGTAGGTGCACCTATAGTTATAAGTAGGCGCACCCAGGTGCATAAATGTTTGCGGGAAGTGAATGTTAACAAGGCAAAATTACATGCACTTATAGGTGAAAGGAAGTGCACTTGTAAGTGATTTTACTTGCACTTCGATGTTCAATTATTTACGAAAATGTCATCCCATTTTTTTAATCTATAAGATCTGGACACATGTCACGTGCGGATTCGTTCGCATATTCTCTCCTGAGCACTTATTCGCACCTGAGTGCATGCATATATATATATATATATATATATATATATATATATATATATATATACACTATACTATATATATATACTAATAAGAGCCCAAAAGAGTTAGGCCTATAATGGGTAGAAAAAATGACGGTCAAATTTTTTAATAAAATGAATGGCTCAGATTGATCAGATTTTAATTTTTCTTGTAGATTTCATAATTTATCCTTAATGAATATGATTATTCGTTAACTTTTCCGTTAAATATTATCTTTTCTGTTAATTTCTGTTAGTTCACCGTTAACTTACTCATTGATTTTAATAAGAAAGGTCTTAGGTTCGAACCTCATCTAAATCAAAGTTGGCATAATTAGTACTCTATTTTACTCTTATTAAATTAAATAATAATTTAGTAGCTACAACAAAAAATAATACATATGCATTTCTTTAATTTAGAATTATGTGTCTACAGTGTCTTTATTAAAAAAAATTATTCATTATCAATAAATTAAATAAGAGAAATAATTTCATTAGTTATATTGTATTTACTTTTCTCCAATATAAAAATTCTTTACATTCAAATTCATCAATTGATTATATTCGCTACATTGTCTCTACAATATATTTATTAAAAAAAAATATACATTATCAATAAATTAATTAAGAAAAATAATTTTATTAGTTATATTGTCTTTATATTTCTCCAATGTAAAAATTCTTTACATTCAAATTCATCAATTGATTATACTCACTACATTGTCTATTATCTTTTCTGTGCACTATTTTTTAATTAAATATCAAAGTTATAATACAAAATAATGCTATATATTTATTTACCAAGTATTTTATTAATACCATGAAAAAATTTAAAAAATATAATTAATAAAGCCAATCATATTAACTACTTGAGGGATTTGTTGACAAAGAGAGTATTCAAATCACACAACAAATTGATGTGAGAATTACCTCGCAATGTCCTTGTTTAACAATTAATAGTTAGCGGTTAGCGTTAGCGGATTATATTAGTGAATTTGACCAGCGAATTATATCAACGATTGGTAAAAAAAATATTTGAAAAAATTAGCTGTTTAGATTAACATTTAAATTATCTAAGTGTATAATAATAATAATAATAATAATAATAATAATAATAATAATAATTATAATAATAATAATAATAATAATAACAATAATAACAACAACAACAACAATAATAATAATAATAATAATAATAATAATTGTTTTTTAAAAAATAAAAAATAATAATTAAGCCAATCATATTAACTATTTGGGTGATTTATTGACAAAAAGAGTATTCAAATCACACAACAAATTGAAGTGAAAAACTATCTCGCAATATTCTTGTTTAGCAATTAGCAGTTAGCTCTTCAATATTAGTATATATTTAATATTTTATGCCCTAATTTTTATTTGCTCTCCCTTATGTCCAGAATTTGGTTTCAACCATATCTATACAATTATTTTATTGACAATTATAATCAATCTTGATTATATTATCTTGCATTTGTAAATTTAGAATTGTCTATTTAAATACTCAAATTTAACATTCAATTATCTATATATGAACAATTCCAATATAATCTTGCTTTGATATACTTTAAAGTACTTATTAAAAAAAAAAAACAATTGGGCATTATCCCAATCGCGCAATACGCGTAAAAAAATTAGTATTAGTATATATATAAAAGTAGAAATTCCAGTTAGGATATATAATGTGCAGATTTAATCCACGTGGATGATAAGTAAGCATTTATCGGTTGGAATAGGAACAAATGAACTTGATGATTTTTATTGATTTAGGAGAGTTAATCGGAGCTTTTTTTTTTTTTTTTTTTTTTTTTTTTTTTTTTTTACTTATAAGGCCCAATTGCTCTATTCAGTTGGTTTAGGGGCGATTTGACATTTTTTTCTCTAAAATTTAGGGTGTGCTTTTCACGGTGGAATAAAAAAATGGTAGAGTAACCGAGAAGGAGGAAAAAAGAATTCCAAGTAACAAATTTGGCGGGAGTTTGGTATCCTTAATTTTGAATCGGAAAGGACTCAGTTGGGTTTAAACCCGCCATAACCAAAGCACAGATAAAGAGAAACCCTGGAAATCAAACCCTAAAACTCAATTTTCATTAAAATCTCCCTAACTAGAAGACGTGTTTGATCTTCAATCTGATGGGAAAGGGCGATGGTAATCAGCAGTTGGTCGCGGCGAAGAGGGCGTACCAGCACGCCAAAGCGGAGGGCAACCGCCAGGAGGAGGCAAGGTGGGCGAATGTGATAGGCGACATCCTCAAGAACCGAGGAGAGTACATCAAGGCACTAAGGTGGCTTCGCATCGACTATGACATCTCTATTAAGTACTTGCCAGAGAAGCAACTGCTCCCTTCATGTCAGTCGCTCGGTGAAGTCTATCTCCGCCTTCAGGATTACGAACACGCATTGGTTTATCAGGTATATATATACTTATAATTTCATTTTAATTTGTTCTTCCATCCTTATCTCCGGAAAGTGATCCGCCGGCCTGTGTGGCTGTGTGCTTAGAGCGTAAATATGGACCAGCAGTAGTTTAGGGCCTGGATTGTTATGCGTTTAGTTATACTTTTCTCTGCTTGTATTTGTTCTTTTGGATTTGGTGTTTACTATCTTGGTTATTGAAGGGGCATCAGATTCTTAAAGTAATATTGGTTCTTGACTTCACATCAACTGTAATTGCAGCTAAATTTAATACTCCGTAGCTTTCAATTTTTCAGATGTTAAAAAGTCTTTTTTCTATATCTGTTGGCAGAAAAAACATTTAGATCTTGCTAAGGATGAAAATAATCTTATTGAACAACAAAGGGCAACTACTCAACTAGGGAGAACATACCATGAAATGTTCTTAAAGTCCGATGATGACCATTGCTCGCTGAAAAATGCTAAGAAGTATTTCAAGTTGGCAATGGAACTTGCTCAAACACTGAAGCACAGTCAGTTATCTGAAAGGTTTTCATTTCTAAAGGAGTACATTGATGCACATAATAACCTAGGAATGCTTGAAATGGATATTGATAACTTGGAGGAAGCCAAAAAATTTCTTTTGAAGGGACTAGAGATCTGTGATGAGGAAGAGTTGAGTGAGAATGATGATGGGCGAAGTAGGCTCCACCATAACCTTGGAAATGTTTACACAGAACTAAGGAAATGGGACAAAGCAAGAGAGCATATTAATAAGGATATTCTAATCTGTAACAAAATTGGACACTGCCAAGGGGAGGCTAAGGGATATATAAATCTTGGCGAGCTGCATTACAGGGTTCAAAGGTATGATGAGGCTATGACTTGTTACAGCAGGGCTCTTCAATTAGCTAAGTCAATGGAAGATGAGGATGCTCTGATTGATCAAATAAATCAAAACATGCAAACAGTAAGGGAAGCACTCAAGGTAAGGGCTGAAATGGAAAAAGAAGAACAGGTTCTAAAGAAGATAGCAAGGAAAATGGAAATGACGAGAGGGACAGATGGTGAGAGAAAGTGCTTACTGCAACAATATTCATCTCTTGATCATCTCATTGAGAAAGCCAGCATTATCTTTGCTTGGATGAAAGTATGGTTACTTTAGCATTTTATTTTCTTTATGTTTTTTTTTTTTTTTAAATAAAGTTTTTGATTTGCTTTTCAAATAAAAAAATCAGCTATGTAATGCTATAAGAAGTCTATTCAAAAAAGGATTTCCTTGCCTTCCTTACCCTTTACATGAATGAGAATTTTTTTTCCACTAAGTCATTTTTTGTTGATTCCAATACAAAATTCACACATATAAACCAAACTGAGTCTTTGTTTGCAAATGTATTTCCCCCCCTTTTTTGAGCTACTTAATGAGAAGTACCTCAATTGTTTTTTTAGTTGTTTTGTCAGATGTGTTAGGGTTGATGGTCTATGTCATCAAAATATGAAAAAGGTGTAAATCATCTAAATTATAACACTAATTTTCTACCCAAAAATGACTATTTATTTTATTGTTGACTTTTTCATTTAATTAATCTGTTAAAGTTATTTAATTAACTTGATGTTTGAATTATTGTGCTTAGTATCATGCATATGCCAAGAAAAAAAAGAAAATAGCAAGCCAGCTGTATGACACAGTGAAGTTGGGTGATTCGTTTCTTGCCATTGGAGAGTCATATCATAAGCTCCGGAAGTTTGATAAGGCTCTGAAATGGTACACAAAGAGCTTGGAAAAATACAAGTTAATTGGCAACCTGGAGGTAGCTTTGTGTTATCTGAACCTCTACACTTAATTTTTTGATGACAAATAATATGAGCTGAACTTTTGGCATTTCTGTGTAAAATTTCTAAATGAATAATAGAGGTGGGGATCCAAAAGCTCTTTCACTTCCTGAGTGTAGTTTGAACTTTAACTATATAAAGTGTGCCTCAGAATTTCAGAATATCTTAGTTATAACTGGTAGTGGTTTCAGGGACAAGCACTGGCAAAAATCAGCATTGGAAATACTTTTGATTCTAAAGGTGACTGGGCATCTGCTTTGGCTGCTTACAAAGAGGGTTATAGGCGAGTATACTTGCTTGTTTGTTTCATGTTCCAATTTGGTTGATATGCAATGTCAAGGTTTACATCCTTAGGGCATCTCCATCAGTAGATTTTTAGGAGTTTTTTTGTGGGACATAGACATAGGTGGAGGTGAGAGAAATAGGAGAGAGAAGATTTGGGGTCTTTGATGAGTGATAAGTTTTTTGTGGGGCCCGCAAAAAAAAAACTTCCAGTTGTGCCCCCAGTGGGCATGTATACTTTTTTTGTCAGTTGCCCCCCGCCCCCTTCTCCCTCTTCACTCTCCTTCCTATTTTGCTCTGAAAAAACCCTCCCAAAAACTATACTGATGTGGATGCTCTAGGTGTAGCTGTTCAATAACTCCACATTTAAGACAGTTACTGCTGAAATTATTCTAATCAAGCTGTGATGTATTTACTTTCTAGTTTACTACTTTATGTACAAGATCCTCTTAACACTTGGCTCTCTGCTCATAACATTACCCTTTTTTTTTTTTTTTTTTTTTTTGTTCCAGTATTTCTGTTAAAGCAAACAAGCCTACTACTCAGTTGGCTGCTCTAGAAAACATGCACTATAGCCAAATGATCAGATTTGATAATGTTGAAGAAGCCAGGTTCAGATTAGCTATATGAATTCTTTTTATGCATTCTGCTCTCATTAACAATAGCTCTAACATTTCTTTCATTAGCATGTCTTTCTTAACAATATTAAGCATTCAATGCTTGTTTTTTTCCCTGATATTTCATGTTAGCCATTCTTGTAGTCATAATTCAGTTATTTGCATTCTTCAAACAAATATGGAGTTGTCTACGACTCTACATTATGATAAAGATGTTCACATGCAGGAGGCTACAGTTGTCAATTGACAAATTAAAGCAGTCACAAAGCAAAGATCTTGGAGTGCCAGATCTTGCAGGGGACTTGTGTTCTGAAACTGAAACCGAGGCTGACCAGTCACCTGATGGTGAGTCAGATATGAGTTTTTCACCAACAAAAAGTGAATTTGGTGATAAAAAATCAGAATTTCATGCCACTGCTGATCATTCATGTGAATATTTACCCTTGACATCATTGCTTGATCCTAATAAAAAGCTTGCTAAGCTGAAAACTACTAGTGTAGCCCGTACCAAGCCACCTGAATGTTCACCTAGAAGCTTATCCAAATCAAGTAGTAGTCAGACTGAGACAATCAGTCGTAAACGTACCCGCATTATTCTTTCTGATGATGAAGATGAAAATGATGAGGTTCGTTGCTCTGGAGGGATTGTCAATCGAGGTGCTGAAGATAATCAGGCTTTTTCCTCCCATGATATGTTCCACAAGTTTGCTGTTGAAGATGTTGCAACATCAGATGATTGTAAGTTGGTCGCCATCTTTTTTGTTGGCCTGCTTGTATCACTTCAATGGAACATTGACACAATATTTTGGTATTATGCAGTTAAAATTGGGAAAAAGCAGTGTAATCACACTCATGAGGTCCAAGTGGTAACATACTTAACCATAATTTGTAGGCATTATTTACTTGTACTAGTGGCTACTGAGCATTGCTTTTTCTCTTCTCTCTCTCTACCTCTCCTGTGTCAGGATGCCTCACCAGTAGCCTCAAAATGTAAAATCAGTGCTTGTACAGCTATCAACTTTGAAGAAAGCACCTGTTCTGAAAAATCCAGAACTTCAAGATTAGATCCAAAGGATAAAAAAGATATCAGATTTTCAAGTCCACACAGAGCTGTTGAAAATTCCAATTTTAGTGCCAATGGCAACATACTACATGCTAGTAATGTTTGTGGTGATGAGCATTGTGTAAGTGCAATTAAAAAATGCCAACAATTGCTTTCCATGATCTTTATCTAAATCAACTTGCACAATTATTGAAATTACATGAGCATTGAAATATATGTGGTTTGGTTTCACTTTGCATTTATGTGGTCCAGGCCCTTGCATGGTCTCTTCTTGATATATATATATATATATATATATATATATATATATATATATATATATATATATATATATATATATATATATATATATATATATATATATATATGGACCTAATTATCATGTTTCTGAAACATTGTATCTGTGGTAAACTGACTATGTTATGCATATGTGGTGCAGAAATTCATTAGAGATGTTATCCCATTATATATGCCACATCAGGATTTATTTTGTAAAGAAATGAAATTTACACTTTCCATTTGTTGTCATGTTACTGTAATTAAAGGATTTTCATTTCAAGGTCCAGTAAATCCTACAAGTTTGTCAAATTATTTGTAAAAAGGCTCTATAAATTCATGCTTTGTTTACTTGAAGAATTTAACTAATTCAATTGCTGCCTCAGATATTTACTAAATTTTCCTTGATTTGCTAACCTAATTGCAGAAGCATATTATTGTTAAAATTGGTGAAGACTATATCCATATAGAACAAGACTCGTGTATTGTTGGCTCTGATCTCAGCATAGAACAGATGAAGATTGAAGTGGCATGTATGTACTACTTACAACTGCCTGCTGAGAAGAGATCAAAAGGTAGGCCATAAGTTCCCAGTTATGGAATCAGTTAAGTTTGTTTATTTCCTATTCTAGGTATTGACAAATGAATATTGTGTCCTAACTATATCTACATTAGTGCTGATTTGACAATTCCAATTACAGCCTTGTAGGTAGTACAATAGTTACCCTTTCTAATAAAATGCAAAGTGATTCTTTTCAACTGTCTAGGCATCTTAGTTTATGCATCTGTTCTATGTTGCATAGAGTTATTTAACTGTTTGTTATGTCGGAAAATGCTGTTACTTATCGGAAAAGAAAAAAAATGCTGTGAAGTTTTGAACCTGCCTTCATCCACTTCTAAAAGAGAAATGAAGCTAGTTTATGTTGTATTTTAAAAAAAAGCAATAAAAAGAGGAAATAGCAATACAAGTGCATCCTCCCTCATAGTCTCACTCCATTATAATTCACTGAAGTTTATCATTAAACATTGAAAAGCTTAATTACTACTAATCCACATTGAATTGCCTCATCAGGCCTAGTTCCAGTTATTCAACATGTGAAATATGAAGGGAGGGTTCTGGAATCCTTTGAGGCAATTGATATTCTAGATGATCACATCAACAGAAAAAGCTGCATTGAAGTTTCACTTGGTGGTAATAATCTTTCTCATCCTCATCAATCTTTTTATTTCCTTTTCCTTTCTAATATTTTCTGTCATTATCTGTCTTTAATTATTTAACCATCCTAATTGATAATTTTGGCAACTTAGTGCCTTGTGTGAATTTTTTGACTATTACTCCGTAATTTTTAGCAATCAATCAATATTAATCTGAAAAAGGGTCTATAAGGATGCTAAAGAAAATTATGTTGAAAATGCATTGTTTGGAAGTCTTGAAATGTGAAGGTAAGATAACTATTATGCAGTATCTACATGTATTCCTGCACTAGCATTGAATTAATAGGCAGAGTATGCTTAGTTGCCTTGTAGAAGCCCAAGCGGCCAAGCCTGAGGAAGATTACCTTTTTCTGTTCCACTTGATATTTCCATCTGATAATCCTTTTTTCCTTTTGAGATGACATTAAAGCTGTTAAACAATGAACTGAACTTGTATATTTCTATATGTTCTGTGTAGATGTACAAGGAAGTGTAGAGCTATTTATACAAGACAAGAGCTAAACCTAGCCATAGATTTCAAACACTTAAACCTAAGGCTAAGATAGATGCTCTCAACTAACACCCTATTCCTCTAATACTCCCCCTCAAGTTGGAGCATCCAACTTGTTACATATGTATCACATGAACCATAGGACTCCACACACCTAGACTCATAACTTCCAAGGCTAACGCCCAAGTCTTGAACCACTCGAACAACCTTCGAACCACGTTGTGCACTTGTGCCAAACCAGTCCACAACGCACCTTGTCGCACCAACAGCGCTTCTACGGAGCCAACAAAAGCTAGGCCAATCACCACAACGCCGCACTTGCCTCTCACACCCCACACCCTTATCACCGTTGCCTAACACCACAGCGTACCTGCCTCTCACTCCACAAACCATTAGCGCTGCTAGACCACAGTGCACCTGTCCCTCTCACCATGCACCCTTATCAAGGCTGCCTAACACCACAGCGTTTCCCTGGTGCATGCACGTAAACCGATTCACTCTGAATCATTCTTCAGCCGTCGGCCTCCCTCGCGACATATGCCAGGTCCGCCCCACTCCTGGCACCTGTGCTGCCCACTCTTGTAGCACCCCTGTTTATGCACACTGAACAAGCTGCACTTGACTCAACTCAGACCCTAGAATTGCTCCCGCACCAAATTAACTTAAAGCGACAAACTACGATAAACCAAACGCAAAGCTCAAGACTTATTAATACGATAAACAAAAGAATCTACTGCCTAACCACACATTATGCTTCCAATCAATTTCTAGAAGCATTCATCAACTAGACCTCCATGCCATTTTATTTGTAGCCATGAGACCACCCAGCTTCGTGGACCTCAGATCACCCAGCTCTCTCTCGGCTGTCTCTCTCTCGCTGGTTTCCCTCCATCTCTCTCGACCAACATTGCGACCACACTTCCTTCCTTCTGGAATGAGCGGATTACATCTGCTTTTCTTGCTGGCATCACTTCTGCTCTAACATCATGAATACCAACCTCTTTCGCAACAACTCGAGCTGTTCTCCAGTTATCGCCAGTGACCATGACAGGATTGACGCCCATTTTCATGAGGCCTTCCACTACAACAGCAGCAGTACCCCCCTGACGCGCAGCTCCCTCCGGTGACCTCTGTTCCTTCCCGGCGAGCACGATAGATCTTGGAAGCTTCTCTCCGGCAACCTCTGCTGCCTGTGTTGCTTGACGAAATGGGCTCACCAAAACGACCTCACGCGCCTCCACCACCACCCCAGAACTCTTGGGCTCAGAGTGACGAGCCCGCCGGTACCAGCCTCGATCGGAGAAGGTGCCGGAACAGTGTGCACGCGCCGGCGCGTGGCGTCGGAACCCTAGGATTGCGACGGCGCGTGGCGGTGCGTGAGGACTCCGGTGGCTGCTCCGCCTCTCCCGGCGGCGTTGCCTCCCCTTTCCGATCAACGCCCACTACCCCGTCATCTCAATCTCGCTCTGATACCATGTTAAACAATGAATTGAACTCGTATATTTCTATATGTTTTGTGTAGATGTACAAGAAAGTGTAGAACTATTTATACAAGACAAGAGCTAATCCTAGCCATAGATTTCAAACACCTAAACCTAAGGCTAAGAGAGATGCTCTCAACTAACACCCTATTCCTCTAACACCATTACATGAGCCTTATATGTTATATTATAAACAGGTAGATGATAGTTCTGAATCTAATTTATAGCAAAACACATTGATCATTGATGAAAGTGAGGCCTAAATCAATCTATTTTAGGCAGCTAATCAATGTAGCATACCTATGAAGCGAAGAAATGTGGGCTGGTTTTGACTTTTCAGTTGAGGATGGTAGTTTCATTTTACACACAAATATCTGCTCATTTTTGCATATTCTATGATTGTTTTCTGCAAAGATGCTTCATATTCTCATAGGGGTCTAACTGTATTATGAGCAGCTTGGGTACCTAAGCCTTTGGTGGAACTTTATACTGATTGCTGTAAGGAGTTATCTGAGTCACCCAACATGAAAGTTCTCAAGAAATTGTATAATCAAGAGGTGAGTGAATTTGTGTATATTATTGTATATCAATAAAAGAAGTAATCTTTTGACGAACTTTCAATTATGTGATGCAAGAAACTTGCTTGGAGAAACTATGTTCTAATTGCATTTTTGGTGTTCCTCTTTTATCAGGTGTCAGAGGATGAGATAGGTGTATCTGGCTGTGAATTGCAAGATATATCAGTGGCGCCGTTAGTGAATGCTTTAAATAAGCACCAGACAGTTGCTTCTTTAGACCTTTCGCACAATTTGTTAGGTAATGAGTAGTGATAATTAATAATTGCTCTCGTTTGACATTAGAGCAAGATATATCCCTTCTTTTGCTCTTAAGGTTTAGTTAGATTATCTAAAAATTTTATATACCAAAAAAAAAACAATCATCTTTTTCATTTGGTCAAATGTTTGTATCAATTTTATAGGCAATGGAACAATGGAGAAGCTTAAAAAAGTATTTACCTCATCACATCAAAGTTATGGTGGTCTGGCCTTGGATTTGCATTGCAATCGATTTGGTCCAACTGCTTTATTTCAGGTTTGAACTCCTTGTTTGTCTTTTATATTAATGAATTGTTCAATATTTCAATTAAGGTGTCACTTTGAATCCGAGGACTGGATTTGTCACAAGGAAGTCAGGTGCATTGGAAAATGTTTGAAAATGAAGGGCAGTAATTATTTGTGTTCATGATTGTTAGAATACATGGGGAAGGAATATAGTAACTTAACTCTGCAAGAGAAAGGCTGAAAGGGAGAGAAGTGGTAGCATACTGTAGGATGTTGTACTGTGGACAAGTGTTAGATCCTTAGGATTTGCTGTTGACTTCACCTTTGTGCTGAGAGGGTGTGGAGTTGGCCTGAGATTCATCTACAGGGTGCTGAAACTGTGGCACAACCAGTGTGAACCGAGGCATGTGCTGGGCATGCAATGTTGGAGCAGTTTCTGAGCATGCACATTGCACACCCTAGGTGGTTCTGGGCATGTCTGCAGCATGCCTAGGTAGTTGGTGTGCTTTTTTGGGTTTTCTGTTGACTTCACCTTTTTGATTGAGTTGGTTTTTGATCTTGATGGTTGTGTCTAGATCATGCCTAAGTGTTTGGTTCTCACTTTCGTAAGTTGCCAAGCAGTTAGGGTTTGTCCACTGTTCACTTGTATTTAAAGTGCCATTGTGCCTTGTGTGAGGGTGAGGCTGGTTTTCCTGTGTTTTATTCAATTGTGTAGCTTAGGCTAGTAGATCTTTTTGCTCTCTACATTTGCAACATAACACTGTTGGGATGCCATTGTGCGGGTGGTCTGTTTTAATCTAAACCGAGTGAAAATCTAGTAAGGGTGATTACCTATGGTAGGCTGCACAATCAGGTTTTTTAGAGTCTGAAGGTAATTTCCTGTGTCAACTTAGGCTGTGTTTGGTTCATGGGTTTTTACACAAGGAATTGGAATAAAAGTCATACATATTGTTTGGTTGACAACTTTTAAAAACACAGGTATAGGATTTGAATACCCCATTAATTAAAAAAACACATTACCTAATTACCTAATTAAGGGTGTGTTTGGTTGACAGGTTTAGCTCTAAGGAATGGGTATCAAAGTGATTGGTATTGTTTGGTTGATAGGTTTTTAGAACATTACTATGGGTTTCAAATATCCCCTTAATTGAAAAACCCATACCCAAATAAAATAAGGGTATCATCCCCTTTCATTCCCTTATTCCTTCTCATCCCCTTTGATTAGTGCTTTTAGATTTTTGTTTTTATTTTTATTTTTTTGTTCATATTGGTGTTTTGGATATCTTTATATTTAGAATCAATTGTCTTGATTTTTTGTTCTTGTATTTTTAAAACCTTTATTCCTATTATTGGGTCATACATAACTAAACAGCATTATTGATAATCATCTCATTCCACCCTACTACCAAACATGCAAAATACTTTCACTAAAACCCATTACCATTACCAAGTATTTGATACCCATTCCGATTCCGATTCCCATGTGCGAACCAAACACACCCTAAGGTATCATTCCCATTATCCAATCTTATCCCCTCCTCACTTCATTGCCGCCGCCTCACTCCCGTGTGTTTTTACCACAATGCTTTGGATTTTTTCTGTGTTTTTTATGTTAGAATATTAGGATCAATTGCCTTGATTTGTTTTTTTTTTTTTTTTTTTTTTTTTGTTTTTTTTTTGTTTTTTTTTTTAAATTTTATTTTAAAACCCTTTATTCCACTTATAGGATTATATATATTATACATATCCAACCAATAATATTGGTAATGATTCCAATTCCAGTCTACTACTAAGCATGCAAAATACCTTTACCAAAACCCATTCCAATTATCAAGTATTTGATTCCCATTCCCATGTTCGAACCAAATGCCCCCTTAGTATGGTGGGGTAATTCAGGGAATATGGGGATTGTATAGCTACTGTAGTTAGGCAAGTTTTAAGCATGGTTCTCTTTCATTTCAGTGAAAGTTTTCAGTACCTGAGAGGGTGGGTTAAAGAAATTTTTTTTTGTAATTTTGGTATTAAGGGCAGCACTGGCTTCCTTATCACTTTTAAGTGGTGCTTTGTCCATGTGTTAGTGTGTGACAATGTTAGTACAGTGTTGTCATCTAAGATGTGAGTAGACTGCAACTTCAGGGAACATCAAGTTGCTATGCCTTGGAGGAACTGATTTGTTTGATTTCCAGGATGCCCCAATTCCTTGCTAAATTATAACCATTTTGTTCTCTTAATCTCCAGATATGCGAGTGTCATGTACTCTATAGTCGGCTGGAAGTGCTTAATATCTCCAGGAATCGTTTGACTGATGCATGTGCATGTTACCTTTCAACCATCTTGCAAAAGTGCAAAGGTTTAAAAGTCTCTCTCCTTGCATTTGAAAGTTAAAACAGTCTGAAATTGAAGAGAATTTATTATTTATATTTTGTTGGTGTGATTGATACTCTGCTTCACACTTGTGTTTTATCCAAATGCTGAATTGAGTACTGAGTGAGAATAAATATTTGTGTTTAGATATCTATGAGTCTTACATTTTTTTTCCCTTTAGCTCTTTATAGTTTAAACATAGAACAATGTTCCATCACATCAAGAACAGTTCAAAAGGTTGCTGATTCACTGGATTCAGGATCTGCACTCACGCATCTTTATTTAGGTACCTGCGATTAGCTAAAGTTTTTTTTTTTTTTTTTTTTTTTTTTTTTTTTTTTTTTCATTAAATTTTTTAATCTAAACAAATTTCTCTTTCAATTTATTGCTGTTTATTGCATGTGATATTCTTTTAATTTTCAAGTGAACAGGATACAACCATCCAGTGTCTGGAAATGCGATGATTAATGTCTTGGCTAAGCTTGCTAATTTGAACAAGTAATATTTTAAAAAAATCTATTGATTAATTGAGTCCCATTTTAATGCATGTAAAGGGCTAATTATTGCTATTGACATGTGGAAATTTTTATTCTGCTTATTTGTAGTTTTCAAGAACTTAATTTGAGTGGAGTAAAGTTGAGCAAACCTGTGGTGGATAAGCTCTGTGAGCTTGTTAAGAATACTAGCTTGTCAGACTTGATACTTGGAAGTACAAATATTGGAAATGTGAGTGAATTAACTACTTTGTTGTGCCATTGTGTGGAAAAGTACCTTCTTCAACAAGTGACCCTGGATTGTTTGCAATTTCTTTTTACTCTGCTACAACTATAATTGTTTCTGCAGGATGGGGCACTCAAGATTCTTGAATCATTCTCGGAGAAGACTCGAGAAACAGGGAAACTTGACCTCTCATCTTGTGGATTAACTTCTGTCTACATTGCAAGATTCAATATTGAAGTTTCTCTCATAAGTTATATTCTTGAGCTGAATCTTGGAGGAAATCCCTTAATGGAAGAGGTAACATTTTACCCTCTTTTTGTATATTGGCCTTTGTGTTAGCCAATAACCATTCTCTGAGAATGAGAACTTCTATGGTCTTCTCAGATGGTGGCTTTGAAGTAAAAGTGAATTGCATGCATATCAGTGCACGCACTGGATAACAGTTATTTGTGTTCAACATTCTTCTGTGATAATTGACACTAAAAGTGATTTTACAAATATTTTAATCATTTGGTATTAGAAATTTTATTTAGGTACATTAAGGTGTAATGTTAGAGTTAAGCACAATGTGTACAAAACACATTTTCATAAAGGTGTCACATTATAAGCACATTGAGCATGCCAATTTCATCTATATCAATGTATGTATTCTGTGAGAAATTGGGATTTAAAGTTGTTAATTGCTCTGTTTTTATGGTTGAAAATCTAAGAGACTCCTGCATACAGGGTGGTAATGAATTGGCATCATTGCTTAGCAATCCTCAATGCTGCTTAAGAGTTTTGATACTGTGCAAATGCCAACTTGGGCTTGTTAACATACTCAGGATACTTAAAGGGCTATCAGAAAACTGCCATTTGGAAGAGCTCAATCTTGCTGAAAATGCACATTTTGGTGAAATCCATACATATCCCAATCGCTTGAAATCACAATCTGAGCCACCTATACATCACATGGTCGAAGCTTCTGAGAAAGAGATATGCACAATGAACATGGATTATAGTCAGCTTGAAGTTGCTGACAGTGAAGATGAGGGTGGTGCTGCTACCTCTGCTCCAATTTACAAGCGCACCGGGACAACTACTCAGGATCCTTCGAACTCAGAGTGGGAGTTGATTGAAGAGCTTTCGACGGCTATCAAAATGGCAAAACATCTGCAACAGTTGGATCTTAGTAGTAATGGTTTTGGTCAAGAAGCTGGACAAAGGTTATATGGTGCATGGACATTGCAGTCAAGATGTGGTATAGCTCAGAAGCACATTGAGGGGAATGTAATCCATTTGTCAGTCCAGGGAACCAAATGTTGCGGCACAAAGCCATGCTGCCAAAGGGTATAAGTTTAGTTACATCTAAGTATCTAACATGCGACATCTGTTGTTAAGAGAACAAAACTATTAGTACATAAAAATAAAGGTTTGAAGGCAGAGCCCGGAAATATCAACTCCAGCTTTGTATTTAAGATTGAATTAAAAGTCTATAAATATAATGTTTATTAAATTTGAATTAAATATTTAGTATTGAAAAATGTTATATGTACCTATAACTCGTTTGATTAGCATTTATAAAATTGTACTCCGTATATGTGATTTGATATGCATTATCATAGGTCTGTGCATAACCCGTTCCATCCGAGAAATCTGTTTGACCCGAACATAGAATCGCCACACGGATGGGGTATTCGACCTGAGTTTGGAAATTTGAACCGCTTCGCCTATTATCTTGACTTGAATTAGTTCGGATAGGGTATGTATAATGACGTCGTTTGAGATATGTATATATATTATACGAAGGCTAGAGTTTCTCATTTGCAGTCTTTGCACAGTAGCTCCTTTCTCCCCTCGTTTCTCTCCTTCTCTATAAGACTTTGAGTTCTCTCTACTCTTCGTCTCTTCCTCTAATCCTCTATGAGTTTTCGACTTCTCACTTCGAGAGTTCTCTCTACTCTCTAGTTTGTAACTCTATATACACTCTGTCCCTCCCGTAGTCCCCTTCGAGTCTTCGACGTCGTTGTTGCTGTTGTGGTCTCTGGTTTGGTGGAAGCCCTGCCTCGCAAAGACGTCGTTGTTGGTTGTTGCAGTTCTGAACTGTTGTTATTCACCAATAGAAGCCCGAAGCCAAGTGAGGTGTTATCTTGTTGATATTTGAAGCCCTAGCTCTTAGAGGGAAAATTTGAGAAAACAAGTAAATCTGATTCTTTTTTTTTTTTGATATGTTCGTGCTGTTAGTCTATTCTATCAGGGTTCCTGATGTATTGATTCTATTATAGTATTATGCAAAATTTGTGAAATGTCTATGATGTTGCATGAACCATAATTTGTAAATGAACCCTAATTTTTGGCGCTTTTCATATGCGTGATGAATTTTTATAAATTTTGATATATGTTTGTAAGTTTATGGTTAGAGGACCCTGAAATATGATTGTAAGTTGTAAATGTATGGTAGAAGCCTACTGAGAGTACTGACTGTGTGTTTATGTATGTTGATTGTTGACGGTTGAGTCCCAATTTTTAGGCATTTCCATATGAATGATGATTTCTGGTGTTAAATAATATGGTGGAAGCTGTGACACCTCAAAAATCCAAATTCGATTCATGGATTAATTGAGTAATTAATCGTATTTCAATTGAGGAATTAATTCCTAAAATCCTGAAATTTAATACTTGAGGACTAGTATTTGACTAGTCAACTCCAAAGCCAAGTTGTACCTTGAGCTTTGAAGGGAGTTCCCTTGTTCCTTACACTTTCTAATGTTAATAAGGACATTCTTGACCTTTCACCTAGTGTTAGTATTGTAACTTAACCTAGTTAGACATCTTCATTCTACCCCTTACACTTTCTAAAATTTAGCTCTACCTTCTCTCTAGAAAGGTGAGTAGCTTTTCCTCCAAGCTAAGTTGAGACCTTGCCAAGACTTCAAGAGTTGCTTCCAAGATTCAACCTTTCACCTATTTGGCATCTAGGAGGGTAAGATCTAAGTCTATCTTGTGTTTTTGGTTCCATCTTAGGTGTTTTTTTCTTAAAGGTAGGATCTTTATGATCTTTTGGTTTGTTCTTGAAGTGGGTTTGGAAAGTGAGCCTTGTGAGGAGCTTGTTGAGGTGTAAAGTGAAGTCTTTTAGTCTACAAGAGGTAACCCATGCTCTACAAAATCTATTTTGCTTACCTATATGTGATTTCTTGGATTCTACTTGTGTTTTGCTATGAAATGTGAGTGTTTATGCATTTTGTGAAAATGCATATCTAGAGCTTGTGTTTAGGGTTCTTTTGTGCCATTGCTTGGCATTTCCTATGATTCAAGTCATTTTGTTGTATTGGGTGAGATTTGGCATGTTTTGGACTTGAATTTGTGTTTGGAGATGAAAATCCCCGAAGGGATTTGTTGTGGTACAGGGCTGTACCCGTGGGCGGAACGGCGGGTAGGCGTCCAACCCGTCGCCCACCCGCGGGGTACAAATCTCGGGCATCCTATACCCGCGGGCGGAACCGCGGGTAGAGGCCTACCCGCGGGTACGTGTGTGGTGATGTTTGGGGATTTGTTCCCCGTGATTCTTTTGACTCGGTATTGGTCTTTTGACTTCCCGTTCTTTTGTGGAACTATTTGAGTGTCTTCTTGATGTTTCGTATGTCTAGAACTATATGGTTGGTATCCATGTAGGACTTTGGTGTCTTGAATCGTGCTAAGTGTTCAACATTTTGTTTCGTTGAACCGTGATGTGTCTTGAGTGTTCCTCGGAACTACCTTTGGTTTATCCGTTTGATGAGCATGCTAGTTCGGTGTCTACACGCTAGCGTGTGTGTTGTTTGTACCTTCCGATTGGTTGATGATAACTTGTGTTATGCATCGTTGTTGTTGCCGGGCTGTGACCCACTCCTTGATTGAGTATGTTTCATATCTTCGTTGTGATCCGTTGATTGATTCTTGTTGAGGTGTGATGGGTGTGTGGCTGTACCTGGATTGCACGATTTCGGTTTATGGGGCCTTAATCACCAAGGTACGGCAGCGGTCCTCGTGGTGGCCGTGACGTGATTATGGAGTTGTGACCTTTGTGTAAGGTTCACGTGATTCTTGGGTGGCATGTGTTGCCGTGTGTGTGATCGGTACCCTCGTGTACTATGAAATCGGTGGTTCTGTTGGAGATCTGTTGGAGAGGGGACGACGGTCCTCGGAGGAATAAGGTTGGACTTGGTGTACAGGGGTCCTGGAGGTAAATGTTGGAACTAGATATAAGGTTGGGGGTAGCCATAAGGTTGGAACAGAGCATAAGGAAGGCATATCAACTCGTGATGAGTGATGTCACGAGGGCTTGTGTAGCCGTTGTTGTGTGTTCTCTTCTTGTGACATGTGTAGTCACAAAGGCATGTGTTGCCATTGGTCGTGTCTTTATCCTTTGAGTTGTTGTTGTCCTTTGTGGTCTTGGGATGTGTTCCCGTGTTATTGTTGAGAGTGTTACGTCTTATGATGGTTATTCCTCTTGGTTTTACACTTATATATATATATATATATATATATATATATATATATATATATATATATATATATATATATATTCCGTTTCGAAAATGGCTTTACAACTTATACCTTATCTATGTATGTTATTTCACAAGTATTGGTGGGTTACCAGCATTATTCGCTGACCGGGCGTCGTCCCATGTTTATTTGTGTTCTTACAGGTGATGTCTAGACGAGAGCGGAGTCTAGTGCCCGATAATATAGTGTCTTTCCTTTGCTTTACGGCCTGTGAGCCGATGTAGTGATAGACTCGTGAGGTTTTGGGATAGTTGTGAACCATGCAGACTTTGCCGTAGCGTTTATCGTTGTTGGTAAACGTGGCGTGACACCCCATGACTGGGATTTACTTTTATCCAGTTATCTTTTAATCTTCCGTTGTGCTAGTGTTTTGTTGTGGGGGGTGTCACAGAAGCCCTATTGTGTGTGTATGTAATATGTTGACTGTTGAGCCCTAATTTTTGAGCATTTCCATTAAGATGGTGAATTCTGTAAATACATGAATTCCTGATTATGGAAGTAAATGTGTATGTGTATGTGTATGTAATATGTTATATGTTGACTGTTGAGCCCTAATTTTTTTGCACTTGCATTAAGATGATGAATTCAGTAAAATACATGAATTCCTGATTATGGAAGTAAATGTAATGTGTATGTGGAGGAAGCCTTTTATTGTTATACTGTAATTTGTAGTCTATAACTTTGATGTCCATCCTTATAGATGGAAAGCAATCAAAGCATCAGTGGAACTGGACATCTTCCATCCTCAACAGTAGATGAACAAGGAATACAGACCCCAGGCATTGAGACAGATACTCAATAGCCTAAGGTCACTCCTACTGTTCCTGCTGCTAAGAAGAGGAAGGAGATTGAGTCTAGATCCAACGTCCGGGTTCACTTTGAAAAGATCCTAGATTCTAAGGGGAAAGTGATGAAAGGAAAGTGTCCATATTGTGCAAATGTGTTTGCATGTGAGTTGAAAAAACATGGCACATCATCTTTGAGAAATCATATGTTGCGCTACCTTAAAAATCCCCATTCAAAGGATACAAGGCAGTCCCAACTCACATTCAATACTGTTTCTAACCCTGGAAATGGAACATAGGGTTCTGAGGGGGGGGGGTTTTGGGGACATGGGTCTTTAATCAAGAGGCCATTAGGAGGGCCTTGAGTGGGATGATAATTATAGATGAGCTCCCTTTTAGGTTTGTTGAGGGCCAGGGGTTCAAGAGGTTTATTTTTGTTGATTGTCCTAGGTTTCAGATCTCTTCAAGGTTGACAATTTCTAGAGACATTTACCAAATATTCCTAGATGAGAGGCTGGACCTTAAAAATTTGTTTAGGGTGGGCACCTAAAGGGTTAGTTTAACTGATACATGGATTTCTGTCCAAAGGATTAATTATATGTGCATTACTGCACATTTTTATTAATGACTAGTGGAAGCTTCAGAAAAAAAATAAAAATTCTTTGTCCCTGTTTCTTCTCATAAGGGGGAGTATATTGCAAAAGCCCTAGAGAGTTGTTTACTAGAGTGGAGATTAAAAATGTGTTTACTATTACAGTGGACAATGCTTTTTCTAATGATACGACTTTGGGATTTTTTAAGAGCAAACTGTTATCTTGGGGTACATCTTCTGTTAGGGTGCAGTACATGCACATGAGGTGCATAACCCATATCCATAACTTAGTGGTGCAAGATGGTTTGAGGTTTGTAGATACTTTAGTGAAAAAGGTTAGGGATGCACTGAGATGGGTTAGGAGTTCACTTGCTAGATTGAAAAAGTTTAGAGATCTTGATGATCTCATTAGGGTGGAAGCTAAATCAGCTTTACAATTTGATGTCCCAACAAGATGGAAGATCACCTACATTATGCTTAACACTGCAATTCAATATCAAAGGGTGTTTGAAGCATATGAGGAAAATGATCTATCTTTTTCTGCTAACTTGGGTGACTCTGTTCCTTGTTTTCTGGATTAGTGTTCTGTAGAAAGCTTAGTTAAGCTTCTGAAAAATTTTTATGAGATGACAATGAGAATTTTTGGTTCTCTTTATGTCACATCTAACACATTCTTCTCTGAGATCTCTGATCTGAGTTGCATGCTGGAAGATATGGTTCAAGTTGAGACTGGTTCTGAAAAGGTAAACAATTTTAACTTGTGCATTATTTTCTGATTTGATTTGCCTGAGTCTGTTTAACTTTTAAGTTGTGCATTGTTTTATTAATTATTTGTTATATGTTTTCTGTTTTTAATAGGCCACGGGGACACAAATAAAAATCAAGTTTGAGAAATATTGGGGGATCCAGAAAAATGAACTTCCTCATTTTTTGTCAATATTTTGGACCCCAGAGATAAGGAGGAGTATATGCCATATCAATTTGTCTAGCTGTATGGAGAAGTGAAAGACAAAGCTTGTCTTGCCAAGGTCCAAACTGCAATGGTTGAATTGTATAACGACTATGCATCTACATACTCTGTCAGTTCTACCCAGTCTGAATCCTCTACTCAATCTGTCCAATCTGAGGCTACAAGTTATACAATTGGTAGGCCTCAGTCAAGGTTGAAGAGTCAACTGAAAAAACAGAGAATGGAGAGTGGTGGTGGAAGTAGTAAGCAGATAGAGTTGCAAGTGTACTTGAGTGAAAGTATTGTGGATGAGGATGAATCTGTTGGTTTTGATGTTTGGAGGTGATGGAAGGTTAACAATGAGAGATTTTCTATTCTCTCCAAAATGGCTAGAGATGTGCTTGCAGTTTCTATATCTACACTTTCCTCTGAAAGTGCATTTAGTACAAGTGGAAGGGTCCTAGATGCATTTAGGAGTTCCTTAACTCCTAGAATTGTAGAAGCCATACTTTGTGCACAAGATTGGTTGAGATTACCAAATCAGCTAATCTCAATTGTTGAGAACTTAGATGATGTTGAAAGATTAGAAAAGGGTACTTATTCTTTATTTCATTATTCTTATTCTTTATTTCTTTAACTTAGTTAATTAGTTCATAATGTTTTTTATTATATATATATTTTTTTGGCAGAGTTTCCCACTGGAGCTGCATCAACTCTACCATCAATGTTGTCATCAATTACTGTAATGTATTTACTATTTGTTTAACATTCCATTATGTTTATGTTAAACTGTTATGATGTTGTTTGCTTGTTGAAACCCTAGACTTGTTAGGAATGAGTCCATTAGGTTATAGCTTATTCATGTATAAATAGTTGATACTTGTACAACTCTTGTTAGACAATACAATAAATCCTTTCATTCTTCTACATTATTCAACATGGTATCAGAGCCTAAACCCTAAATAACCTTTTGTTTCCCGTCGCTGCCACCGGAGTGCCGCAACAACTGTTTCTTTCGTTTCGACGTTTGCCTAGTGGTTCTTCTTCCAAACCAACACCACATGCTTATCCGGAACCTCGTCGCGAGCCTGAGGCTGAAATTCGGTCGCCATCCGCCGCTGAACGCGCCACCGCCGCCACCGGGATTCTCCACTATTTTCCAGCCAGATCTCCCTCCTCATATCTCCGATCAAGACGCCGATGCCACCATTGGTTTCATCTTGAAGAGACGCATATGGTAGTGTTTTCTGTTCCCTCATCTCTGCCGATAAACGGTCAACATCGGTCAACCAACTCTTGAGGTAGTTCTTCTTGTCCTTTTGAATAATATTATGACTTCATGTCTCACCATTGGTGCCTCTTCGCTGTTATGTCTCTCTCTCCTGCTAGTAACATAAGTACTTGAATTCTAGACAAAGGTGCCTCATATCATATTACTGGTAACCTATTCCTTATGACTAATGCCACAAAGTCTAAGGCTTTGCCCATGGTTGCCTTAGCTAATGGTCATAAAATACCCACTGCCGGTGTTGGTCAAGCTCATCCTATGCCATCTTTCCCCTTAGAGTAAGTTTTATATGTTCCTAATAGTCCTTTTAACCTTATCTCTGTGAGTAAAATCACCCGTACACTTAATTGCTCCATAACCTTTTCTGCTTATTCGGTTGTTGTGCAGGATTGTAGTAGGGGGAAGGTGGTTGGCACTGGATTTGAGTCACAAGGCCTCTATTACCTTCATGGTGGTGATCTTGCTGCCTGTGCTTCCACAGATTCTCACATGCTTCTCCATAGTCGTTTGGGCCACCCTAGTCTCTCCAAACTTCGACGGATGGTTCCAGGTCTATCTATAGAGTCATTTAGACTGTGAGTCGTGTCACCTTGGAAAGCAATCACGTAAGTCCTTTCCACGGAGAGTCAATAATCGGGTTGCGTCTCTTTTTGATTTAGTTCATACTAATGTTTGAGGTCTATGTCGTGTCAATTCTGCTTTGGGGTTTCGTTACTTTGTCACTTTTATGGATGATTATTCTAGGTGTACTTGGGTGTTCCATATGAAAGATCGTTCTGAGTTATTCTAAATTTTCCAAAATAAAGCAGAATCCTAGCTTTCCCTCAAAAAATGTAAATGGGCTGCAACAATATATATATATATATATATATATATATATATATATATATATATATATATATATATATATATATATCCGCCTAAGTGTGAATGAATATTAATAGATTTGTAAGATCATTATTTTTTTTTTTTGTAAACCACGAGGTGGTCCGAGTCTTTCTCTGTCCGTTTAACTTTGTAAGATCATTATTGCAAATGAGATTAGCAATATGAATGCATTTTTTGTCATATTTATTGTCTTAACATTTAAATGTTACAATGTATAACTATACTTACATTTTTGATAAAATTAATTCTGCTTTGTATCATAACATCACAACAATACTTATAAATTTTTGCCCGTGCATCCCACGGGGCAAATACTAGTGTGTGTATATATATATATATAAATATAAGTTTATAAAATGAGAGAAAGTGTTTCTAATATGAGGTTTTAACGAAACACAAGAGAGAAGAAGAAGGGAAATCCGAGTCATGTGTACCCACACTCGCTACCTCCTGAGGGTGTAACACCCCGTGTTACGATCCTCAAACCTGGATTAATTATGTAATTAATCCCGCGAAAGAATAATTAAAAAAGATTTAATCTGATCAGGACCCCTTAATTAGTTAATGTGGTCCACGGAGGACTGTGGACCCTTATCTATAATAAAGCCTATAAAATGTTTTACAGTTAGGGGTGTTATAGTTGGTATCAGAGCCTAAGTTCGACCCTAGGATAAGGCTTTAAGACAAGACTTTAGGACGTTAAGCTTGAACTCTAGGTGCTTAAGTACTTAGGACTTAAGAATTTTAGGACGCGCGGTGAGACTGTGAGTTTATTTACTGCTTCCCGCTTAATTTTCCTTTAATCTGTTCTTTGCTTAGCTTAAAGTTCTTATAATTAAAGCACCAAGGTAAGGGTGCGAGCCCCTGACTTACATCTATGACCGATGTTGACCCTGTAGAACTTGGAATGGCACCACTAAGAAACCAGGCAAGGACCCCTGAGCCCCTACCCACGATCAGCTAACCCAGAACTTACAATAGTTAACTTAGGTCGCCCAGACACTGAGCAACGCCATCCTTAACAATAACAACCGACCACCCTCGAACGGGAACTATGACGTGGCTCGCCAAGTGTTAAACCATCGCCCACCTATTTTCGCAAGAGAAAAAGATCCTTCAACGCTCAAAGAATGGATCCGAATGTTCGACAAGATCTTCGAAGTAGTGGATGCCCAGAAGAACGCCGCGTCGAGCTGGCGTCATTCTACTTCGGACATGAGGTCGACCTATGGTGGGTTCACGAAGGTCCTACCTGTAGACAGGAACTTGGTTTCAACTTGGAAACCTTAAAGGTCAGGTTACGAGAACGCTTTTACCCCACACACGTAAGAGCAGCCATGTACGACGAATTCCTCCACCTGAAACGGGGAATCACTACGGTGGTGGAATACCACAAGCGATTCCTAGAACTGGCTCGTTTCACACCCGAGTTGGTGCCTACGGAGACCACTAAGGTAGAGAAATTCGTTGCGGGTCTCAACTTTGAGGCGCGGAAGGCCTTAACCGTAAGCAAACCAAGAACCCTCAACGAAGCCTATGCTAGTGCCGCCGACCTTTATCGGATTCAACTACTACAACGGGGAGTCCAGGGACAGGTTAGGAGAAGGAATAACGGAAGTGGAGGCCCCAACTTAAAGAGGGCGAAAAACGATTCTAACGCAAGGGCGACCAACCCACCAATCCAAGGGCCACCGGCAGGGCCGTTCCAATAAAAATTGGGGTCCTGTGCAATATCTTAATTTGGGCCCCATTTTTTCCTGAAATTTTTATATATAAATAATAATTGTTCAAAAAATTGTGTCAAAAATTCAAAATATAAGCCAACCTCGATCACACTTCTCTCTATTTGGCAAATATCTTGCGTAAAATGCTGATGAAAATCTTCTAGATAATTTATCTTTAGAACCTTTATTTATTGATAAATCTCTTTTAGGACAATCTTTTTACAAGAATATCTATTAATTAAGAATTAAATGCATCCCAATTTCTTGGATCATATATGTCAAATAAAAGCAAATCGTTTGGTTTATCACTGTAACCAACATCATCTAAACAACTATCAACATTCCTATTATTTTCATTGTCACAGTGATAGCTATCATCGTTGTGCATATTATCATTTAAATTTTTTTCAAGAGAAAATTACACTTTTGGTCCTATAACTATTAGGGTCTTGTTAATTTCAGTACTTGACTTTAAAAACTAACAATTTAGTCCTATAACTATGCAATTTTTAACACATTTAGTCCTCCCGGCTAAATCGCCGGTCAAATATCGTCGGAAAAGCTTAACCCTTTTTAATCATGAGGGCAAAACAGTCAATTCAAGTCACCATCTTCTTCGTTGCAGTTGTTCGCCGTCTGATTCAAGCACCAACAAGAGAAGAATACCCTTTGTTGAAGTATCTAGCTCCAATGAGTTTCCTTTGTTTTCCAAATGATAAAAACAAAGCAAGTTCAGAATAAAGTAAATCCCTTTCCACCTTTTGGGAATTGGTCCAAATCCTTTGTCACTAAAGTTTTTTGATTCAGGCCATACTCCTGCAGCTCTAACACAACACACAAAACACGATTATTGGGCAATGGATACTTTTTTCTTGACATTAATTAACGATTCCGGTGCCGGTGTTCGGGAACTGGCTTCAGGAAGGGGATGATTTGAACCACCGCAACCACTGCAATCTCACGGAGTACGCGAAGAAATTCGGCGACAATCTCACCGGAGTTGGCCAAGGAGGTGCTCCACACGCAGGGGATGATCCGCTGTTTAACAAGCTCAAGCGTTGAACGGCGAAAGGAGTAGATTGGCTCAGAGCTTTGAACGATTTCATCCCCATCCATTAGCATAGGATACACGAACGCAGGTTGAATATGGAACACATAACACCACCACCGCCGGAAACATCATTTCCCCCAATTTGATATTTATATGTAGATAAACACCAAAGCAATTGGCTGGACACGTATGTAAACGCAGGGCAACATCGTTTCCCCCATTTTCATCCACAAAATCTAAAACCCAGAATGAAAAAAGAAAAAAAAAATCAAAAGAAAAAACAGAAGGTGGCTATTACGACGACGCCGGGAGGTTGAAAACATTAATTTTAAGCTTTGGTGGCTATTATGACAACGATGACAGCCGAGGAAAAATTCCGGCCAGAAGGTGGCTTGAATCAGACGGCGAGCAAGTGCAAGGGAGAAAAGGGTGACTTGAATTGACTATTTTGTCCTCATGAATTGACTATTTTGACTATTTTCCGGTGATATTTGACTAGTGATTTGGCCGGAGGACTAAATGTGTTAAAAATTGCATAGTTACGGGACTAAATTGTTAGTTTTTAAAGTCAAGTACTGAAATTAACAAGACCCCAATAGTTATAGGACTAAAAGTGTAATTTGCTCTTTTTTTCAATCTCACAATCATCTTGGTATTCTATATGAAGATTAGCATCTAACAATTTTTCCTTGGCATCATCTTTTTGCTCATCTATTTGAGTTTTTTTTGTAATGAATTTTTCAAGAGCTCCCTTTTGAGATTGAGTTAGTTTCTCGAATCTTCTTTTATTTTTACGTTTCTCAAACCCAAATGAATATTTCTAAAAAAACATAAAATCCTAAGGAAAAAATAAAAATTTATTTACAAACTCTATGAATAAATAATTAATCAAGAAACGAATTCTTGAACATATTATTCTGAAATCAAAATTATTAAGCATGTAAATAAAACAATAAACAAGAATTGTGAAAGAATACATAATTTTAATTATTTGTTAAGTGAATTGAAAAACTTGAGCGTTTGTATGATAAAAAATAATAATTGAAGAATCAATAGCACACGAGTTGAATCTGTCGTCTTTGCGTCAATTCACTAAATTGCGCTGCCTAAAAAACATCAAACAACAAAGAATAAAACCAAATTGTGTGCTGCCTTCAAACTAGTTTGCAAAAAATACAATTTAGAATTCTCAAATTTGAATTACCAATCTAGTTCAAATACACACACTCAAATTCAATATTTGAATTAGTTAAAATACCTAGAATTTACAAACAGAAGCATCAAATACTCATACTCAAAAATTAAAAGTTCAAATATGAAATACCTAGGCAAGTAGGCAATTTGTTGCAGATGACAATGGCTATCGTCTGTTACTTTGTTTGTCGACTTGTCGTACGCTAGATGCCTAGATTAGGGTAATAAGCTTGTCACTTTTTCGGCTTTGTACGAAGGGCATGATATATATACTATATATCTTTTTCTTTTTTTTTTTTAAATTAAGGGGCCCCCAAAATTTGGGGGTCCTGTGCGTCGGCCCTGGCCACCGGCAAAATACAACAAGGCTAGCGGAAGGCAATTCCTCTGTAAAAGGTGTGGCAAGGAGCATCGGGGCAAGGATTGCCAAGGGAACGCCTTACGATGCTACAATTGTGGGGAAGGAGGTCACAAAGCCTTCCAATGCAATCAACCCGCAAGTACGAGACCATCGATCACGATGCAACAAGGAAATACAAATATTCGGGGAAGCTATGGAGCACCCGGGAAGGTGTCTACGAACAAGCCGACATTGAAGTCGAAGCCGAGGCTGGAATCAGAACCGAAGACGTAGCTTTGGGAGACGAGGACCTTACGAACCAATTGGAAGAAAATCCGGAAGAATAATTTTGTCTAGGATAGAGTGAGCGAGTCCTCGTAAACTACCCCTTTTTATCGTAAAATCGTCTACTTAGTTCGATCACTTGGGATCCCCATATTTTTAATAAAATTTGTTAGCTAGTTCGACCAATTTAATTCTCTTACCTCGTCCTACGGACTATTTGGAACTCTTGCTCGCGCCCCTTATAAATTATAAAACCTCGCAATAGATACTTGGTAAACCTAGGTACGCAACTAGCAGGGCCTAACTCGGAGTTTTAAAACTCCACCTTAAGGCAAGAAATAGTAAAACTGTAAGATTTAAACCTTGGACCCTTCATTCCCAAACCAAGGCCTTAACCATTGGACCATAAATGTTTCTTAAAAACTAAGGGATACAAAACCTTTTTCAACCCCATTCCAAATCCCTAAAACCCCAAAATCCCCAAATCAAAAACCTTCTTCTCTCTCTCTCTTCGTCCTCTCTCTCTCTCACTCCCCCTCTCCCTCTCGGTAGAGACAGCCCCAGCACCTCGCCACACCGCCCGGCTACCACCCGGCCAACCTCCCGTCCGAGAGCCCGCCACCACCACGTCGCCGACAACGCCCGCCGCCCCGAAGCCGAACAGCAGCTCACCACCGCGACCCCCTTCGGCCATCGCTGTTACCACGTCACACAGGCCGCGCTTCCACCGCGAAGACCGCAATAGCCGCCCGCACTGGGCATCGCAAGCTCGCCACCATGGACATCGACCACCGAACCAGCTATTCGCCGCCGAAGTTCGAAGCCACCGCCGCTGTGCTCGCCAGAAAACTCGCCGGAAAACTTTAACCGGAAAGATCAAGCCCAATATTCGTTCAAATAATGCCGAGGAGACCCGCCAATGCCCGCATCCAGGAATAGAACAATGCTGATTATACGGTCTTTGGAGGTAAAGCGCTTGAACCCGACCAATTCTCTCAAGAATTGATTGATATGCTTAAATTTCAAGGTTTGTTGGGAATGTATTTGGAAATAAAATGCGATACGTACCCCGAGTTGGTAAATGAGTTCTACCACCACTTGGTAGCTACCAAGCATGGGGACAAATTTGAGATCACCTCCAAGGTTCGGGGTAAAGAAATGGTACTGACTGAAACCCAACTGGTCAAACTCCTGAAACTAACCGACACGGGCGTATCGGAGTATGACCGAAAGGCTTGGATTGGTGCCCGAAACATGGGGTACAAAGACTATCTGAGTTATTTGTTGGGAAGAGAAGACAGTTTCACTTCGGCCACGAGGCCAATTAAGAAGTTGTTAACCACCAAACAGAAACTCCTGGTCATGATTGTGACGGATAACCTGTTGCCTAACAACAACAAGAGCAAGGATGTGGAAAGCCTTGAGTGCACCTTTGCCTACTTCCTTAAGCACAATGTCAAATTCAACTTGCCCGCTCTTATGCTAAAACACATGGAGTTTTGCAAATCTAGCAATTAGCTCAGCCTACCCTACGGGGATCCTAAGTTTGATCATGAAAAGAAAGGGGATAGACGTAGGCCGGACCGAAGCCAAGCCCATAGGTGGGATGATCTTCAACACCCAAAACCTCCGCCGCAATGACATTTACCGTGTCGGAGAGGGATAATACATAACCCTCGAGGAGGTATGCCTGAAGCCCCCGACTGAATAAAGGTTGCTAGTAGAGCGATTGGGCATTTCAAACAAAAAGATGATCATGGGGAAGAGGAAGAGGAACCAAACTACCCAGAACCCACGAGGAGAAGAAGGGCCGAGGAGGACCAGGACGAGAGATCGACCAATGAACGTATCCTCGCGCAACTCGTAAGGCAAAATAGGATCATGGAAGAAGGATTCTCGTCGTTGATTTTCGCAACGAGCTCTTTAGATCGAAGGGTGTCGGCGATTGAGACCATACTGGGCACGCACCGGAGCCTTAAGCTCGGGAACGGGAAACTAGGGTAATCCTATCTCAACCCGCACCGTCTCTTAACTTGATCAGCCCAGGGCTTGTACCTGTAGAAAACGAATATGAGCTTAGATTTCCTAATTTACTTGTGAGCCTGTGTTATGACTGGGGACTGAGTGAGTAAACTACCAAGCTTCGAGGACGAAGCTTCTTGTTAGGGGGGAGGGTGTAACACCCCTTGTTACGATCCTCAAACCTGGATTAATTATGTATTTAATCCCGCGAAAGAATAATTAAAAAGGATTTAATCTGATCAGGACCCCTTAATTAATTAATGTGGTCCACGGAGGACCGTGGACCATCTATAATGAAGCCTTTAATCTTGTTAGAAATAAAGGAAGTGGGCCTTTACTATCAAGATTCTAATTAGGATTCCTAAATCTATATATAGGGAATTATAAAGCATTTAGAAACCTTGCCACCCATAGCTCTATTACTCAAAAAACTCCCCAAAGAAACCTAGCCAAAGAATCCCCCATCACCAAGCCTAGGAAGATCAATTGAAGGAAAATCTTGGAGAAGGATCTAAGGAGTTAAGGAAGAATTAATTAAGTCTAAGAGGTAACCCATGTCTTACAAAACCTATTTTTCTTGCTATACTTATTTATTGGCTCCTTTGATAATCGTATGTATGATCTCATGATTATGCCTTGATAGAGCTTGTCTTAGGGTTTATGTTGTGATTGATTGATAATCTTGATGATCCTGATATTTGTATGTGGTTATATGCATGATCTTGTGTTTAGGCATGTCTAGAGCTTGTCATTAGGGTTTATATGATGGTATTTTGATGTCCTTGAGGTCCTTGATGTTCTGGATTTACTATGCGTTCTAGTCTTGAATCTTGACATGTTTATGGTTTGCATCTAGAGTGTAATTGTGGTGTTTCTTGGATTAATTCTTGTTGTTCAAGTCCATATTGTTGATGATATGTGTTGGGATGTGTTTGTACTTGATTTTGGGTGAAAGGGATGAATTCCCGGGGTTGGGAAGTGCCAAGAAGTATTCGTACCAGCGGGAGGACGGTGGGGGGGGGGGGGGCGAACCCCCACCTGACCACCCGCCGGTATGGTCACCCGTACCAGCGGGTGGACGACCACCCGCCGGTACGGTCACCCGTACCAGCGGGTGGACGACCACTCGCCGGTGTACCCACTGGTACGAGGCCGTTCGTCGGCGGGCAGACGGCGGGTGGTTGTCCACCCGCCGTTCCGCCCGCTGGTACGGGCGGCGTGGTGTGTCGTTTTCCCCCGTTTGTTGTTTCCCCGTGCCCCGTTGTTCCCCATTTGACGTTGGGGAGTCTAGTTTGATGTTTCGGGTATCGATTTAGGAGTTGTGAGTCTTGATTATTGCATGTGGTTTGAGTTGGCATCCCATTGGCTTAGGATGAGATTTGTATGTTCCCTTGAGAGCCTTGTACCCTTCCCTTGTTGTGGCATTGTGAATATTGAGTATTGCTATTGAGTATTGATCATTCTTGATTGTTGATGTTGACTTTTGATTGTTATGTTGTTGTCAATGATGAGAAAAGAGTTGTGATTGGTGGAAAAGATATGTTGGCGGTTTGGCACTACAAGTGCTCGGTTATTGTGCTAAAGGCACATACCACTTGATTAGTATGCTAAAGGCATAGACCAGGTTATGTAATGGCACCGCGGTGTTATCAGATTGGTGGTTTTGTTGGCGGTATGTCGGTGGGGGGCATGCGTGCTTCGGAAGGATAAGGGAGGCGATATAATGGTGGCTTGGAGGTACAGGTTGGAACTGAAATAAGGATGGAGAGGCGTGAAGGTTAGAACTTGGTATAAGGTTGGAACATGGACATGTTTATTGTTGTTGTCGATCATTGTTGAGTCTTATTATTACCCTTGTTTGTTGTCAAGTCTTGTCATTGTATTGTCTGGTGGTTTTAGGTTGCATGCTAGTACATTTATATTGTTTTACACTGTTAAGTCTGTTGTTATGCCTTGAGTCTCGATCTTGGTTTTAAAGTTAGAATTGTTCAGGATTATATGTATTCCTCAGTCTCAAAATGGTTTCCTTATATCTACCTATATTGTACTTAACGCGTGGGAGTGTGTTACTCAGCATTATTCGCTGACGGTTGTTACACCATATTGTTTTTCAGGTGCTGATCAGTAGCTTCGGAGCCCCCTAGTTGGACTCTTGGATGTAGCTTAGATAACTCTAGTACTAGTTATATGGCCTGTGTGTCTTGAATTGTATTTGAATATTGATTTGTGGATTACACATGTTTTGTTAGTTTAGCCTGTGCATCTAGGTTCTCTACCCTAGATGTGGCATAGCACCCTGACTCTTATGCTTAGCTTCGGCTCTGTTTGGGTAACAATGGTAGATTCGTCTTTATTTCATAAGCTTTAAAATGTTTTAAAAATTAGGGGTGTTACAGAGGGTGCTATGAGCGTTGTGGCGTCAGTCTCACAGGATAAAATGGACTATGAATTTGGTGTTCGAGCACTCAAACCCGGCCAAAGCCGACGAACTAGAACAAAGTTGAGCACTCCGTGCGAATTTACGAAATTATCGGCAGAAATCTTTTTCTTCGTAGCTAAAAGAGTTGAGAGTAGAGAGAAAAGAAAACCGTCAAAAGATTTTGATCAGTTCAACTCGCATCCAAAACCATCTCCCAATAACAAGGTTTTTATAGGGGAAGAAAGAGTTAATAGCTTAATAATGGAAAATAAACCAACATAAATCCAATTTAATAATTGAATAATAACGTTTGAAACAGGCATACTAATTATCGTAATAATATTTGCGGTTATGAAATTAATATATAATTAATTCGTACCGACCATAACGACCTATTTCAAAATACCTGAGTGACCGAGAAGTGTGTACAAACTAAAAGGTTAACGTTTCGGAACTGATCGAAGCTTCCGAAATTAAAGCACCACTAGGTGCTTAGATAAGCACCAATTAGTGCTTAAAAGAGCGCTACTCAGTGCTAAGCACCGATTCGGTGCAAAACATCAATTTAGTGCAAAACACCAACTCAGTGCCTTGAACTTAACATCAATTCAGTGATTAATTAAAGCAGTCCCCGTAAGTGCTGTACGTAATTAGCACTAAAACTTTGAAAGTTTTAACAAATGCTAATCAACCACATTTCATATTAGCCTTTCAAATTAAAGCATCAAATGCTTAATTATCCATTCATGAGTGCTACCAAAATAAGCACTATTTTTAACTTCTCTCATAGGTTCACTTTGAGAATCAATTTGTAATTCACCTATTACCCATTTTAAGCGTACAATATATCAAATTCTTTGTCTCACTACGAAGAGTGCAAATTTACTTTGACTCGAACCAAATCGGAAATGTACCCCACATATATTTGTTCCACAAAATAACCACTCAAATTTGCCATTTTTAGCTAAAAATTTCAACAATCCCCCACATGAATGAAAATTGATTTTCGGGATGAGGTAAAAACGACACGAACGTGCTCAATGGTCGATTCATGCATAACATAGGTAGGTGTTACCCTTTGAACCTTGCCCAGTGAAGATATGCTAGCTCTACTGGCTGTTCGATAGAACTTGTTGTCTTTGAACCGACTGCCGTTTGTGTAGACGATGATATATCCCACACAGGAACCTTCGAACCTTTGTTCTGTTCTCATGGGTGTGCCCGTTTTGGTCATGGGTCACCTTCTAGGTTCTGCGAGAGTTTATAAAGAATTGAGCTAATCAGTTCTCCTTTAAAGCGACCCCACTTTTCTTTCACATAGACATAGATGATTCTTTACCGAGTATCCCGCATACTCACACATGTCAATCGATATTCGAATCATTAAAGCTTCGACGTGCTAACCTCGTGCGGGTGTCACTGTTCTAACGAGGAATGGTAGGGAGTCTGGAACGCCACAGTGACACGCTTCGTTCCATAATTTAATTGTCCCATTGAACCTAGGTGCCAGCTAGGTTGGGTGTCCACTATAGAACTTTTTATTTAAAGGGGTTTAAACCCATTCCTCGTGCCAACTTCTTAACAACATCTTTGCTAACCCTTTGGTTTGCGGATCCGCTACGTTGTCCTTTGACTTTACATAGTCAACTGAGACAACAGCCGTTGTGAGTAGTTGTTTAATGGTGGTTACCATTATACATAAGACTCCATACTCTCCCAATTGTGTCTTGATTATCACAATGCACACTAATTGGAGGTACATGTCTATCCCAACAAGGAATATCCTCAATAACATGGTGTAGCCATTCAGCCTCTTCGCAACATTTGTCTAAGGCTATCAACTCTGTTTCCATCGTAGATCTGGCTATCACGGTTTGTTTCGAGGATTTCCATGAAACGACTGCACCAGCTAACGTAAACACATAACCACTCGAGGACTTAGAGTCCTTAATATCATATATCCAGTTAGCGTCGTTATACCTTTCAAGTATAGCAGGATATCTCGTATAGTGTAGTCCCCGGTCATGAGTATACCTCAAGTATCTCATAACTCTCACTATTTCCTTCCAGTGCGCATCACTTGGGTTACTCATATATCTACTGAGTTTACTAACTGCAAAGGTAATATCAGGCCTGACACAACTCATTAGATACATCAAACTTCCAATATTCTACTTGAGAAATACACTTTCTGTGATTTTTGGACAGATGTACGTTAGTATCTAACGTCGTCCTAGCCACTTGATAATCATCCTTGTTAAACTTTGCAAGGATTTTATCAACATAATGAGACTGGCTTAACTCGAGACCATCAGGTCTTCTCACGATTTAATCTCGAGGATTAAATCTGCCAAACCCATATCTTTCATGTTAAATCTCGAATTTAACATGTTCTTGGTAGATTTGATCATTCGATCGTTACTAACCACGATGAGTAATCATCCACATATAAACAAAGAATGACATAATCGTGTATCGTTTCCTTAACGTAGACACACTTGTCACTTTCATTTATATTAAACCCATTGGTTAACATCGCATGGTCAAACTTCTCGTGCCACTACTTAGGCACTTGTTTTAAACCATATAACGATTTAACCAATTTACAGACTTTTTTCTCTTGGCCCAGAACCACAAAACCCTCAGGTTGTTTCATATAGATTTCTTCATCTAACTCGTCATTCAAGAAAGCTATTTTCACATCCATTTGATGAAATTTATTCTTGTCACGGGAGAATACGTGTCGAAGTAATCAAGGCTCTCGCGTTGCCTGTAACCCTTAATCACAAACCTAACCTTATACTTCTCAATGGAACCATCAGGTTTCAACTTCCGTCTAAAGACCCATTTGGATCCTAAGGGCTTAATTACTGCTCGAAGGAAGATCAAATAGTTCACAAGTGTGATTTTGTAGGATATAATCCACTTCACTCTTTATAGCCTCTTTCCACATTGGTCCTTCCGTAGAAGTCACGGCTTCTACATAAGTTTGAGGCTCGTTTTCGAACAATCATGTCAGAAAATTTGGTTTATTTTCTAGTAAACAAGTTAGAATCTGCGTATCACACTCTAACAAGTACGTCAAAAAATCTGGACCAAAAGATTTTTCAATCCTAACTCGCTTGCTACGTCTAGCTTCGAGCTCAGGTTTTTTTTTCAGACTCTCCACTACCATTATCCACAACCTCATCGAATGTCTGTTTCCATGTACTAGGTCCCTCACTGGACCTACACGGAAATACATCTTCAAAGAACGATGCATTCCTTGATTCAATTATGGTGTTCTTATGTTTGTTCAGATTATGGGACTCGTGTACTAAGAATCGATACGCACTACTGTTACGTGCATAGGCCCGAACTTATCAACATTGCATTCATCATCTCTTTCAATGTGCGATTTTTCCGTTCGTCAACACCGTTCGATTGAGGTGCATAAGGTGTCGTACGCTCGCGCAGAAGTCACCAATAGGTGCTTCGTACTCACCACCTCGATAGCTTCTAACCTTCTTAATCCTTCGATTAATTTGGTTTTCCACTTCATTCTTATAAATAATGAATTTATCGACGACTTCATATTTGCTCTTAAGCAAATACACATAGAACTATCATGTGCTATTGTCGATAAATGTAATAAAATATTTATTACCACCTCACGATTGTATTGATCTAAAATCACATACATCGCTATGGATTAACTCAAGTGGTTCCGTTTTCCTTTCAATCGATTAAAAAGGAATTTTCTTTTGTTTTGCCTCAACATAAATCTCACATTTGTGCTTATCATTAACATGAAATGCAGGAATATGGTCCAAGTTAATTAATCTACCCAGTCTACCATGCCACAAACACGAAGACTCAAGTAAGTAGGCTGAATTAATAACATTTTTATTAATCACAGTTATTATATCGAGCTTAAAAAGCCCATCTAGTACATAACTCTTGCCTACATATATTCCTGATTTCTACAAAACAACGTTGTCTGACTCAAATACTAACCGGGAGCCATTCTTGTTCAACAATGAACCAGAAACTAAGTTCTTCCGTAGCTTCGGTACGTACAAGACGTTGTTCAGAGTCAGCTCTTTCCCAAAGGTCATCTTGAGAACCCTTTGTCCATGCCATCCACAGTAGACTGAGAAGCATTCCCCATCCATACCTTTTCACTATTACTCATCTCGAAGGTAGTAAACAACTCACGGTTGGAACACATATGCCTGTCGCACCCGTATCAATGAACCATTCCGTTTGGTTCGAGCTAACCAGGTTTACCTCGGTCACCATGCCGGAGGATGATTTCAGACTCATTTTGATTGACCGGCACCACGTTAGAATAAGAATTACTATTCTTCTTCTTAGGTGCTTTACAATCAGCCCACTTGTGGTCCATAATGCCATAATCGAAGCATTTTTCGTGGAATTGCTTCACATAATTCTTGAAGTCCTTTCTACCAAAAGGCAACAAATGGTTACTAGGTTACACTTGAAAGGCTTCACTCACGATCATTCATTCGTCTACTTGACTCAGGACGATCCTGGAATCCACCATCTTGTATTCAAGTAATCGGCTAACGACAAACATTTTTGCCTTAGCGTCATCACTCGTATACTTCAGGTCCAAAGATTCCCATAACTCTTTAGCTATTTCCAGTTTACAGTATACACTGTACAACGAGTCACACAAACCGTTTAAAACGTAGTTTAGACACAAGAAAACCAAATATTTCCAAACCCTCACTTCTCTAACGAGTTTAGCGTTAGACTCATGTTCCGGTCAAGAACCATGACATGCCGAGAATCATTAGGTTGTACAACATTTTAAGTTTCCACCATTAAAAATTCAATTTCATGAATTTTCACGGTCTTTCGACCAAGCCACTTGGTACCATTACATGCACCTTCATCGTAGGGATATACCCTTTGATACCACCACCAATTTCCGAACAAAAGTTCACCGGGGTTTAAGAATGTGCAACAACGTTGCTGCTCTGACCATACGAATGTGCACCACAAGCAACATTCATGCTACCACTTACAACAATAGTGAGAGCCATCGACTTAATTCACCAAAGAGAATGACTCGGTTTTAAGATTGTTGGTTGTGGTGAATAAATCAATAGACAAATATAAATATATAAAATATATATTTATACACGAAAATATGAAATTAATTTATAGTAAATTAATTCCAACCAATTTTCGTACAAACCAAAATTACACACACACACACACAAATATATATATATATATATATATATATATATATATATATATATATATATATATATATATATATATATATATATATATATATATAATCACGTTACTGGGGATTTATTTTACAGAAAAATAATCCAAACACAACTAGTACAAAACTAGCACAAAGGGATTTAATTTTGAAAAAATTAATCCCACCAAGAACTTGGTACGAAACCAATAACAATATATATAAAAATATATCAAACGAGAGAAAGTGTTTCTAACCTAAGGTTTTAACCCAACACAAAGAGAAGAAGAAGGGAAATCCATGTCGTGTGTACCCACACTCTCCTTGAAACTGATTCGCCACCGCCCGAGGGTGCTAGGAGCGTTGTGGCGTTAGTCTCCTAGGATAAAACGGATTACGAATTTGGTTTTCGAGTACTCAAACCCGCCCAAAGCCCGGCGAACTAGAAAAAAGTTGAGCGCTTCGTACGAATTTACGGAATTAACGGCAGAAATTTTTTTCTTCGTAGCAAAAAGAGTTGAGAGTAGAGAGAAAAGAAAAAAACAAAAAATTTTGATTAGTTCAACTAGCATCCAAAACCATCTGTCAATAACAAGGTTTTTATAGGGGAAGGAAGAGTTAATAGCTTAATAATGGCACATAAACCAACATAAATCCAATTTAATAATTGGATAATAACGTTTGAAATGGTCATACTAATTATCGTAATAATATTTGCGGTTACAAAATTAATATGTAATTAATTTGCACCGACCATAATGACTTGTTTATTATTTACCTGAGTGGCCGAGAAGTTTGTTCAAACTGAAAGGTTAACGTTTCGGAACTGGCCGAAGCTTCCGAAATTTAAGCACCACTCGGTGCTTAGATAAGCACCAATCGGTGCTTAAAAGAGAACCACCACTCGGTGCTAAGTACCGATTCAGTGCAAAGCATCGATTCGGTGCCTTAAACTTAACATCTTCGGTGATTATTTAAAGCAGTCCTCGTAAGTGTTGTACGTAATTAGCACTAAAACTTTGAAAGTTTTAACCAATACTAATCAACCACCTTTCATATTAGCCTTTCAAATTAAAGCATCAAATGCTTAATTATCCATTTTGAGTGCTACCAAAATAAGCACTATTTTTACTTCTCTCATAGGTTCACTTTGAGAATCAATTTGTAATTCATCTATTACCCATTTTGAGCGTACAATATATCAAATTCTTTGTCTCACTACGAAGAGTGAAAATCCACTTTGATTTTACCCAATCGGAAGTGGACCCCACATATATTTGTACCACAAAATAGCCACTCAAAATTGTCATTTTTAGCTAAAAATTCCAACAATCCCCCACCTGCATGAAAATTGATTTTCGGGACGAGGAAAAAACGACACGAACGTGCTCAACGGTCGATTTCTACATAACATAGGTAGGTGTTACCCTTTGAACCTTGCATTGGGAAGATATGTTTACTCTACTGGCTGTACGGTAAAACTTGATGTATTTCAACCGATTGCCGTTTGTGTAGACAATGACAAATCCCACTTTGGAACATTCGAACCTTTATTCTGTTCTCATGGGTGTGCCCGTTTTGGTCATGGATCACCTTCCTGGTTCTGCGAGAGTTTCAAAAGAATTTAGCCCATCAATTCTCCTTTGAAGTTACCCCACTTCTCTCACACATAGGTGATTCTTTACGGAGTATCCTGCATACTCATACATGTCAATCGACATTCAAATCATTAAAGCATCCACGTGCTAACCTCGTGCGGGAGTCACTGTTCTAACGGGAATGGTAGGCAGTCCGAAACCTCACAGTGACACACTTCGTTCCATAATTTAGTTGTCCCATTGAACCTAGGTGCCAGCTAGGTTGGGTATCCACTATAGAACTTTTTTTTCCAAGGACTTTAAACCCATTCTTCATGCCAACTTCTAAACAACATCTTTGCTCAACCCTTTGGTTAACGGATATGCTACGTTGTCCTTTGACTTTACATAGTCAACCAAGACAACACCCGTTGTGAGTAGTTATTTAATGGTATTATATCTACGACGTATATGTCTAGACTTACCATTATACATAAGACTCTGTACTCTCCCAATTATTCAACGTTGTTGTTGGCATGTTGTACTCTACAAGGTGACTGTTGTTTGTTGTTTAACCTCTAAGTGGCTTGGAAACTTTCTATTATGGAAATGTTGCTGCCCTTAGATTAGTTGAGCCCAACTAATGTCTCATTTATGGAATTCTGGTAAGAAAAAACTTCAACCTCGAGCTGACTGTTGCCACTCGGGATTTCGGGTATACCTCTAACGTGCAGTCTTGCTCTCTGTTCAATTTTAATGCATTAATTTGTTTAGTAAGTTATTAATGTATGTTTTCTTGGCTATGATAATGCTCCCACTTTTGTTTGAATAAATGGAACGAAGTTGGTATGTTGCTAATATTCTACTATAACACATCAAGCAATTTGCCCCCATCCTAACTTGATCTAGAAAAATGCATTCTGAGCCTTGCCTAATGCCTTATATTTTTAAACTGTAAAATGTTGATTATAGATGGTTAGTTAGTTACACTTGTCTAATGCATAATATTGTTTTAAGTTTTGATATTAACAAGTAGAAGAAGAGTAGAAGTGTAGAAGTACTGAGTGCTTACTTCTAACTGCTAAAGTATAACAATTGAACGTATTGATTATTTGGTCTGTAAAATTCGATTTTTGGTTTGTAAAATTATTAGATGTTTCTATTTAGAAATTGTAAATTTGTAATAGCTATGATTGTAAGTTTTATCCTGTTTAATTATTTTGGCTAGTATAGCTCTATAGTAGAGTATTTGTAAATTAAAATAGTATTGCATTTTGATTTGTTTAAGTTTTCAATAACTTTTTCTTAAAAAATATTTTAAAATTATTTTAATAATATCCGAATACAAAGCGAAATCCGAAATCAGAAGTTAAATATCCGATAAGGTTTAGCATAAAAAATTGAAGGGGCGGGTAACAAAAAACTAATCGAAAAACTGATCGGACTGACAGATGGGATATCTGATCTGTCCGAATCCAACTGATGCACACGCCTACGCTATCATGTTTATTTGTTTACTTTTGTTGTTCTACTATGAGATTTAAATCCTTAAGTAATTACAAAATCTATTATCCACAAAAAAAAATCATTGTCAATGCATTAAATAAATAAATAATATATTAATATATATATATATATATATATATATATATATATATATATATATATATATATATATATATATATATGAGAAAAAGTTCAAATGTGGCGATATCCTTAGGTGCGGCGGAATTTTAGAATACAGCAACAGTGTTAACAACATGCACTAATAGTGTAAGGGAAACACACCACAATGAAATGCAAAAAAAAACAGCAAAAAATACATAGCAGACCCAAAAAAAACACCATATAACTCACCTCATCTTAACGGTGTATTTTCAAACACTGTATGGTGTTTTACTCACACCTAATGGTGTGTTTTTGGTGATGCGTACCTAATTTGTGTGTGTTTTTGTGGTGCATTTTCCTAACGTTGATGGTGTATATTTGTTGAACAATTGGTGACACCGCAACTAAGGACATCACCGCACTTGAACCTTACTATATATATATATATATATATATATATATATATATATATATATATATATATATATATATATATATATATATATATATATATATATATATATATATATATATATATATATATATATATATATATATATATATAGGGAAGGGATCAGGTGCGGGTGGTGCTTCCCGTGCGGTTGTGCGGGTGGACTCATATTAAGCATTACACTGGCGCACTTTAAGTACACAACACACGCACATTAAACACACAAACAAAATACATTCAGAACACAAAGTCACGCACCATAAGCACAAAAGTCACGCATCTTAAGCACAACCTCACGCACCTTAAGCACAAAACTCACGCACCTTAAGCACAAAAACACACGCACCTTAAGCTTTAACAACAACTCACATTAAGTACACACTCACGCACATTAAGTACAAAACTCACGCACCTTAAGCACAAGATTCACGCACCTTAAGTACAAAACTCACGCACATTAAGCACAAAACTCATGTACTTTAAAGTTTCAACAATAACTCACACAACAACTCATATTAAGCACACACTCACGCACATTAAGCACACAAAACTCACGCACTTTAAGCACAAGACTCACGCACCTTAAGTACAAAACTCACGCACCTTAAACACAAAACTCACGCACATTAAGCACAAAACTCATGCACTTTAAAGTTTCAACAACAACTCACACAACAACTCACATTAAGCACACACTCACGCACATTAAGCACAAAACTCACGCACATTAGGCACAAGACTCACGCACCTTAAGTACAAAACTCATGCATATTAAGCATTACACACTCACACACATTAAGCGCAAATCTCACACACCTTAAGCACAAGACTCACGCACATTAAGTACAAAATTCACGCACATTAATAACCCGCACAACCGCACGGGAGACACTTACCCACATTAGAACTTCATTATATATATATATATATATATATATATATATATATATATATATATATATATATATATGTTAATTTTCAAGTGCATTCACCGACGAATTGCACACAATCTAGTCTTTGTGCATTCATGTAATAGTTTCTGTGCACTTTTGAAAGGTTTCACGGAAAGAGATGATCTCATTTATATGGTGGATTAACAAAGCTCATGTGTTCCTATACAGAATCTCTGTATAAAAAAACGTGACTTGCGCATTACACTTGTGATCCATATAATTATTTGAGCAAAAGGGTTATAATGCTAACACTTAAGAAGAAGAAAAATTAAAGAAATTTGAGAATTAGAGTGCATAATGAGAGGAGAGGTGAGAGTATTGATTGAAAACATTATATACAAATTTGCACCGAAACTCATCCATGCGCATCATTATTCATTGGATCTCAATTTCCAATCCTCTCAAATTGCGCCATCCAATCTTTATTATTACTTGTTTATAATACTATTCTAGAATCTTCATAATCATTTTTGTTTCAGAATTTTTTTTTTTTTAAAAGAAGATAAAATGAAGAACAGTGGTAGTAATACTGATAACCATAAAATTTACGAAGATAATAAGCGTCAAAAAAAAAAAAAAAGTAGAAGAATAATGTGATTTAAAGGGTTTTAGAATGATAAGGAAAACATGATGATGACGCATGGTTTGGGCTGTCTGAGTTCTAAAATGGGCCCACAGAAGAGCGGATACTTTAGGTCCGAATGGCCCACTGAAAAGCAGCCCATCCTTTTCTCCGGGAGTTGTTATACCATAGACTAGGGTATACCTGGTAAGATGGACCCTGGTCCTAAACGACGTATAAATTATACATTTTTGGTATTGAAATTGTGAATTTCTAGAATATAAATTATGTTTTAAGTCAAAACACATAACAATTCTATAAGTGAATTTGTGGATATAATACAGGATAGGTAAATTCTAATATGTTAATATTGTGTAACTGTAGTATTTGAAAAGAATTTGTGAATACAAAATAAGGTAATTAATTAAATATATGTTAACATTATATGTTCATAGTACATAAATTGTGAATTTTTAAAAGGTAAATTATGAACATTTAGACCCGAATTCATCTTGCAATATGAACCCGGTACCACGGAATAATTTGCGTTTCTTCCCGCAGCACCTTTCTATTTATTTATTTATTTATTCTTTTTTCTTGTGTTGTAGATTACAAAATGCAGGTTTTTATTGGTTTTGGGATAAGCTAGGTTGTTCCTTCTTGATTTGATACCAGCTTCCTATTGTCATCATGTTGATTGGCTGGCAAACCACATATATATGTATGCATTCAAATTCAATGTGGAGTGGAATACTGGAATAGGAATGTTCTGATCGATTTGACCTTCGAGATTGGATATATATGAGAACATGTTATCAAGGAATTTATCCTTTAGTCCGCATTCAAATTTCATCCAAAGCAATTCTGATTGCGGTATTTTTATCCTTTCATATTTTTCATAAAAGGCATTTTATATTTTTATTTTTATAATAATAATAATAATAATAATAATAATAATAATAATAATAAGTGTGGTGTAGATTATATATTTACATCACACCCTATTTAGTATTCACTATAAAATAAAAACAAAGAAATAAGAAGAAAAATTCAGAAACCAGATGGATGATAATTGATAAGACCTGATGAAGTTTGAATGAGCAACACTTGGACCCCTCCTTCTTGCTTTATAAATGACACCTACATTCACTCGTGTCTTTTAAAGTTGGGGAAATCTATTCCTATTTTGCCTTTTCCACTCAACTATATATCACTTTCTTTTCTTTTCCTTTTTTTTTTTAATTAAATAAACATCTATAATATATAAATACGAAAGTTATCCATGACAACAAAAAATAATTTACTAATTTTTAATTTAAACAAAATGTTTGGTGTGAATGAGATTTTTGTTACAGCTAACATTTTATCAAATTGTGTTGGGTTATTTTCATGAGTGAACCTAAAGAGTTGATTACCTGTTGTTGTTGGATATTTGTTGCTAGCTTTGTAGTTTTACTACATTGTATGGATGCCTGCAGGGGTTGATGTGTCATTTGTATGTACTATATTCTCCTACTCTTTTTGTTTTGTTTTGTTTTTTTTTTTTTTTTGAGCAGTAGTTAAATTTTGTTGTAACATTGCCATCAAGATGTTAAATTTTCATTTTCATATCAGCCCTAAATAAGTTAGATTTATACTTTTGATCCCTTATCAGCTTAACTATACTTTTGTTATTTGGATGAGAATGTTGGTTGTTAGTTAGAGTAAATGTTTGGAATAGGGTGCTTGATTTGAAAATACTATAAGGGAATTGGTATTTTCATTATTGAACATATGATTTAAATGTAATTGTTGTAAAAATTCAGAATATATATGTTTATACATTTATCAAATAGTGGTGTTTTTTTTTTTTTTTTTTTTTTTTTTTTTTTTACACGTCTGGACAAGCCTCCCGTGGCTAGTTTGTACTTAAAGTCATAACCCCTCCCTCTCCCACCCTTAGTACATAAGAGAATCTCATGAGCTCAGGTTCCCCAACTAGACTCTTGCAATTTGAACCAGGACTCTATCGTCATTATCATTGCATTGTCACCCTCATCCACTAAGACTTTAATGGCCGCTTCAGAAACTATCTCGATGACCAAGCTCCTGAACCTTCTTTCCTTGGCTAATCGGAGCTCTTCTCTGAGACCCCAAAGCTCTGCCCTCAAGCTAGTCGTAACTTCAATTTTTGTGAAAAATCCAGTAATCCAGCCCCCATTGTGATCTCTCGCAAACCCCCGCACTTGCGAGGTCATAAATTATTGTGCTTATTCATCTCTAATAACAATTAATTAGATAAAACACAAAAAATCAAACAATAATCCATGAATTCTTACAAAGCATATATATTTTTAAAAACGTTTACATATCAGATCTACTCAATTTTGTTTTTTAAAAGATTGATCTTCTAATATTTGATACGAAAGAACTAACAAAAAAATACAAATGTTTAGTATCATCATCATCTTTGTTGAGATTAACAAGAACAAGAAAAATAATAATAGCTGAAAGTAAAGAAGACAAGATTTATGTGGTTCAACAATGTGCCTACATCCACGGGACTGAAAGTATTCTTTTATTATTTGTGATGGTGATCTAAGTGATGAGATACATTCAATATATTTACAGGCATCTAATCTCGCTTGCACTCCTATTCCTTATATGAGACAAACTCATATTCTCCTCCGTCGACCACGGCCGCCGAGGTGCTGGGTTTTCGTTTTGGATTGTGTTTACTCGCTCCGTCTGGATATGCTTGCCTCCTTGTGAACCCCGAACCACAACATGCTCGTCTTTCTCCGCCGCCCGACGAGGGCCCCCCTTCTGAGCAATCGTCGTACCCAAAGCCTTATCTTTTCCTTTTGTTTCCCTCGCATGTCCGCTCTCTTTCTGATTTTCTATTTGCTTCGCATTAACCAGCACATTAGCCTGACGTTGTTTCCGGACGGTATTTGTGCTCTGATTCCCAAGCCCATCTCCGGCATTGGTAGCCACCCGTTGGTCCACATGCTGCGTGTCTCTTTGGTTGTCTCCCCTACTTCCACTGTCCAGGGTTCCCGCTAAATCTTCCCCCAAGTTCTCGTCATCCTGGAGTTTATCCAGAGGCTGAAAACGGGAGTGGCTTTGGTTCGCCGGGATCCCGTCCCTACGTTGCCTGCCAGATTCCAGTCGTTGTTGGCATCGTCTCTCCAGCCTAGTGACCACCATCCGCGAACCGTAGGGCTTTGTCGTAGCTTCATCTACCTCGGTGGTCTTCGCGGCAGTTGGTTTATCTACTAATGCGTGACTCTGATTAGCCTCGGGGGGGGGGGGGGGGTGCTCCATCGCTCCTTGATGCCGGACATGATTCAGCACTGTGGCCGTACATCCCGCACGGGAAGCATACCAGATGAAGGCCTTCGTACATGATGAACCAGCGTCGTCCTTCCAGCATGAATTTTGACAGCAAGGGCTTCGTTATGTCGATTTCCACGCAGATCCGGGCGAAGCGTCCTCTGGAAGCATGGCTTGTAGCGTGGTCTACTCTCACTGGCCGTTTGATCTTGTCACCGTTTTTCCTGAGGAAGACACTTCTGTAGTACTCGATAGGCAAGCATGGGAAATAGACCCAAACTAGGACTTTCTCTGTTGTATCCGCCAATGGATCGAAATTGGGTTCCCATTCCTTGACGATCAGATAGTGATCTAGGATCATCCATGGTCCCTCAAACTTGGCGAAGTTGAGATCGTCGATGGATCCGAATTTGACAAGGAAATAGTCGTTATCAACGGCCACCATCTCAAAGATCCCTTTCGGTCTCCATAATGCGCAAAGCTTACGCATCAGGAAGGAGTATCTCACTTGCTTACCCCAAACCTTGATGATGAGGGCTTCCCTCCACGGCGCCCTGATTGCCTCCTTCTCTTTCCTGGTGAGTCTGATAGTCGGGCATAACGGATCGTCCGGTTTATCTCGTTGGTCATCATCGGAGTAACAGTCATCTCCATCCAGATCTCCCAAGGTTAGATCAATGTTCGCCATCGTGTTCCCCGCTACCGCATCTCTGAAAGATAAAGGTGGCGGATCACGTCTTGGCCGGTCTTGTGGGATTTCGCACTCGCCCATCTGAGCAAGTGGTGTCTCCGGCACCACCTCGATGGCCTTCTCAGCATTCGCCGTTAGATCACCGGCGCTAAGCTTGGACATTTTCATGCTCCGTTCGAGAAGATCCTGATCTTTCGACGAGCGTAGGTTCGAAAGTTTTCCGAGAGCGTTCTCCATTGTCAGTTCCAATACCCAACTCCTTAATCAAACCTGAAAGCCACAAAGCCTCTTTAGCTGCCTCAGTCACAGCCATGTATTCTGCTTCAGTTGTAGACAAAGCTATAAATCTACAATAGACTGAAATGATGATCTTCAGCAAACAGGACCACCCCTAAGAGTAAAAACATACCTTGTTATAGAATGTCTATTATCCATGTCACCAACATAATCAGAATCCACATATGCCATGAGTACATTCTCATTATGTTGACTCCCAAATACAATACCATTCCCCATAGTGCCCCTTAAGTACCGGAGAATCCATTTAACTGCCTTCCAATGCTACTTCCCATATTTAGACATGTACTTACTAAATTGGCTAACATCATGAGCCAAATCAGGTCGAGTACAAACCATTGCATACATTAAACAGCCAACTGCACTAGCATAAGGAACCTTTGCCATGTTTTCAATCTCACTAACTATTTGAGGACACTGACATGAGAGTTTAAAATGATTAGCCAAAGGGGTACTAACCGGTTTAGACTTACTCATCCCAAACCTGTCAAGAATTTTCTCTATATAACTCTGTTGAGTTAGCCACAAGTTTCTTGCACCTCTATCCCTGTGAATTTCCATGACAAGAATTTTTTGTGCAACTCCTAAGTCTTTCATATCAAATTCCTGACCCAACAAAACTTTCAATGCAGTAATATCATTCATACTCTTAGCAGCAATCAACATATCATCCACATACAGTAACAGAAAAATAAAAAAACGATCACCAAGGCTTTTAACATAGACACAACGATCCTACTCACAATGTGTATAGCCAATTTGAATCATGTAAGCATCAAACCGCTTGTATCACTGCCGTGGAGCCGGTTTCAGCCCATACAATGACCTCTTGAGTCGACAAACCAGATGCTCACCTCCGGGTTTAACAAACCCTTCAGGTTACTTCATGTAAATTCGCTCATCTAGATAACCATGTAGAAAAGCAGTTTTCACATCCATTTGTTCCAAATGCAAATCCCAAATGGCTACCAAAGCAAGTACTAATATGATAGAAGTATGTCTAACAACAGGAGAGAAAACCTCATCATAATCTATCCCCTTCTGTTGAGAAAACCCCTTCGCAACTAACCTAGCCTTAAACCTTTCACTTTCTTTTTCTGATACTGGTGGCTTCTTCCTATAGACCCACTTGCACCTTATAGCCTTCTTTCATTGAGGAAGAGTAGCTAACTCCCAAGTATGATTCTGATGTAAAGACTCCATCTCCTCAATCATACCTGCCATCCATTTATCTTTCTCCTGGCTAGAAACAACCTCTTGAAAGGTAACTGGATCATTATTAGAAACAAGAAGTGCAAAAGAAACCATATCCTCAAACCCATACCTACTAGGTGGTTTGACATTGGTGCGTCTCGGTCTATCTCTAGCCAAACTGTAATCTTGTAAATTTTCTAAACTCGAACCTGATGTAGAATCTGCAACTTCTTGAGTCCCAATCGTAGGTGGATTAACTACTTTATCACTCAAAGGTACACGATCTATATCCACTTCTACTGTGCTAGAACCATCAACTAGTGTATCTTCTTTCTTTGGCTGGAACATGAAATTCTCATCAAACACTGCATCTCTGCTAATCGCCACCTTTTCTGTTGCAGGATCCCAAAACTTATATGCTTTTACACCTTTCTTGTAACCCAAAAAGATACACTTCTTTGACTTGGGATCTAACTTTGATCTCTCATCACCTGGAATAAGAACATAGCTAAGACAAACAAAAACTCATAACTGATCAAAACTTACAGGATTACCTTACCAAACCTCCTCAGGAACCTTGCCACCAAGTGATGTCCGTGGTGATCTATTGATCAAGTAACATGCCATGTTCACTGCTTCTGCCCAAAAACACTTAGGGAGCCTATCATTCAATATGAGACACCTTGCTCTCTCAGCAATGGTTCTATTAAGCCACTCAGCAACACCATTCTGTTGTGGTGTCTTACGCACTGTATAGTGCCTTTGAATTCCATGTTCTGCACAGAATTTTTGAAATTCTTTCTCAGTATATTTTGTCCCGTTGTCAGACCTCAGGTACTTGATTTTTCTTCCAATCTGGTTCTCAACCTCAGCTTTCCACAACTTAAATTTCTCAAACACTTCAGATTTATGTTTCAAGAAATACACCCAGACTTTCCTAGAAAAATCGTCAGTAAATGTGACATAATATCGAGATCCACCCATTGAAGGTTCCCTGGTAGGTCCCCAAACATCAGAATGCACATAACCTAGAATCCCTTTAGTTTTATGATACCCAGTAGAAAAACTAACTCTAGTCTGTTTCCCAAGGACACAGAACTCACAGAAATCTAGCTTACATTTAACTCCTTTTAACATATTCCTTTTGTGCAAATCAGACAAACTACGTTCACCAAGGTGACCCAAACGTAAATGCCACAACCTAGTAGTATCATCACAAGACTCAACAGAATGTGTTCCACCTACAACAGTACTACCAACAACCTATAAATGTTCCCTGTGGTCCTTTTCCCTTTCATCATAGTTAAATCACCCTTGCTAATTTTAATGGTTTCCATATCACTTTCAAACCTATGAATAAAATCATTAGCATGCAAACTGCCAAGAGAAATCAGATTCTTAGTCAATCTCGGTATATGTCTAACATCATGTAAAGTTCTGACAATACCATCATACATCTGGATGTTAACATCACCAATACCTATGATATTATGACATCTATCATCACCCAGAAAAACAGAGCCGAAAGTACCTGACTTATAGGTTGTGAACCACTCCCTGTTAGGTGTAATATGATAAGAGCAACCTGAGTTTAGAATCCAAGCATCTGACAACTTACTCGATGAAACTGCTAGAACATCACCTTCACTATAATCTGAGTCATCAGTATGCACCACGTTCGCCGCCTCTTGTTGTTTTTTCAACTTTGGACAGTCTCTCTTCATGTGCCCAATCTCATTACACTTGTAGCACTGAATTTTCCTGCTATTTCTGGACTTAGACCTAGAGTTTCTCCTCCCAGAATTACCCTTCTCTTGCTTCCTTCCATGATCCTGACTCTCTTTAGCATACAAACTTTCAACAATAGATCCATCTCCTACACTCTACATGTGCTTATTATAAGCCTGCAAGGCCGCAGAGATCTCACTGTATTTAATCATGCTTTTCCCGTATGTTAGAGTAGTCATCAGATGTTCAAAGGAAAGAGGAAATGAACATAGCAAGGTCATCGCCTTGTCTTCATCTTCAATCTTGACATCAAGCCTGGCCAGATCTGAGATTATCTAGTTAAAGACATTAATATAACGCACCAAGTCTGAACCCTTCTGCATCTTAAGCCCATAAAGCATTTGCTTTAGATACAATTTGTTCGTTAGAGATTTTTCCATGAACTGAGTTTCCAATATATCCCAAATTTATTTTGGGGCTTCCAGGGCCATAACGTGATACAAAATTCCATCATCCAGGCATAACCAAATGGTTCCTGCCGCACGCTCCTTCAAATCCTCCCAATCATCCTCTTCTAGATTAGCTGGCTTTTCCGCCTTCATGCCTTGTTGTGCCAACAAATCTTTTACCCTAGATTGCCATAACCCAAAATTCCTTGTACCATCAAATTTTGATACCTCGAATTTTGTACTTGAACTAGTCATCTCAACAGTGCTCTGATACCAATTTGTTGAGATTAACAAGAACAAGAAAAATAATAATGGCCGAAAGTAAAGAAGACAAGATTTACGTGGTTCGGTAATGTGCCTACATCCACGGGAGTGAAAATATTCTTTTATTATTTGTGATGGTGATCCATGTGATGAGATACATTCAATATATTTATAAGCATTTAATCTCTCTTTCACTCCTATTCCTTATATGAGACAAACTCATATTCCTAATCCCTATATGAGACAAACACAACAATTTTCGTAGTTACAAGTACCTTCATCATCTATAGTGATATCACCATCACCATTGATGAGGCTCAAATGGTGCAACGTCAGCTCATTGAACCCATATTGCACTCATTGACATGAATCTTTTCTTTTCTTTTCTTGGTAACCACTTTAAGCCAAATATCCACCTTTCTGAGTAGTGGGATGTGATTCCATACTTGGTAGTAAGAATGAATAAAACGTTAAGAAGGCGTTTGGTTCAGGTCATCTTAGATTACCTAGGTAATCTGAATATGGTAATGTTATATTATCTTGTTTGGTTCAAGTTATGAGATTACCTGGTAATGTTATATTACCTGAAAGCTTATGTGGCGGTGATAAGAATTGTATTGAACTGTATTGAATGAACTTAATTACAACAGTACAGACAGGTGGAATATATACAAGACGAATCATAGGGAGTCATACTATGACTCAAATACAAGAATCCTAATACTAGTCCTAATACTCCCCTTCAAGCGCATGGTACACTTGTAACTTGTAGCTTGTCTCTGAGAAAAGAAAATCTAGGACCAGGCAAGGCTTTGGTGAATATATCTACAAGTTGATCTTTTGTTGAGATGAAGTTTACTTGAATCTCTCCAGTAGCAACTTTATCTCACACAAAGTGATAATCTATCTCTACATGTTTGGTGCAGGCATGGAAGATGGCATTGACACACATATATGTAGCTCCAAGATTATCACACCATAGTTTGGGAACCGAAATCCCTGTAACTCGGATTTCACGCAGAAGAGACATTATCCAAATTACCTCAGCACAAACATCTACTAGAGCTTTATATTCAGCCTCAGTAGAAGATCTAGCAACAGTTCTTTGTTTCTTGCAAACCCATGATACAAGATTAAATCCAAGAAAAATAGCAAAGCCACTTGTGGATTTTCTATCCTCCGGACAGCCGGCCCAGTCAGAGTTAGAGAAGGCATGAATTTTTCTTGATGATGACTTCCTAACTCGTAGGCCGAAATTAACAGTTCCTTTAACATACCGTAATACTCTCTTTAGTTGTTCCTAGTGAGTAACTGTAGGTGCATACATGTGTTGACATAACTGATTGATTGCAAAGGACATATTAAGACAAGTGATGGTTAAGTACTGTAATGCACCTGCTAAACTCCTGTATTGTGTATGATCATCATGTGGAGTTGCGTCAATGAGAATAGATTTTGACGTGGGAATTGGGGTGGACAAGGACTTGCAGTCTGTCATTCCAGCACGTTTAAGAATATCATGCATGTATCTCTGTTGGGAAAGTAAAATCACATCATTGGAATTAATTGCCTCAATTCCAAGAAAAAAACCTGGTTCATCAAGATCCTTGATTTTAAAAGCAGCTGAGAGTTTCGAAACTAGTTGAAGAACTAGATTCGTATCGCTTCCCATTATAAGAATGTCATCTACATAAACAAGTAGATATACACAATCAGATCTCTGTGAGTAATAAAAAAGAGACACATCCGTTTTGGATGCCTGAAACCTAATAGATAATAAAAAGGTGTGCAAACGATTAAACCAAGCTCGGGGATACTGTTTTAATCCATAAAGAGACCTTTTTAGCAGGTATACATTATTTGGATAGGAAGCATCAATATATCCAGGCGGTTGCTTCATATACACAATTTCAGAGAGGTGACCGTTCAAGAAAGCATTATGAACATCCAATTGCTTAATAGTCCACCCAGAAGATAAAGCAAGAGAAAGAAGCGACCTGACTGTGGTTGATTTAACCACTGGACTAAAAGTGTCAAAGAAGTCCTAACTTGGCACTTGATTAAACCCTTTTGCTACAAGTCTTGCCTTTTGTCTCTCAATGGAACCATCAGCTTTCCATTTTGTACGAAAAACCCATTTACACCTAATAATGTTCATGTCTGACTGAGATGGCACGAGTTGCCAAGTCTGATTTTGTAGTAGGGCATTAAATTCCTGATTCATAGCCTCTCGCCATTCTGAATGTTTAACAGCCTGAGTGTAAGAAGTGGGATCCGAAGGACAAACCTGAACCGTTAAAATAAAGGGTGGAGCCCGAGACCGACTCCGAGTGTGCATCTCATGGGTCCGAACAGTGGACATGGTTGTTTTCTCACGAAGACGCCCACGTGGGCGTTTGACGGGCTGGATGGCCTCAACAGGCAGCTCACGGTCCGGCGAGGCAGATTGACCGGCGGCAACAGTCGACAGTGGTGGAGATGAGTCCGAATCACTACTGGTGGGACTGGGTGGGGCGACAATAGGACCAAGTGGCGGCGAAATCACAGTAGGATGAAAAACCAACTCAGCCCACGGACAAAACTTCACAGGTGGAGATGGCTGCACAGTATTTTTAGTAGCAAAAGGATAAACTGTTTCATCAAACCTTACATGCATGCACACATAAATCTTGTTAGTCTGTAAGTCCATGCATCTATACCCCCGAAACGACTCAGGATAACCTAGTAAAACACGATGATGTAGATGTCCTAAATGATCATGCCACACTAACGGAGAAGTACGAGCTGTAAGGAAAATTGAGTAGAATTTCCTTAGTGTTGATATCCTTCACAAAAAAAAAAAGACGGGTGAAACTCAAAAAACACTTTATTATCTATCGCAAATTTCTGAACAGATAATAAAGAAGTAGAGACACTGGGAACATGAAGGATATTAGACAATTGGGAGGAACGGGATGGGGTATTAAAAGAAGCATGACCTACACGACTAATAGAGGGTGCCTTACCATCACCCACACGCAATGTGTCATTACCCGTGTATTCTTCAGATGTAGATAGGGCTGCAATATCCGGAGTCACATGATTGGTGGCCCTTGTATCAGGAATCCATGTCTGTGAGTCATTAGAATGCGATTCGGTATTCTGATACATCAGATTTGCTTGTGGAGGAGAATCATAGCGATTTTAACATTTGATGGCTGAGTGTCCCGTACGATCACATAGTTGACAAATAGTTGCCGAACTACCACTGCCGCCACGTCCACAGTGGCCACTGTAACACCCCGTGTTACGGCCTCCGTATCCGAATTAATCATTTAATTAATTATGTTACCATATAATTAAAAAGGACTTAATAAGACTAGAATCCCCATTAATTAATTAGTGTAGTCCACGGTGGACCATGTACCCTTATCCTTAACCAAGTCCTTAATTCTATAAGGAATAGGAAAAGTGGATCTTTACCATTCAGGCTCTAGTTAGGACTCCTAAATCCATATATAGGGACTTAGGAAGCATTTAGAAACCCTACCACAATTAATTCTACCACACAAGATATTCCCGAAGGGAAACCTACAAAGGAATCCCCCTGCCACTGAACGTAGAGGAATCCGTTGGAGGGAAATCTTAGAGAAGAACCTTAGTAGCCAAGGATATTGATTAGGGCTAAGAGGTAACCCATGTCTCAACAAAACCTATTTTCCTTGCTATATCGTATTCATTGGCTCCTTTGATATCTTACTCATTGGCTCCTTTCCAGCGGGCAGGCGACTGCCCGCCGAGCACCCGCTGGAACTATCGACTGCAACCGGCGGGTGGTCTTCCACCCACCGCCCACCCGTTGGAAAGTGTGGGCCGTGGTGTTTTGCCCCATTTGTTGTTTCCCCGTGTTCCGTTGTGTCCCGTTGTACCCCGTTTGTCATGTATGAATCTCGTTTGATGTTTTGGGTATCGTTCTAGGAATTTATGTGTAATACGTGTCGTTGTTGTTGTGTCTTGATTGTTATTTGATTATGTGTTGATTGATTGCATGGTGATGAGTATCGTGGTCATTACGCAATGGCCGGTGTGAATGATGATGATGATGATGATGAGATTGTGATCTTCAAGAGTTGTCTCCAAGATTCTACCTTTCATACATTTGGACATCTAGGAGGGTAAGATCTATGTTCATCTTGTGTTTTTAGTGTTTTCTTAGGTGTCTTTTCTTAAAGATAGAATCTTTATGATCTTTTGGTGTGTTCTTGAAGTGGGTTTGGAATGTGAGCCTATTTAGGAGCTTGGTGAAGTGTTAAGTGAAGGTTTTTGTCTACAAGAGGTAACCCATGCTCTACAAAACCTATTTTGCTTACCTATATGATGATTTCTTGGATTCTACATGTGATTTTGCTATGAAATGTGAGTGTTTATGCATTGTCTTGTGAAAATGCATCTCTAGAGCTTGTGTTTAGGGTTCTTGTATGCCATTGCTTGGCTATTCCTTTGATTCAAGTCATTGTGTTGTATTTGGTGAGATTTGGCATGTTTTGGACTTGAATTTGAGCTTGGAGTTGAAAATCCTCGAAGGGATTATTTTGGGCACAGGTGTGTACCCACGGGCGGAACGACGGGTAGAGCTCCACCCGCCGCCCACCCGCGGGGAACATATGGCCGGTGGGTGTGTACTCGCGGGCAGAACCACGGGTGGGAGCCTACCCGTGGGTCCACCCGCGAGGAACATGCTGGTATTGTTGAGGGATTTGTTCCATGTGATTCTTTTGACTCGGTAATTGGTCTTTTGACTTCCCGTTGTTCTTTTATGGAACTATTTGAGCGTCTTCTTGATGTTTCGTATGTCTAGAACTATATGGTAGGAATCCATGTAGATTTTGGTGTCTTGAATCGTGCTAAGTGTTTAACATTGTCTTTCGTTGAACCGTGATGAGTCTTGTGTGTTCTTCGGAACTACGTTTGGTATACCCGTTTGATAAGCATGCTAGTTCGGTGTCTAAATGCAAGCGTGTGTGTTGTTTGTACTTTCTTATTGGTTGATGATAACTTATGTTAATCATCGTTGTTGTTGGACTGTGATCCATTCCTTGATTGAGTATGGTTTCATATCTTCGTTGATTGATTCCTGTTGTGGTGTGATGTGTGTGTGGCTTTACCTGGATTGCACGATTAGTGGTATGGGACACTAGTCACCATGGTATTGCAGTGGTCCTTGTGGTGGCCATGACGTGATTATGGAGTTTGTGACCTGTGTGTCAGGTTCACGTATTTCTTGGGAGGCATGTGTTGCCATGTGTGATCGGTACCCTCGTGTACTATGAATCGGTGGTTTTGTTGGCGGTCGTTGGCGGATGGGGACGACGGTCCTTGGAGGGAAAAGGTTGGACTTGGTGTACAGGGGTCCTGGAGGTAATGGTTGGAACTAGACATAAGGTTGTGCGTAGCCATAAGGTTGGAACCGAGCATAAGGGAGGCATAGCAACTCGTGATGGGTGATGTCACGAGGGCTTGTGTAGCCGTTGTTATGAGTTCTCTCCTTGTGACGTGTGTAGTCACAAAGGCATGTGTTGCCGTTGGGTGTGTCCTTGTTCTCTTGAGTTGTGCATGTCGGGTGTTAATCTATTGTGTGATGATAGATTATACCTTGAGTCGTCCTTGTGAGTTGTTATTGTCCTTTGTGGTCTTGGGATGTGTTCCCTTATCTTGTTGTGAGTGCTTTGAGTCTTGTATTGACCTTTGCTCTTGGTTTTGAACTTATATATATGTATTCCGTTTCGCAAATGACTTTACAAACGTATATCTAATCTATGTATGATATTTCAAATGTATTGGTGGGTTACTAGCATTATTCGCTGACCGGGCATCGTCCCATCCTTTTATGTGTTTCTTTAAGGTGATGTTTAGACGAGAGTGCGGTTTAGTGCCAGCTAGTGTAGCTCCTTTCATATGTTTTGTGTCCTGTGAGCCAGTTTAGACTTAGAACTTTGAACGTGTATGGTTTTAGATGTTGAATTATGAAGATGTTAGCCTGCGCGTTCATCTCTAGATGAGCGTGGCATAGCACCCCTTTTTCTTCCAGTTTATATATTCCTCTTTCAGTCTTCCGTTGTATCTGATGTTTTGTTTATATATCTGCATATTTAAGGCTTTAATTAGCTTGGAAAATTAGGGGGTATTACAGGGGGCATGTAGTTGCCCGGAGGAATAAGGGGTGGTGATATAAGGGTGGCCTGGAGGTATAGGTTGGAACTGATATAAGGACGGAGGGGAGCTACAAGGTTGGAACTTGGTATAAGGTTGGAGGATGAACTGTGTGCTTTGATGACTACTTGCTAATTGATTATCTTCGTTGCCCCTAATTGTTATTTGTATGCGTATCTACCTCTTATGTCTCGTATTACGTGCCTAGGATTGCATGTTAGTCTTTATGATAATTCTATACTGTTGAGTCTGTTAATGTGCCTTGAGTCTTGATCTTGAATTTAAATTAGAGTCTAGTAAGTATATATGTATTCCAATTTCAAAATGAGTTTCTTATATCTACCTATATTGTACTTAACGCGTTGTAGTGGGTTACCAGCATTATTCGCTGATGGTTGTTACACTGAATGTTTTTCAGAACAGTTGGGTAGCTTCGGAGCGCGCTAGTTGGATTGATGGACTTAGTTTAGATAGTTCTAGCTTTGATGAGGTGGCCTGCGTGCCTTGATTCATATTTGGATATCAATTACGCTTTGTTAGTTAGTTTAGCCTGTGCATCTGAGTTCTCTAGCTCAGGTGTGGCATAGCACCCCGACTATCATGTTTAGTTTATGCTCTGCTTGGGAATTAATATTAGATTTGCCTTTATTCCATAAGCTTTAAAAGTTTAAAAACTTAGGGGTGTTACAGTTGGTATCAGAGCCTAAGTTCGACCCTAGGACAATGCCTTTAGGACAAAACCTTGGAATATTAAGCTTGAACTCTAGGTACTTACATACTTGGGATGTTAAGAGTTAGACTTTAAAAATCTAGGTTGCGTCTAGGATAATACTCTAAGTTTGAGACATTAAGATGTTAAGCTTTGACTCTAGGTGTTCAAATACTTAGTATTTAAGAATCTTAGGACGCGCAGTGAGGCTATGAGTTTATCTATCATTGTATGCTTAACTTCTCCTTACTCTATTCTGTACTTAGCTTAAGAATTCCCCGTAATTATAGCATCAAGGTAAGGATGCAAACCCCTAAACTTACCATTACGATCGGTGTTGGCCCTGTAGACACTAGGATGGCACCGACAAGAAGTCAGTCAAGGACCCCTGAACCCTCCGCCCACGAATCATTAACTCAGAACCTGCAACAACTGACTCAGGTCGCCCAGACACTGAGCAACGCCATCCTCCATAACAACAACCGACCACCACCACCGAACGGGAACTCGGATATAGCTTGCCAAGTCTCGAGCCATCGCCCGCCTATCTTCTCTAGGGAAGAAGATCCCACGACCCTCGAGGAATGGATCCGGACATTCGACAAGATCTTCGAGGTAGTAGAATGCCCGGAGGGACGTCGTGCAGAATTAGCCTCGTTCTACTTCGGACACGAAGCCGACCTTTGGTGGTTCCACGAAGGACCTACTTGTAGACAAGAACCAGGATTCAACTGGGAATCTTTGAAGGCACGATTACGAGGATGATTCTACCCCGCACACATAAGGGCAGCCATGTACGAAGAATTCCTCCACCTGAAACAAGGGATGGCCGCGGTCATGGAATACCACAAACAATTTCTTGAGCTAGCTTGTTTCGCACTTGAATTGGTGCCTACAGAGACGATTAAAATAGAGAAGTTTGTGGCGGGCCTCAACTTCGAAGGTCGAAAGGCTCTAATCGTAAGTAAACCCAAGACCCTTAACGAGACTTACATCAGTGCCACCGACCTTTACCAGATCCAACTTCTACAACGGGGAGTTCAAGAACAGATCCGCAAGAGGAACACCGGAAGCGGGGGACCGACTGTGAAAAGAGAAAGGAACGACTCTAACACAAGGATAGCTAACCCACCTAATCAAGGATCGTCCATGAGATACAACGAAAACAACGCAAGGTAATTCCTTTGCAGATAATGTAATAAGGACCATAGGGGCAAGGATTGCCTCAGGAACGCCTTACGATGCTTCAACTACGGTTATGGCCCAACAAGGGAACGCGAACAATCGGGGGAATTACGGGGCACCCGGAAAGGTATTCGTCATTAGCCGCACCCAAGCCGACATCGAAGCCGAAGCCAGGATCGACACAGAAAACGTAGCTCTAGGAGACGAAGACCCCAAAAATCAACTGGAAGAGAATCCGGAAGAAGAGTTCTGTCTAGGATAAACTACGAACCCTTGTAAACTACCTTTAAGTAGAATCGCTTACTTAGTTCGATTAATTAGAGTTCTCGTACTTTTTAATAAAGGCCAAAGTTACTTAGTTTAATCCGTTTAAATCCCTCTTGCTCCACCCCCTCAGATTAATTAAAGAATTAGAGTTCGGGCCTCCTACAAACTATAACTCCCGAAACCAACGTTCGGCAAGGTACAACTAGAAAGCCTATTCAGAACTCTTTCCACCCTAGGGAAACCAAATAATAAGAAATCCCCAAAAACATAGAGGGAGTGCACTAAAAAAACTTAATATAACTATTGAGAACCAAACCTCTAACCTTCCACTCCCAAACCAATGCCTTGACCATTGAACCACCATTGTTTCTTGAAACCTCAAGGGGACACAACCTTCTTAACCCCCTCCAAATCCCTAAAACCCACAAAATCCCCAAATAAAAAACCCTTCTTCTTCTTCTTCTTCTTCCTACCTCTATTTGCCTCTCTCTTCCTCCCTCTCCCTCTACGCCGGCCGACCACCCAAACCCCGCCCAAAAACCGTACGCCATCCACGAGTAGCCCGTCCGACGCCCGCCGAACGCCCACCGTCACACCGCCGCCCCCGCTCGTCGCCCAGCCGCATCCCGCTAACCGCCCAGCCATCGCCCGTTGCCGAACAGGCCAGCCCCCGCGCCACCACCATAACCGCATCGTGCACAAGGACCTCCGCCGTAGCCGCCGTCCACCGTACTCACCGGAAGTCTCGCCGAAAGCCTTGCCGGAAAATCCCGCCGAAAAATCAACCCCGCATCCGTAGCCACCTCCTAAAATCTCTACAATGTTGAAAAAATCCACCAACGCTCGAGTCCTGGAGTGGAACAATGCCGACTACACGATATTGGAAGGTAAAGCGCTAGAACCCGACCAATTCTCTCCAGAGTTGGTTGATATGCTTAAATACCAAGGCTTTTTGGATACCTACCTCACAATTAAAGGGGATACGTATCCTGAGTTGGTAAAAGAATTCTATTGCCATTTGGTAGCTACCAAACGGGGGGACAAGTTCGAGATCACCTCCAAGGTCCGAGGCAAGGAGATAGTGCTCTCCGAGGACCGCTTGGCTAAACTCCTGAAATTGACCACCACGGGTGTGTCAAACTATGACCGAAAGGCATGGGTCAGTACCCGAGACACGGGGTACACGGACTACCTCGGGTATTTGTTGGGAAGAGAAACTGCTAACCGCCGAGCAGAAACTGCTAGTTATGATTGTGTCCGACAGCTTGTTGCACCTAAGCCGGACTGAAGCCAGACCAATGAGTGGAATGGTTTTCAATGCCCAAAACCTCCGCCGCAACGATATCTACCATGTCGGAAAGGGACTATACATCACCCTCGAGGAGGTTTGCCTGAAATCCCCAGAAGAACGATGGGTATTAGTGGATAGTTGGAGATCTCAAACAAGAAAATAAAACAAGCAATGCAAGAAAGCGAGGAGCAGGAGGAGGAAAGCGAGCCTAGCCAGCCTGAACCCACACAGGGAAGGGGAAACTTGGGGGACCGAGACGAGAGGTCCACCAATGAGCGCATCCTCGCGCAGCTCACGAGGCAGAATCAGATCATGGATGAAGGATTCTCGTCCTTGATCCTCGCGACGAGCTCATTGGATAGGAGGGTGGCTGCAATCGAGACCATGCTAGGCGCACGTGGACCTTCAAGCTCAGGAGCGGTTAACCAAGGTATACTCGAAATCTCAAACTGCACTCACCACCTACCTAATCAACCCCCGCCCTACACTCGTTAAATGACAAACTTGAGCTACGTTTCCTTAATTAGGAGGCCAAATAGCATGACCCCTAGGGGCAAAAGAAGTAATCTGTGTCCGAGCTTTGGGGACGAAGCTCCTTGTAAATGGGGAAGGGTGTAACACCCCATTTTACGGCCTCCGTATCTGTATTAATCATTTAATTAATTCCGTTACCATATAATTAGAAAGGACTTAATCAAACTAGAATCCCCATTAATTAATTAGTGTGGTCCACGGTGGACCACCCTTATCCTTAACCAAGTCCTTAATTTTATAAGGAATAGGAAAAGTGGACCTTTTGTAACACCCCGAAATTTTGAAACTTTTAAAACTTATATAATGAAGGTGAATTCTCATTAAATCCCAAAATCAAACATAAGAGTACGGGGTGCTATGCCACATCTGAGCTGGAGAACACAGATGCACAGGCTAAACTAACTAAATATCCTCAAAGCAATGTCGATACATAATCATGGCACGCAGGCCGAAAGGGAAACTAACTAATCTACGCTCCGGATCTCTAGCGCGCTCCGGGGTCTACTCATCTGTGCTTGAAAGCCAAATATATCTGTTCAGCGAATGATGCTGGTAACCCACTCCAACGCGTTGAAATACAATATAGATAAATATATATATATAGATATACGAAAACCATTTTGAAGCAGGAAGATATATACTTAGGGGACTCTAGCTTTAAAATCAGGGATAGACTCGACAAGTAGGGATAAGCATATTCAACAATGATAAACAGTTATATAGAGACAACATCATAAAGAACATGTATCTAAGGTCACCGTTCACTTTCAAATCATTCACATCCTCATTCAATCATCATTCAAGTCACGCAAGCACACTTTGGTGGCGCCACGGGACCAATCGCATGCCCCGAACATGAGGGTTAGTGCATATAGCACTAACATGGCCCCGCAGCACCCGACCTCATACCGCAGCATGAAGGGGTTGATCGCAACCAACCGTATAGACCACCGATAGTTCGACGGTGGATCACAGCCTTACACACCGTTGACGCGCTCAGTCGGTGGACTGCCATCCTCTTTTGGGGACTACGACCTTACACACCGTTGACGAGCACAGTCGGTGGATCGTAGCAAATCATGCCCTACACACCGCTGAGGGACTCAGTCGGTGAGCGATGATCCTCAGAGACTACGACCCTACACACTGCTGGCCCTTCACTCGGTAACCAATTTGACCGCAGCCAACTTCTGAACTGTAGCTCAGGAACACCCAATTTGATCGCAACCAAATTGGGGAATCATGCATCACATAACACATTGTAGCACATAATAGCACATTGGGAAGGGGGAGACGTATAAATAAACTTACGTGTGATCATTCACATACTAAGAGTAGTCCTAAGGGGTTCATGCATTCTCCTCCTAGGCCAACGGGTTACCGATTCACTAGCATGCAATTCCTAAGACTCTTTTATCCTACGAATGGCACCCGAAACATCAAACTAGACTTAAGGACGACAAACGGGGTCCGTTGGGACACCACGGGAAATGGGGAACATCAAACGGGGGAGCCGAGGACCCGGGGTGGGTAACAGACCAGCGAGTAGCCAGTGGGTGGGGGTCACCCGCCGGCGACGATCCTCCGGGCAGCGGGTGGCCGGCGGGCAGACGTCTGCCCGCTGCCTGGCGGTGATTCTCGGGCAGCGGGTAGGTGGCGGGTTCCCCTACCCCCACCTACCCCCAACTGACTCTTTCATCAAATACGCGTCCCGGGATCCCTTGTGGAACCCGAAACCATGCTTAGACACTTTTAAACATAAATAACGACACCACATAGGCAACTAACGGATCAAAAGCAAGAATCATTTTGAACATATCCTAACATGACTTCTAAACATAACAACACCCGAACATGCGAATTCCCACCCCAAATATGAATCAAGAACATCACAATACAAATTCCCAATCCACCTAGGGCTCTAATTCCCATCCAAATTACCAAGATCATATTTTATCTCTAACACAAAGAAAGATCAAGATTTATCAAGAATTATCACATAAACATCAAGAACCTCTTTTTAACATCAAGATCATCAAGATCACATATAAAATTATCACATCAATCAAATAAGATTATATCATGATTATTATAAAGGAATTCATCAAGACACAAGCATATAGAGGGAGCCAAAGAAGGGGATTATAGCAAGGAAAATAGGTTTTGTTGAGACATGGGTTACCTTTTAGCCTTAATTAATTTCCTTGGCTATGAAGGGTCTTTCTTTAAGATTTCTTCTTTCTTGACTTCTCCTATGGGAATTCTTGGGAATTCTTGTGTGGTGAGAGTTTATTGTGGTGTGAGTTCTAGGTGCCTCTTATTTCCCTATTTATATACCATTTCTTTTAGGACTAAGGGGGTTGGTTTTTAGGGATAAGGGTCCATAGACTATGGTGGACCCCCTTTTAATTAATGGATTTTAATTCTCTTTTTAGGGTGAGTAATTAATTAATTAATTTGGTTTTAGGGGTCGTAACACAGGGTGTTACACTCTCCCCCCCTTACAAGAGGCTTCGTCCCCGAAGCCGGTGTGTAGATCCATTCTTTCACCCCTGGACGTCACGTATTTTGGCCTCCTGATTAGGAACGTGGCCCCCACGTGTTGTCTTAGCCGGGGTAGATTAGATTTCTGGTGAAGTGGTGATTTGGAAAGTTCGGGTCTACCTTGGTTTCCTGCTCCTGAGCTGGATGCCCCGCGAGTGCCCAATACTGTCTCGATTGCTGCCACCCTTAGGTCCAAAGCGCGTGTCGCGCGGATTAGGGACGAGAACCCTTCGTCCATGATTTGGTTTTGCCGGGTGAGCTGTGCGAGGATGCGCTCGTTGACGAATTCTTCATTTTGGCCCCTTGGGTTTCCTCTTGCTCGTGCGGGTGTCGGTGGATTAGGCTCGCTATCCTTTTCCTGCTCCTCATTTCCCTCTAGTCCCCCACATTCTTGCATTGCCCGTTTAAGTTTCTTGTTGAAGATATCCAGTTGATCAACCAATTCTCTTTGCTCCTCCTCGGGTTTAAGGTAAATCTCCTCGAGGGTTATGTATTGTCCCCCTTCGGTGTAGTAGATGTCATTGCGACGGAGGTTCTATGCATTGAAAACCATGCTGCTCATGGGTTTGATCTCTGTGTGGCTCAGGTCCACTCCCTTTTTCTCCATGATCCAACTAAGGATCATCCCGTAAGGTAGACTAAGCCGGTTGCTAGTCTTACAAAACTCCATGTGCTTCAACATGAGGGCCGGTAGGTTGAACTTGATCTTGTGTTTTAGGAAGTAGGAAAAAGTACACTCCAAACTTCCCACATCCTTGCTTTTGTTGTTCGTGGGCAACAAGCTATCGGTCACAATCATGACTAGTATCTTTTGTTCGGCAGTTAGCCATGTCCTGTTTGGCCGGGTGGCCGAGGTGAAACCTTCTTCTTTTCCTAGTAGGTACCCGAGGTAGTCCATATACCCCGTGCCTTGGGTACCAATCCATCCCTTTCGGTCGTAATCCGACACATCTGTGGTGGTCAGTTTTAGGAGTTTGGCCAAGCGGCCCTCAGAGAGTACTATCTCCTTGCCCCGGACTTTAGCGGTGATTTCCACTTTATCACCCCGTTTGACGGCCACTAAGTGGTGATAGAACTCCTTCACCAAGTCGGGGTACGTATCCCCTTTGATGGAGAGATGCGTATCTAAGAGTCCTTGAAATTTAAGCATATCGACCAACTCCGGAGAGAATTGGTCGGGTTCAAGGGCTTTACCTCCGATTACCGTGTAATCGGCGTCGTTCCATTCCGAGGTTCGGATGCCAACGAGCTTTTTCGGCATTGTGAGGTCTCCCTAGGTGGTGGTGTTTCTTCTTTTTGGAGATGTCCTTTTTCCGGCAAGTTTCCGGCGGAGCTCCAGCGAGACTCCGGCGAGGTTCCGGCGACACGGGTTTCTCGACGGCAGGAATGGGGGCGGTGCCGTGGCTTCGGTTTTGGCGAGGTGACGGTGGTTCTGGGCGGAGCTGGGGTCGTGGAGGCAGCGGGAGGAGGCCGGGTGAGCACGGCCGTGCGTTGGCAGCGGGAGATCGGCGGGGTGGCGTCGCGTGGTGGCGGGCGTGCGACGGGCGGCGTCCGGTGGCCAGAGGGCAGTGGTGTGTGGCCGGGAGGTCTCCGGTGCGTCGATGGTGGGGTCGGGCGGTTTTCGTCGTCGGTGTGGGAAGAGAGTGAGGGTAGGAGAGAGAGAGGGTTTTTGTGGGAGGAGGAAGAAGAAGGATTTTTGATTTGGGGATTTTGTGGGTTTTAAGGGTTTGTAGGGGTTTAAGAGGGGAGTGCTCCCTTGAGGTTTCAATAAACACTCATAGCTTAGTGGTTAAAGGCTTTGTTTTACAAGTGGAAGGTCAAGGGTTCAATTCCCATTGGTAACATTAGCCTTCTTTGTTGTGCCAACCCCTTTTTGGGTTTCCTTTTGTCCTTTTCCCTCTTTTGTCTTCTAGTGGTAGAAGGCTTGAATGGTCTCCTCTATTGGTGACGTGTAGGTCCCTGGGGTAGTCTAGTCCCTCTTCTTATGCTAAATTATTTTGATTTTATACATAATAATTCCGAAGTAGCTAGACAAAACAAGTAATCTTACTATGGGGGTGGTTACAGGGGGTTTATTAGTCTATCCTAAACAGAACTCATCTTCTTGGTTCTCTTCTGCTTGGTATGCGGGATTTTCGTTTCCTGGGGCCGTGTTTTCTTCGTCGAGGATACCCTCGTTTTCGAGTTCGGCTTGGGTGCGGCTCATGACGAACACTTTTCCGGGGGCACCGTAATTTCCTTGATTGTTCGTGCCTCCGCGTTGGCCCATGGCTGTAGGGCGTGAGTTCGAGGGTTGAGTGCAGTGGAAGGACTTGTGTCCTTCTTCTCCACAGTTGAAGCATCGCCAGGGATTTCCCATGCAGTCTTTGCCTCTGTGGTCCTTGTTGCACCTTGGGCAGGTGAAGCCCCTTGTACTGGTTTCGTTGTTTCCCTGGGGCGGCCTTCGGCCAGTCGGATTGCTTGGTCTGGTGTTAGCGTCGTTCCTTAGTCTTTTCATAGGAGGTGCTCCACCTCCTGTGTTCCTCTTTCGAATATGCTCCTGAACCCCTCATTGTAGTAGTTGGATTCGGTAGAGGTTGGCGGCACTCGAGTAAGCTTCGTTGAGGGTCCGGGGTCCGCTTACCACTAGTGCTTTTTGGGCTTCGAAGTTGAGGCCCGATATAAATCGTTCTATCTTGGTTGCCTCTGTGGGACCAATTCTGGTGCGAAGCGTGCTAGTTCGAGTAATCGTTTATGGTATTCCATGATGGTAGTTGTTCCTTGCTTTAGGTGGAGGAATTCTTCGTGCATGGATGCTCTTATGTTTGCTGGTTAGAATCTTTCTCGTAGTCGTGTTTTTAGGTTTTCCCAGTTGAACCCTTGTTCTTGTCTGTAAGTGGGTCCATCGTAGATCCACCAGAGGTCCGCCTCGTGTCCGAAGTAGAACGAGGCTATCTCTACACGACGCTCTTCTGGGAATTCTACCAACCCCAGAATTTTGTCGAAGGTTCGAATCCATTCCTCAAGGATGGCGGGATCTTCTTCTCCCGAGAAGGTGGGTGGTCGATGATTTGAAACTTGTCGGGCGACTTCTGAGTGTGTGTTTGGCGGAAGTGGTTGTGGCCTGTTGTTGCGGAGAGCTACGTCGCTCAGTGTTTAGGTGACTTGGGTTAGTTGCTGCAGGGTTTAAGCCAGGGGGTCGTGTGTGGCGGGTTCTGGAGTCCTTGATTGTCTTCTTTTTGGTGCCATGCTGTTGATCTATAGAGCCAATGTTTATAGTAAATGTCGAGTCAGAGTGTTGTACCCTTACCTTGATGTGATAAGCGAAGGGGAGTTCTTTAAATTAGGTGTGGATTAGTGTGAGGGAAAGTTTAAGGGTTTAACATTCTCACTGCGCGTCCTACGATTCCTAAATCTTATGTTCCTGAACTCCTAGAGTTTAAGCCTAATGTCCTAGAGTCTGGTCTTTAAGAGTCTTATCCTAGGGTCAAACTTAGGCTCTGATACCAACTGTAACACCCCGAAATTTTGGAACTTTTAAAACTTATATAATGAAGGTGAATTCTCATTAAATCCCAAAATCAAACATAAGAGTATGGGGTGCTATGCCACATCTGAGCTGGAGAACTCAGATGCATAGACTAAACTAACTAAATATCCTCAAAGCAATGTCGATACATAATCATGGCACGCAGGCCGAAAGGGAAACTAACTAATCTACGCTCCGGATCTCTAGCGCGCTTCGGAGTCTACTCATCTGTGCCTGAAAGCCAAATATATCTGTTCAGCGAATGATGCTGGTAACCCACTCCAACGCGTTGAAATAAAATATAGATAAATATATATATATATATATATATATATATATATATATATATATATATATATATATATATATATATATATATATATAGAGACAACATCATAAAGAACATGTATCTAAGGTCACCGTTCACTTTCAAATCATTCACATCCTCATTCAATCATCATTCAAGTCACGCAAGCACACTTTGGTGGCGCCACGAGACCAATCGCATGTCCCGAACATGAGGGTTAGTGCATATAGCACAGCACCCTACCTCATACCGCAGCATGAAGGGGTTGATCGCAACCAACCGTATAGAACGCCGATAGTTCGACGGCGGATCACAGCCCTACACACCGCTGACGCGCTCAGTCAGTGGACTGCGATCCTCTTTTGGGGACTACGACCCTACACACCGTTGACGAGCACAGTCGGTGGATCGTAGCGAATCAAGCCCTACACACCGCTGAGGGACTTAGTCGGTGGGCGATGATTCTCGGAGACTACGACCCTACACACCGCTGGCCCTTCACTCGGTGGATCGTAGCCGACCATAGCCCTACACACTGCCTGATCACTCATTCGGTGGGCTATGGTCTTCCTCAGGCTGGTGGCCCTACACACCGCTGGCGCGTCCAGTCGGTGGACCATCCGCACACGAAGCCCATGTGGGCTGTAGCCCAAGAAGTGAATCACTGAACGCAGTCAGGAAAATGAACCGCAGCTCATAAGTAACCAATTTGACCGCAGCCAACTTCTGAACCGCAGCTCAGGAACACCCAATTTGATCGCAACCAAATTGGGGAATCATGCATCACATAACACATTGTAGCACATAATAGCACATTGGGAAGGGGGAGACGTATAAATAAACTTACTTGTGATCATTCACATACTAAGAGTAGTCCTAAGGGGTTCATTCATTCTCCTCCTAGGCCAACGGGTTACCGATTCACTAGCATGCAATTCCTAAGACTCTTTTATCCTACGAATGGCACCCGAAATATGAAACTAGACTTAAGCACGACAAACGGGGTCCGTTGGGACACCACGGGGAATGGGGAACATCAAACGGGGGAGCCGAGGACCCGGGGTGGGTAACAGACCAGCGGGTAGCCGGTGGGTGGGGGTCACCCGCTGGCTGCCCGTCGGTGACGATCCTCCGGGCAGCATGTGGCCGGCGGGCAGACGTCTGCCCGCCGGCTGCCCGCTGCCTGGCGGTGATTCTCGAGCAGCGGGTAGGTGGCGGGTTCCCCTACCCCCCCACTAACTCTTTCATCAATTACGCGTCCAGGGATCACTTGTGGAACCCGAAACCATGCTTAGACACTTTTAAACGTAAATAACGACACCACATAGGCAATTAACGGATCAAAAGTAAGAATCATTTTGAACATATCCTAACATGACTTCTAAACATAACAACACCCGATCATGCGAATTTTCCCACCCCAAATATGAATCAAGAACATCACAATACAAATTCCCAATCCACCTAGGGCTCTAATTCCCATCGAAATTACCAAGATCATATTTTATCTCTAACACCAAGAAACATCAAGATTTATCAAGAATTATCACATAAATATCAAGAACCTCTTTTTAACTTCAAGATCACATATAAAATCATCACATCAATCAAATAAGATTTTATCATGATTATTATAAAGGAATTCATCAAGTCACAAGCATATAGAGGGAGCCAAAGAAGGGGATTATAGCAAGGAAAATAGGTTTTGTTGAGACATGGGTTACCTTTTAGCCTTAATTAATTTCCTTGGCTATGAAGGGTCTTTCTTTAAGATTTCTTCTTTCTTGACTTCTACTATGGGAATTCTTGTGTGGTGAGAGTTTATTGTGGTGTGAGTTCTAGGTGCATCTTATTTCCCTATTTATATACCTAAGAGTCCTAATTAGGGACTAAATGGTATGGGCTTGCCACTTGCATTCCTTTTAGGACTAAGGGGGTTGGTTTTTAGGGATAAGGGTCCAAGGACTATGGTGGATCCCCTTTTAATTAATGGATTTTAATTCTCTTTTTAGGGTGAGTAATTAATTAATTAATTTGGTTTTAGGGGTCGTAGCACGGGGTGTTACGCCTTTACCATTCAGGCCCTAGTTAGGACTCCTAAATCTATATATAGGGACTCAGGAAGCATTTAGAAACCCTACCACAGTTAATTCTACCACACAAGATATTCCCGAAGGGAAACCTACAAAGGAATCCCCCTGCCACCGAACGTAGAGGAATCCGCTGGAGGGAAATCTTAGAGAAGAACCTTAGTAGCCAAGGATATTGATTAGGGCTAAGAGGTAACCCATGTCTCAACAAAACCTATTTTCCTTGCTATATCTTATTCATTGGCTCTTTTGATATATGATTCTGTGTTTGAGTCTTGATAGAGCTTTGCCTAGGGTTTATATGTGTTTATGTGATAATTTTGATGTTCTTGATACTATGATTGATTATACGAATGATCTTGTACTTTGATTATGTCTAGAGCCCTAGGGTTTATAACATGAATTTCGTATTAAGGTGCTCTTGGTATATTTGGGTGGGATTATGCATGATCGGGTGTTGAGTCTAGCCTAGGACTTTTGTTTAGGACTTTGCATATAGACTTCTTGATATTCTTGTGGTTCCGGATGCTCTTGAACCGTTATATGATTTATGTTGAGTCTTGGCATGTTTGGGAGTCGTGTTAGAACGTATTTGGTGTGATTCTTGATTGAATTTTGTTAATTGAATACGTGGTATTGTTGTTATGTGTTTAAATGTGTCTGGACATGGTTTCGGGTTCCACGAGAGATCCCAGGATTGAAATTTGCCTGTGAGTCAGTGGGGGTAGGGGTGCTCGCCACCTACCCGCTGCCCCGTGCCCCCTTTCCAGCGGGCAGGCGACTTCCCGCCGGGCACCCGCTGGAACTCTGGACCGCCGCCGGCGGGTGGTCCTCCACCCGCCGCTCACCCGCTAGAAAGTTGGTGTGGACCGTGGTGTTTTCCCCCGTTTTTTGTTTCCCCGTGTTCCGTTGTGTCCCGTTGTACCCCATTTGTCGTGTATGAGTCTCGTTTGATGTTTTGAGTATCGTTTTAGGAATTTATGTGTAATACGTGTTGTTGTTGTTGTGTCTTGATTTTTATTTGATTATGTGTTGATTGATTGCATGTTAATGAGTATCGTGGTCATTGCACAATGGTTGGTGTGAATGATGATGATGATGATGAGATTGTGATTGGTGGAAATGAATTGTTGGAGATTGGCACCACTTGTGCCCGGTCATTGTACTAAAGGTACAAGCCATAGCGGTTACTGTGCTAAAGGCACAAACCCACCTTAGACTTGCTTGCCGTTGAGCATGGGTCAGGTTATAAGTGCTGCGGTGTCATGTTAGAGCTATATGCGCAAACCCCTTGATATTGGCACTAGAGGTGCGGATCATTGAATGGCACTGCGGCACCATCTTGATATGTTGGTGGATGATAGGTGGTTTGTCGGTGGGGGCATGTAGTTGCCCGGAGGAATAAGGGGTGGTAATATAAGGGTGGCCTGGAGGTATAGGTTGGAACTGATATAAGGACGGAGGGGAGCTACAAGGTCGGAACTTGGTATAAGGTTGGAGGATGAATTGTGTGCTTTGATGACTACTTGCTAATTGATTGTCTTCGTTGCCTCTAATTGTTATTTGTATGCATATCAGCCTGTTATGTCTCGTATTGCGTTCATAGGATTACATGTTAGTCTTTATGATAATTCTATACTGTTGAGTCTGTTAATGTGCCTTGGGTCTTGATCTTGGATTTAAATTAGACTCTCGTAAGTATATATGTATTCCAGTTTCAAAATGAGTCTCTTATATCTACCTATATTGTACTTAACGCGTTGGAGTGGGTTACCAGCATTATTCGCTGACGGTTGTTACACCGAATGTTTTTCAGGAACAGTTGGGTAGCTTCGGAGCGCGGTAGTTGGATTCATGGACTTAGTTTAGATAGTTCTAGCTTTGATGAGGTGGCCTGCGTGCCTTGATTTATATTTGGATATCAATTACACTTTGTTAGTTTGTTTAGCCTGTGCATCTAAGTTCTCTAGCTCAGGTGTTCCATAACACCCCGACTATCATGTTTAGTTTATGCTCTATTTGGGAATTAATATTAGATTTGTCTTTATTCCATAAGCTTTAAAAGTTTAAAAACTTAGGGGTGTTACAGCCGCCACCTCTGCCAGAATTCGTTCGGCCACCGCCTCCTCCACGCTGGGCGCCAGAATTCTGCCCTCGGCCACCTTGGTTACTGCCGCGACCTCCACAGCGATTGTTACCACCGCCACGCTGTGTGGCGAACGTTGTCGGTGCACCACCGGTTGCACCGCCTTGAATAAACTCCTGGACACCAAGAAAATCGGCCAACTCACATAGGGTTACAGTACCACGAACCGAGAGAAATGATGTGTGATTTTGAAATTCCGGCCATAAACCACGAAACACATAGAGATTCATCTCGTCGAGCACAACCGACCTACCGGCCAAAGCAAGATCCTCCAAAATAACACGGGCACGACCAATATAATCAGCAACCGTGGAATCTCCATAACTCAGGGACTGTAGATGGCCAATGAGATTTAACGAGCGGGCACGAGATGTAGAAGCCAAAGACTATTCTATTGACTCCCAAACCTCCCGTGATGTACGACGACCAACGGCGAGGTGCATAACTTCTTCACTGAGAGAAGAAATCAACATAGACATAAGAGCCCGATCATGACGAAACCATGTTGCGTAATTGGGATTGGGTGCCGGCGAGCCACCTTCGACGACGAGAAGGTAAGGCAGCGGACTGGGGTTGGTCCCATCGACGAACGACATGAGACCATGTCCATCAAGAAACGGAACGACTTGGGTTCTCCAAAACAAATAATTTTTGTGTGTAAGCTTAATAGCGATAAAGTAATGAGCAGTAGAAAGCGAAGAAATGGCAGCGCTAGCGGAAGACGTAGCGACGTTGGAAACGGTTCGTTTGGATGATTGAACAGATTCGTTTGCCATTGAGCCAGAGAAACAGAGAAAACCCTAGCTTAACTGATACCATATGAGAACCGTATTGAACTGTATTGGATGAACTTAATTACAATAGTACCGACAATGGGAATATATACCGGAGGAATCATAGGGAGACTAGAACAGGGAGTCATACTATGACTCAAATATAAGAATCCTAATACTAGTCCTAATAGCGGTAATGTTTCAAGGTGATGTGATTACCCCCGTTCTCTTAGGTAATCTTAGATTACCTTGAATTATTTCAACTTTGTCCTTGTTAACTAATCCTTATATATAATAATAATAATAATAATAATAATAATAATAATAATAATAATAATAATAATAATAATAATAATAATAAATATATGTTTATATAATCAAATATACATGTGTCAAGGACTAAATTGGTAATTTCGCTATAGTCAAGGGATCATTTTGGTAATTAACTTTAGGGGTGGGCAATTCGGTTTAGTTTTCTCGAACTGAACCATACCAAACCGAACCGAACAAATTTGGTTCGGTAATATACCGAAAAACCGAACGGTATTGGATTCTTGTATACTGAACCGTTCGATAAAAAATTGATCTGAATTGTTCGATAAAAAATTGAATTGAACCGAATACCGTTTGATTTTTTTTTAAAAATACAACAACAACAACAACAATAATAATAATAATAATAATAATAATAATAATAATAATAATAATAAAAATAAAATAAAAAGTAAATCCAAGTCCCTTACTGCTTGCTCTGCCGTTCAGCTCATATTCTCACGGGTATCTCTCGTAAATGTTTTATTTGGTTTCTTTATGTTTTGTTATCAAAAGTTCTATATTATGTGTTATGGTGTTTACATAGTCTATATCCAAAGTCTAATATATAACAAAATAACAATCCAAAGTTCAAACGGTATTCGATTCGGTTCGGTTTTTACCAAACAAATTCAGTTCGGTTCGAGTTTTTACCGAACCGTTCGGTATACAAGAATCTATTACCGTTCGGTTGTTCAGTATATTACCGAATCTAACTAGTTTGGTACGGTTCGGTTCGAGAAAACTGAATCAAATTGCCCACCCTTAAAGTTAATTACCAAAATGGTCCATTGACTATAGCAAATTACCAATTTGGTCCCAAGTTAACAGTTGACTAACGGTCAAACAAACGGAGGACCAAATTGGTTAAGATTTTTAAAGTTGAGGGACTTAATTGGTAAAAAAAAAATAGTCAAGGACCAAATTGGTAATTTCGCTATGGTCAAGGGACCATTTCGGTAATTAACTCTATAGATTAACCTTGTTTTTTGCATGTTTTATTTATTGTGTATTTGTGCCTAATAGTTGGAGGTTATACTTTGATAAAAGTCATAATTCTGCCTTAACCTTGTGCAACTTGGGATTTATCTGTGTTATTAATTTTTTTTTCCTTATTGTTAGTGTTTTCATAATAAGATGCTAGTCCACTAAGAGTAAGGTCCTGCTACGCTGTTAACGAATTATATAGTATAAGATATACTTGTGTTCTTAATTTAAAAGCATGAAATCTGTATAGCTTGTATTAGTTTGATAAGAATATTTATTTATTTATTAATATTGTAAATAAAAATACATTTAATCCCTATATAAATAAATCTACAAAAACCCCACAAAAGACCTATACATTTGTCCTCTATACTATTACACCTCTTATTACTTGTCAGTGTCTTTGGTTGTCAGTTCACACATCTGCAAATAAATAAATAAATAAATAAATAATGTTAAACACTTAAGTAAAAATCATATAAGCAGTTAAACAACAAGAAGTTAAGTTAACCATTTTATAAAGTAGTAATTGTGAAATATGTAAAACACATTTTACCCATTAGTTGTTGATATGCAACTAATAAAGAAGAGTAGAGCATATAATGTTTATGGCACTAAGCAAGTAAGCATATACATAGCAGTAAGAATAAAATAAAACTTAAAACAATAATTTGACAACTGTCAATTACTTAATAAAATACAACTTAAAGCATATACATAGCAGAAAGACATTTAAATTACTTCGTCAATGGCACTAACCTTTGGCTCGATTGCTTTTGTCGGTTGACTGTGGAACGTGGATATTCCCTTGACAAATAACATTGCATCAGCCTGAGTCGAAGCAAAGACAAAAACAGATCCCATTAGTATTTAATAATTGAAGAATCGAACAATTTTTTTTATTTTTTTTTATAATTTGCAGATTCGAAAGTATTATATGGAGGTGTTGAATTGTGTGGGCAGATTATAAGATTTCTAGTATTTATAGTGTCACATTTATTTGTATTGTCCTATTGTATTATGAATATGAATTTTAATGTAGAATTATAATAGGATTGTAGGAATTTTAAAGTAGAAAACAATATATTTTATTTGAAACCTAGATTTATTATTATTATTATTTTTTTTTTTTTTTGCGTTTAAAGAGTTACACACATGGAGTATTGTAGTGTCAGATAGAATATATTTTCCTATTGTATTACGAATAGGAATTTTAATGTTGAATTATAGTATGAATAAGAAAGTTGGAAATAATATATTATATTAGGAATTGTATTACACTATTTTATAATATTAGAATAGGAATTTTAACATAGAATTATAATACGAATAGGAAAATAGAAAATAATATATTTTATTAGGAATTGTATTAGGCTATTTTTTTACAATATTAAAATAGAAATTTTAGAAATTGGGCGGAAAGTTAAAGTTGAGGATTTTGTTTTTATATATAGTATAGATAGATTATTATTATTATTATTATTATTATTATTATTATTATTATTATTATTATTATTATTATTATTATTGTTGTTGTTGTTGTTGTTGTTGTTATTGTTATTGTTATTGTTATTGTTATTGTTATTGTTATTGTTATTGTTATTGTTATTGTTATTGTTATTGTTATTGTTATTGTTATTGTTATTATTATTATTATTATTATTATTATTATTACTTGTCCTCTGTATTATGAAATTTGTAAAATGAAATCAGAAAATTGGAGAAATGGAAAACTAGAAAAATGGTGAAAAACTGGAAAAGGAAAAAGAGAAAAATGAAGTAAACGACCCCTTAGCTTTTCTCTCTCTCTCTCTCTCACACACACAGAGGAAAAAGTTCAAATGCGGTGAGACCCTCCCATGTGGTCGTGCGGCGGTTTTCATAATACACAAACAGTGTTAACAATATGCACCAATAGTGTAGGAGAAACACACAACAATTAAATACAAAAATACACCAAAAAATACACTACACACCCAAAAAATACACCATATAACTCCCTACCACTAATGGTATTTTTCCGAACATTGTGTGGTGCTTTTAGTCATACATAATGGTGTGTTTTTGGGGATGCGTACCTAATTTGTGTGTGTTTTTGTAATGCATTTCCTAATGTTGATGTGTATATTTGCTTAACTATTGGTGTATGATGAAAACCGCTGCACGAACGCACAGGAGGGTATATATATATATATTTGCTTAACTATTGGTGTATGATGAAAACCGCTGCACGAACGCACAGGAGGGTATATATATATATATATATATATATATATATATATATATATATATATATATATATATATATATATATAGTGTGTGTGTGTGTGTGTGTGTGTTTTCAAGAGAAAAAAACAATGGTTATAAACTGTCTTTGAGTGGAGTCATTAACAACACCATTATCAACAATTTCTTTCTCCCAAAAGACAATCGTTTTTGTTAGTGTTTTAATTGCTAAAAAAACCCCAACATATAATTGACAATATTATTATGGCAAACTAAGATAGGGTTAGCTTGGTGTCGGTTTGTTCTACAGAAGACTGATTGATCAGATACAGCAACAGAGGGACTGACACTGAAGATCTGTTTTAAAAAGATGTTTCCTTTTTAAAGAACGCGGTTTAAGAAGTCAGTTTTGGAAAGAAGATCAGCGTATCTGTCTTGGAAAGGTATGGAGACTGTTCTTCTTATATCGTCCTACCATCTACAATCAGAGATATCTATGGAGAGTGTTCTTATTATGGAACTATAAGTACTCTTATTCGATCAAGAATTAGGGTTACGCTTTTGAGAAGAAAGAAACACTCCGACATATACTAAGAGATCACATATTTGATTATCATGACTCTTCTCAAGACAATTTGTTCTTGTTGATTATGATGAAGAACTTGAGAAGAGATATTGTTGCTTAAACGAAAAGGACGCTAAGATCACACAGTTGTGGGAACAACGTTGGAATGGGTCATTGAAGTGGACTGCATCAGAGTTAGCTCTACAAGTGAAGGGATTTCATTGGACTTCTGTATGCACGGCTCTCCATCTTCATTAATCCACTAAATCAGTGTAGACTGGGTACGTACCTTGTGTGGGGCACTTGGGTGAGATTATTGTTCTCTACCTTTGTACATTGGATTATTTATTAGTGGATTGGACGCATATGTGATCGTCCCCCAAATGTAGATAGACACTGTATCGAACTGGGTAAACATCTTGTGTGTTGTTCTTTTCGCTGTCTGTCTTAGTTTATCCTTTCCGCAAGCTAATTAGTGTTTCAACTATCTGACTGATATCATCGCTGAATCTGTCAGACTAATTCGTCAGTCGTTTAATTAATATCATTAAACTGAGAAATGCAAAATTACAGTTTTTTACCGTTGTCTATATGCATGTTTCTTGTAGTGGATGTACCAATACCAGTGGTATAAATTAGTTCTGGCCATACCAAAATTTCAAGTATAATATTCCCAAGTTATTCAAGTTCTTTACATGTCGATATCGATCACTGTTGCAAAAATTGGTCTAGGCGCCCCTAGACCGTGCCGATTTCCCCTCTAGGCGGCCGCCTAGACGTCTACCTAGCGCCTAACTTTCAATTGAGATTGGAGCCTCTAGATTCACCATATTGGTTAATTAACCTCCTTAATCAAATCCAATCTCTCTCCACATGTGTGTACTATTCCAAATATTCTGGTTGGAATTGCACGTGTTCTAATGTACATTAATAATATCCTCACATTGTATTCTTACCTACTCATTTGGTGTATTTGACCCTCCCACTCCATGCTGATCTCCCATCCCCAAGTGTTTAATTAGAAATAGTACATACAAGAAAGTAACATAATTAATGTGATAAACTAATTAATCTTCTCCAAAAGGTGAATCCTCAACTCCAAAGGTCTCCCACATCCCGACCCGACAGAGCATTTAAGAAGATGTAAATCATAGTGACTCAATGACTCAACAGACATGAAACAACACACACACACACAAACTACCAGGAATTACTATTATTATTATTATTATTATTACTAGTTGTAAGTACACACCACGTTTGACTGAATAATGTCCAATGAACAAGAAAAAGTTTGTAAAATTAAATGATCGAAATAAATAAAAAAACACATAAATCTTATAAATTAAATATTAGAAGAAGAAATTTTAACTCTTGATGATAAGAAATATTATTGTCTAGGATAAATTTTAAAAGATGCATTGAATTTGTAGGTATTGTGTTTCAAAAAAAATAGATTTAACTTTAAAAAATGCAATTAGTTTTTTGTTATATATTTTTTTTATATTACAATTAGATTTTAACATTAACAGCATAATAAATGACATAGAAATGATTTGTTGACAATAAGTCAACGATGCATATGTTTCATAAATAAGAAATAAATGAAAAACATAACTCTTTTACACACACAAAAAGTGAATTTTGATTTTTTTAAAGTTTTTTTTTTTTTTTTTTGAAAGTTACTGGTTCTATTACATTGTAGTATCTGTTCATATACTTTCTCAACCTACTGAAACACAAAGAACCAATAACGCCTCCACTGAGGCCCGAACTCATAATCTTCCAAATGGAAGTCCAACCCGGGTAAAATAAATAGAAGTTAAATATTCAAATAAGAAGATCATATTAAAATAGATACACAATGTTCATTAATTAAAAATTATTATTAAATCAAAATATATTTATTGAAATTACATGTACACATACGTTTGCATGTGTTTGTACATTGCACAATTAGAATATATAACTGGTAAAAAGAAAAAATATTGAGGGTAAGCTTGGTAAAAAAATATAAATGTAGAGCATAAAGAACACCAAAGAAAATGATTTAATGTTACTTATTCCACTAACAAATTCTTAATTTTAGATAAGCACTAATGTTAAAGAGTTAATACTGGTCCTCCGAGTATTAGCAATTTATCCGCTGTGGTCATCCGAGTTTTAAATGACCTCCAATGGTCTTCCATGTTTTAAAAAATAACCACCCGTGGTCCTAATTCTTAAAAAAAACTCGAGTTTAAAATGACCGCGAGACGTCCTAAAAGGACCACAGGTGGTTATTTTTTAAAACACAGAGGACCATTAGAGGTCATTTAAAACTCGGATGACCAGAGCTGGTAAATCGCTAATACTCGGAGGACCATTGGAGGTATTAACTCAATGTTAAAATTGAAAAGAATGTGTAAAGGAACCATACAAATAACACAAAGAAAAAACACTTGATACAACTTATACAACTTGATGAGATATTCGAGTTACACTTTATTTACTCCTTAGCGGATTGCAGTGCACTCGCAACTTGGGAGTATGAGGGTTGGTGACAGGATAATTGGACAAGGTACTAGACCCGGCCCTGAACGCTCTAGTCTAAAGGAATCAAAGCAATTAGAGCAGTCAAATAGTAAAAGTTAGAGTCAAGTAGAGAGCTTGTGAAACAATGCACTAATGCAGAGCCCATGCACTTATTAAGAGCACCGCCTCATAAAAAAAGCAGGAGTTATGAAGTGACGCGCACTTATGGAGGAGATGGCCTCAATTACTAAGGACCCAGGACACTTATTTAGAGGAGCCGTTGTAGTTATTAGGAGGCCGTTGTGCCTTGTAATCGTTTCCCATTGTCCATTATAAAACCTGAGCCCCTAGGGGGGACACGCTCTAAAACTAGTACTTAGACTGTGAAGCAGTACAATTCTGTTTACTTACAAAATTACACGGTAACATTATTACCACAGATTGGTGCTTTCATTGAGAGCCTGAGATCAACTCTAAAGTAGGCTAAAATACTTACCTTTCTTACCAATCAAACTGAAGCAATAGCATGGTTTGGATCAAGCAATGACCATGGTTCTCGCAACCTCAACCCCAATGACAATGCTGGTGGACATGCGTGCCTGGTCAACGAACTCACATGATCCTTGTGACCAACTCAGTAATAGTTGTACTAGAGGAAAGTAGAGGCCCAGAACACGAGCTTTGCCTATGGACATCTAGGCAAGTTTCTATGTCATTCAACAAGCAGCAACAACAATAACCCACCTAGCGGTAGGAGTGCAAAATCTTGTTGGCCCGCTGCCACCCCAAGACGAGGTTGAGGTGATGTCACTATAGCGGGAGAGAACCTAGCGGCAAGGAGGAACGTGTGTAGAGAGAAACCGACGTCACTCACAAGAGGTGTTGAGGGCCAAGACTAACGTACAGAAGTAAGGAATGAAAGTGTTCAAAGTGGAGGGTTGAGTGGATAACCTGCCGATCCTAAACCCGTCTATGAGTAGTTGGGCGAGAGGGTGCCAGTCCGAGAGAGATTAGGATCACATCTAAGGGCTGAGGGGTCATCTACCAAAAGGAATCCACCAAGACGAAACTAGAAAAATGGGTGGGTGAGAGCAATCGCCACAGTCAGAAAGGGTGGATGAGTCTTGTGGACCAGCTCCGCATCAGTCCACCATGCAAAAGCGAACCCCAAATGTGCAGAAAGAAGAGGTGGTAGAGCGGTTGTAGAGTAAGATAGACGAGCTCGAGAATAAAATAGAGGCGAGGGAGCAGTCACATGAACCCAAGGTAAACATGGCCGCACCATTTACCCCAATGATAATGGACACGCCCCTTGCCAAGAATTTCAGGCTTCCAACTATCAAGGCCTACACTGGACCTCTGACCTGCGCGCACACTTAACACAATACAAGGCGGCTATGGTGATAATTGCAGCAGACAACACGATCATTTGTTGGGCATTCCTGTCCGCTTTGGATAGAATAACCCTAAATTAGTTCAGCACGATTCCAGATGGGTCAATCCATAATTTTTTGAGTTATCCATGAATTTCCTAACATACTTCACCAACAATATTTAGTGCACAAAGCACTTTTCTCACCTGTGCATCATAAGGTAGAGTAGAGGGAAAAATCTAAGGGATTTCATGGGTAGGTGGAAGAAAGAGCTGAGGTTAATAATGTATAAGACTTCGACCCAAAAGCAACAATCCAGTGTTCATCCAGTCACTTAGTTCTGGGGGCTTTCACAAGTACTTGAACACCCAACCTACTCGGTCATATGACGAGTTGATGAGGATGGTCAACCGTTTTGCAGAAGCAGATGAGGCAAATAAGAAGAAGAGAGAAGAGGAGGAAGACAATGCAAGTGGAAAGCCCGAAAAAATGGGTCCAACCAACCAGGGGTCAAACTCATCTCCATCAAATTAGGGAGGTAGAAATCAATTTTTGGGGACCCTGTTTGGTCCCCTTGCACGATTTAACCCCACTCACCCATCCGGTTAGCATGATCTTAGACCAAGCCGAAGATGGCGATAGTGCAATTTTTAGAGGAATGTATGAAAGTCTCCCCGAAGGTAAACCAAACCAACACTACAAGAATGAAAACATTTAGTGACAAATCTTTTGTGACACTTCATAATTTAGTCACAAATAATATATTTTTTGTGACCAAAAAATATAATTCGACACTATTCTGTGGGATAATTGTGATAACTTTTTTTCGTCACGAATAGTATGGTAATTGTGACAAGAAAGTTTTTGTTACGAATAAATTGTCACTATTACAAGAATAATAGTGTCATAACATACGTTGTCACTATTTATTGTCACTATGTGCATTTTGGCGGCATTATAATTATGGCGGGAACGAATGTAATTGTGACAAAATATAATGTGGACACAAATGTTTGTATTTTTTGTGACAAATAGTTGTTGGTCACTCTTGTGTATAATATTTTTGACAAATTTTTTGTCAAGAAAAATACAATTGGTTATTACCATTAGAAATGATAAACAATTGTGAGAAAAAAATATTATTGTCACTAATATTATCACTTTTTGTGATGAAATTGTTAAAAATATTTGTGACGCTCTATAATTTCATAACAAAAATTACTAAATTGTGACAATATTTATGTTGATTTCAAGTTCTGTCACTAATTTATGATAATTGTGACGAGTAATTAGTTGTTACAATGACTTTGTCACTATAATTAAATAGATAAATATTATGTGAAATTATGTTGTAATCAATGTTTGCCACTAAAATTGCATTCAAGTTTGGTGTCAAGTAATTTGGTGTGAACTAGGTATTAAACATTGTGGTCACTTAAAATGCAACTATTTAGTGCCTCTTAAAATGAATGTAATTGTGAAAATACATTTTATAATCACACATTGTTAAACTTTTTTTTTTTTTTTTTGTGACAAATAAGTTCACTATCACTTATTTTACTAATTTGTCACATCAATTCCTATGAATTGCTTGTTCTGCTATCAATATGGCGTCTTCATCCCAAAGTTTGATTCAAAATTAATCAAAAAATCGAATGACTATCCTAACGACATTAGTCTACTATTTGTACATTAAGATATATCCAATGTAACGTAGTACAATTTTTACAATATGGTTGTATCAAATATATAATATAAAATAAATTATATATAATAAAAAAATTAGTTATTTGGACGAATTAATCAAATTAGTTAAAGTATAATTTAGTTTGGTTGATTAGATAACAATTTCTCAAAATAAAAATTCAATTAGTTTGAATCAAAATTAATCAAATTAACTGAATTATTACTCCTAAATCATTTGAATCACTGAGGAATTTTGTATGGCTTTTTGTGGTTCACTTTGCCGTGATGGGATCCTAGGCATTTTGCCATCATGAAAAACAACAATGGAAGATTACTATGAAAGAGTGTGATACCCAATTTTTCTAGCTAGCCTTTCTAGATTCTTTTTTTTTTTTTTTTTTTCGATTGATCACCCATTTCCTTTCTGATCAAGCCTTTTAAAAATAAAATCACATCATCTTTATCCTATTATTATTGTTGTTATAAATAAATAGGAATAAGGTCAAATAGACCATTCAACTGCACAGGATAATGCAATTAGGCCACTGAACCTACAAAAAAATAACAATTGAGTCCCTAAACTAACCAATTTCAAACAATTCTTCCAATTTGCATGTTTCCAACAAGTCAACATGTCATCCTCCCAAATTAATTATTTTAAAAAAATAAATTTTAAAAATTAATTATTTGAATTAAAAAAAATAACAGGACTCCAGCCGGAGACTCTCTCTCTCTCTTTTTTTTTTTAAAAAAAAAAATCTAAATAATTAATTTTTAAAATTTATTTTTTAAAAAATAATTAATTTGGGAGGATGCCTTGTTGACATGTTGAAAACCTCCAAATTAGAAGAATTGTTTGAATTTGGTTAGTGTAAGGACCCAATTATTTTTTGTTTAGGTTCAGTGGCCTAATTGCATTTTCGTGTGCAGTTCAATGGCCTATTTGACCCTTATTCCTAAATAAATATATAATAAAGTATGTATAATTATAATTTTGATTATAAGTATGTGTATTATTTGAAATACAAAATAATTATTTTAATATAAAATGTGTACATATTATTTTAGATCGTATAATTGTAAATGTATATTTTTCATACTTATGTATTATATGTGTAACATATGTATAGAATTAAGTTCCAGTGCGGGTGAAAGGTTTCCGTGCGGTTGTGCACCATCCGCACTTGATCCCTTCCTCATATCACCATATGTACTTATATATATATATATATATATATATATATATATATATATATTGTATACTGATATATATGATAAGAATCTTTATACTTAATATGATTGGGAATAGAACTTAAAATATTCTCCCATTCAATTACTACTATAAGTTGACTAAGGAAGGATGATGACCAATATAATTATTTTCCTTATTCTTTTTCCCTACCTTCGCCGATCCTTCCAGCAAAAGAAAAAAAAAAATTCCTCTCTTCTTCCTATCTCTCCATTTCGGCACTTTTAAAAAAAAAATCTCATATTCTTTTTAAGAGTTGAAACAATCCACTCAAGACTAAAGGGGATTTGAATACCGAGGCATATCTTAGGAAATATATTGGAAGGAAAATTGCCTAACCGGTAAGTGGTCTTGTCCTCCATTACTTTGCCCTATTTTTTTCAAAATATATGAATTTTGTTGGTTGATGATTATGAAAATGTCTTAGTATGGAATGATATAGTTTTCTTATATGATTAATTATTTGGAAGTATTTGTTGTAATACCTGTGATAAATTTCTTTGTACGAAATGCATGAAGAAAAAAAAATTTAAAATTTATTTGTTTGATTTATTATGTATTACCGTATGTTTAGAAATATATATATATATATATATATATATATATATATATATATATATATTGTAAGTATTTTCTCTAAATACAATATATTATAATATATTGTATTATTGGCTGGTTGTGGTGCAAGTGGAAGATTAAGTCAGTTAGTGGCTTAATCTGTTAGGCAACTCAGGATATTCAGTTAAGCTTTAATTGAATATCTGCCTACGTTGATGGGATGTAGGCATCTAAGCAAAATAGTCCTCCCACAGCTCCCGTGTTCTACATACACGCACCATCGAGTATTCGGGAGAGAAGTGGTAGACAAAAGACTTTCTACAGGTTTACCATTCCAGAGGCAATTTCCACAACTATGGCTAGGGATGTTCAAAGGTTCTAAAGCTTCCGCTGTAACGAGTCAGGTTACTCGTTTATTTCAGTTTATGTTAGCTTTATTATTATCTAACATTTGGTATCAAAGCCCTATCAATCTCTGCCTGGTTATTTGTATTGTTGCAAAAGTTATTTCGATAATGGATATTAATCCACATATACATAGATTGACCTAGCTTGGTCAGTATGGACCCTGGCATCGTGCTATTATTTGATTGATATTTTTAATAATAATTGTAGCACTTTTATTTAATTATAACGTGTTTAATTTATTAAGTTTTAATTATTACTAACTATAGTACTTTGTTAACGGTATGTATAGATGGTAATAATCTAATGTTTGGATCTATTTCAACACAACCATTTATTATTCATGGTATAATTAACTTGGGACATTAAGGTTTATGGGCCTGACTTAAGCAATTTGTGCTATAATTATTACCATTGCGTGATTTTGAGTCATTAAGGGTTTAAGGATTACAATTACCATTTGAAGTCATTAAGAATTATAATTATTTTTTTGGCCATTAAGAATTATAATTATTATTTAAGTTAATTATGTTTTTAATCTATTAATAGTTTTCGGGGCCTTAACAATAATATTCTGTTTTCTTAATGGTCAGCAATGTACATAGTTATGTTGCCTTTACATTATTGGTAATTTGGCTATACCTTAATTTTAGTCTTCGACTCATTACAATCTTGATTAATTATTATGTGGTAAATTGAGATTAGTATTTAGCATCCCTTAATTACTTTTTTACATTTATTGTAATTATTATTAATTTACATTATTAATTAATGTTATTAAGTTTAGGGACTAATCTCATTTATTATCTTTCATAATAATTATTCATTCATGGTAATCTACTATATTTAGTACATTGGTAAGATTACTCATGTCACTTCATTTTTTCATTATTATTAATAATGGTAATTAAGTGTTACCATTAAACTGTTACGTACCATTGGGCGATTCAACTAAAATCTCTGTAAAGATGGGAGATTTTGGAAGCTTTCTTCGCTATCGCTGTTAGTGCTATCGATAGATGCAGTTTTCATCATTAAGGTACGCAAATCATTAATTACAGTTTATTATTATTGGTAACTACTGCTATAGTTGTTAACCATTTTGAACTAGTCACATTTTATCCTTAAGAATATGGAAACATTAAGATATGTATTACCATGTTTGTCATTATTAAAATGTTCATGGTGATTATAATGCTCCTTATTACTATTAATATTTAATTAATGATAACATTATTTTTATGGTATTAAGTCATGAATTGTTTCCAAATTGATTTATGTGACATTTATTTTTGGACTTAAGTTTTATTACATTTTAAAGTTATATCCAAAAATGTTTTAAAGTTTAACAGTTTTAACTATTGCTTTTTCATATTTAGTCTCCAAATTAACATAATACTATTATTATGGCTATTTATTGCCTTTTTGGTTTATTTGCGATTTTCTGCCATTAATAATATAATTAATTGAGTTTTGGAGAGTGATTTTTTAATCAATTCAGATTTTGAAAAAACATGTTTTCTTGGCTTTGAATTATGATTTTAGATGTCATTGCCCACATTTAGTTAAGTATGAATAATTGAATACACATTTGGTGTTTTTCATACTCTTTAAATTGTTTTATGCTTTTAATCACATTAATTGCATAATATATAAAGTTTAATTATGCAATTAGAATTTGTGAGATTTTTTAATTTGTGAATAAAACATATACTATGGCTTGATATTTGTGAATTTAGCCTGTTTCTCACAAAGTTGATTTTATGCAATTAAAACTTTTTCACGTGGGCTTATAGTTTTTAACCTTTCAAAGTATATATCTATTATATAATTATTCAAATTTTGGATTTCTTTTGGTTAGAAGTCATACTTGTTTTGAATATTAATTGTATACTTGAGGTTATTGCTCATATTAAAATTGTTTATAGTTATGCAATTTATTTGGAATATATGAGTTTATTATTTAATTTTATGCATATCTGTTCTAAACATAATATTTTATTTTAGATTATGCGATTTATTATGCCTTTAGGAAGCATAGTTTGAGAATGGATTTAGTTCCTTAAGTTTGAACTTTATGCATAAAATTAATTACGGTAGTGCCTGAATTTAAGCATGTTTAGTCCGTTAATTTAGTTCATCGATTTAAAGCCTTATCCATAAGTGAATCTACAATTTTATAGATCTCCCAAACAATTTTACTTCAAACATGAGAACACATGACTTAGGGAAGTTTCTTGGGGAGGAATACTAGTTCTATGGCCCTGGCTTAAAAGCCTTGTTGCTACTAGTCCCCTTGCGACGCTACTCTATCTAAGGAGTTGGTATTTAACCGAGCTTCGTCTCGACCAACTTTCCTGGGAGTATACCTAATAATTGTATATCATGTATTGGTTTAATTCGTTTGTTAGGCTTTAACTTCCCCTTTTGCCAAGTGATTACAATTTTTAGATTAATTAAAGAGTAGCCACAGCATCTTTAATTTACTAAAAATTGTCTAAAGTTTAAATCACATAAAGATGACAATGATAAATGCCTAGTGATCCTATAATTTTAATTAGTTGGGGAGTAGCCACAGCATCCTTAATCAGTTAAAATTATATATTGAGTTGTTGGGTCACATAAAATTTGATAAATGTCTAGTGATCTTATAATTTTAATTAGTTGGGGAGTAGCCACAACATCCTTAATCAGTTAAAATTATATATTGAGTTGTTAGGGTCACATAAAGTTCTAGACATATCAATTGTGATTAATTGTATGTAATATGATGGAATTTAGCCCACAGGCAATTTCGTTATATTTGTATGGTTAATTAGGATGAAATACTGAACTATGATCATAATTTAGCCCACAGGCAATTATGTATCGGAATGTAGTTTAGTAGTTTTATCAGTAATGATAGGAATAAATAATTTTACTTTATGAGTAATTTTCACCTCTATCATGAAGCTTAATTTTATGATGTAAACTTTAGGTCATATATCTTGATTTGCCCACAGGAATTAAGATAAGGAACATGATCTCTTAAGTTTTTTCTCATAATGGTTGTAATGAATCTAATTGAACTAAAACTTCAGCCTACAGGCTAGTTTTATTTCATTGGATTCTTCAACTCATTTGATAATTGTATGGTTGTAATAAATCTAATTGAATTAAAACTTTAGCCCACAGGCAAGTTTTTATGTCACTTGATTCATCAACTCATTTGATAATTGTTTCATCATAAAATTTCAGTTGGATCTAATTGAGTAGAGCTTTAGCCCACAGGCAAGTTTTATGTCACTAGATTCTTCTGACTATTTAGTAATTGAGAAAAAATACTATCATAAGTGTTTAATTGAATTTAATAGAATTAAAACTTTAGTCCACAGGCAAGTTTTATGTCAATAAATTCATCAGCCCATTAGATAATAACTTTATCCCAATTTCTTAGAATTTATAAATTTAGTTCAATTATAATTCTAAGTTTCGTGGTTTGCATTGGCAAAACGTGTATTTAGTCACTTTCCAAAATTTAGATACACCTTTTATTAATTGTTTTTTTCACGAACCTTACTTGGTTATTTGGATTAACTATATATAGTAAGTTGCGTGGTATGATATACTTCTTTTGGATTCGAATAATAAAATATATCTTCTGAGCTAAATTCTAACTTGGTTTTGGAAGGCGTATTTTATTATTTTAGTATGTCCAACTATGGTGGAGAATCATGTCCTCATTAATTATTCATTTAGTTGGACTATAATTGGAACCAAATATTGATTATTTAGTATGCCCAACTAATGGTGGAAAATTATATCTTCATTATTTAGTTGGTCAAATCAATTATGAGTGTTATATCATTAATTTGGCTAAAGAATATCTTAATCAGTGGGAGTGGTCATTTAGAAAAGATCATTAAAATACTCCACTAAAGTTGATGATTTAATTGTTTTCATACATTCCAAATCGGTTTGTACGTCTAGCAATAAGTCCAAAAGTTTCCACAAGTATTAATTTAGATTTTGTTCTTATAATTCATAAGTTCATTTTATCGAACGTTTGGTTGTGCAACATATTTATGAAAATGTTGTAACAATATTAATGAATTTATTAGAACGAAATCATTTAACTTGTGGTGCACTGCCAATTAATAAATTCTTTAGCAATTAATAGAGTCTTTAGGTTCTTCAAAATTGATCCTGGGCCTTTTTGATTTGTAAGGCTCAAAACAATTTTGCAAGACCTATAAGTGAGACTCGTTATGTTCAATTAATTTCGAGGTGAACCTTGAGACTATTTGGGAAGTTGGTGTATGTTAAGATTCCAAATTATTGACTTAGACCTTATGGTTTATGTCATTGGAATGTTTCTGTGACTTGACTATCTTTTGGCTATCTTAATGAGTGGGAGTGACAGACGTGTCAACTCCAAGCTCTTAGCCGTTAGAGGTAGTGTTTATGTTAACTTATAAACAAGTCATAGAATATAGTTAGCATTATGCTAACAATAAGAGATCTCTACTTAAGGCATGCTTCTAAGATTTTGGAGATCATACAGTGAATTTGGATGGTTTGTTCCTTCAGTTGTGCACATAATATATTTTGAGAAACATCCATTAAGGGACTAAGAATAAACGTAGGGTTTGTTCATAAAGAACCTAAGTTAGGGAATTTAAATGCATGTGATCATGGTAGATATTACTCACTTGATTAGTAGAGGACGTATTACTGTGGTTCATGTGTTTTGTTCTTTAATGAAGGTTGTGCCAGTACTTGCACCAAGTGGGAGAATGTAAGTATTTTCCCTAAATACAATATATTGTATTATTGGGTGGTTGTGGTGCAAGTGGAAGATTAAGCCAGTTAGTGGCTTAATCTGTTAGACAACTCAGGATATTCAGTTAAGCTTTAACTGAATATCTGCCTACGTTGATGGGATGTAGGCATCTAAGCAAAATAGTCCTCCCACAGCTCCCGTGTTCTGCATACACGCACCATCGAGTATTCGGGAGAGAAGTGGTAGACAAAACACTTTCTACAGGTTTACCATTCCAGAGGAAATTTCCACAACTATGGCTAGGGATGTTCAAAGGTCCTAAAGCTTCCGCTGTAACGAGTCAGGTTACTCGTTTATTTCAGTTTATGTTAGCTTTATTATTATCTAACATATATATATATATATATATATATATATATATATATATATATATATATATATATATATAGAGAGAGAGAGAGTGGGGGGGGGGAAGGATTCAGGTGTGGGTATAGCTTCCCGTGCGGTTGTGCGGTTAGATATAAGCCGTTGATCAAATCTAGACCAGCGGCTCAAATAAATGAAAATTAAAAAAAAAACCCATGTCTGGAAGTAAGAAGCATAAGCTAAAAATGGCGCACCTTAAGTGTTAGATCTTAAGCACAAATTCACACACATTAAGTACAAAACACACGCACATTAAGCACAACCTCACACACATTAAGCACAAAACCCACGCACTTTAAGTATTAACTCACAGACCTTAAGTTTCAACAACTACTGACATTAAGCACAAACTCACGCACATTAAGTACAAAACCCACGAACATTAGCACAACACCACGCACTTTAAATATTAACTCACAGACCTTAAGTTTCAACAACTAATGACATTAATCATTAACCTCACACACATTAAGCACAAACCCTACGCACATTAAGCACAAACTCCACTCACATTAAGAACAAATCTCACGCACCTTAAACACAAAAGCCCACACTTTAAGTTTTAACAACTACTAACATTAAGAACAACCCCACGCACATTAAGCACAAAACTCACGCACCTTACGCACAAAACTCACACATCTTATATACAAAACTCATGCACATTAATCACAGCACCGCTCACATTAATTTTGACTTAGATGCAAAAAATTACAAAATTGTCACCGCGTTGTTTTTTTAAATTTTGGTAATCCTGGATGTTGATTTAAGCGAGATAAATGGCCTAGATTAAACCGCACAACCGCACTTGGGCACCCTAACCGCACCCGAACCTAATTATATATATATATGTATATATATATATATATATATATATATATATATATATATATATATATAGGTTTAAGTTTCAGTGCGGGTGAATGCTTCCCGTGCGGTTGTGCGGGTGATTAATGTGTGTGAGTTTTGCACATGTGAGTCTTGTGTTTAAGATGTGTGAGGTTTGTGCTTAATGTGCGTGAGTGTGTAGTGCTTAATATGCATGAGTTTTGTACTTAAGGTGTGTGAGTTGTTTGCTTAATGTGCGTGAGTATGTACTTAATGTGAGTTGTTGTTGAAACTTTAAAGTGCATGAGTTTTGTGCTTAATGTGCGTGAGTTTTGTGCTTAAGGTGCATGAGTCTTGTGCTTAAGATGCGTGAGTTTTGTATTTAATGTGCGTGAGTGTGTACTTAATGTGAGTTGTTGTTAAAACTTAAGGTGCGTGTGTTTTTGTGCTTAAGGTGCGTGAGTTTTGTGCTTAAGGTGCGTGAGTTTTGTGCTTAAAGTGCGTGAGTTTGTGTTCTGAATGTATTTTGTTTGTGTGTTTAATGTGCGTCTGTTGTGTACTTGAAGTGCGTCAGTGTAATGCTTAATGTGAGTCCACCCGCGCAACTGCACGGGAATCACCACCCGCGCCTGATCCCTTCCATATATATATAACGGAAAGTTAAATTTTGGGGTGTTACAAAGAGTGTTGTAAGTATCATTTTCATATTTGTCTTGAGGGAATTGTTAAATAACCTACTTAATTGTTATTGGTTGTACATGTGATATGATTTTTTAAATTTTGAGTTTATAATTTAATCTTGTTCTTATAAATAATTGTTGGAACCGTTGGTAGAAAAACAAATAATAATCAAAAAATAAGATTATTATTTTCTGGAAAAATAGGGAAGGAAAGATGGAGAATTTTGGCGCGTTTTTAGGTGTTGGGTTTTTGCAAGAGTCAAGCGATCACTCTTTCCTTAAAAAACCTTATTTTCCACCTCCCAATGATGCTAGGAGCGTTGTGGCCTAGGTTTCCCAGGATAAAACTTGCTATGATTCGATGTTTGATCATTCAAACAAAGAATCCGGCGGGCAAGATAAGGTTTTGAACATAGTAGTTGTAGAAAGAGAAGGAGTAGAAGCAGAATTTTGAGGCTTGAAAAGTCTAAGTTTCGTGTAGAGTGCTTGTGCTCTTGTGTGTAAAAATCTTCTTCTCACTGCCTCTCTTATATAGGGGTGAAGGAGTCAATAGCTTTTAATATGGCAATGAAAACTGACATTAAAGCTGACTTCCAACAGCTATAACAGCAGGCCACTACCTGGGAATTGAATTCAGAATTCAAAATTGGAGTTAATAGGATATTAATTCCGTAATAGATGAATTCAATCCGCATAACATTCAGAACTTTCGGGTTCCAGACCGTTGGCGTGCAGGGTTCGGTCTCAACTTTCGACCTTACCCAGTTTCGGCCTTTGCACCTCTCGTGGTCACCGTTGCACGAGAGTTGTGCTCACGGTGCACCACAACCTCTCGTGCTCCTCTAGTTTTGGCCTTTGCACCTCTCGTGGTCACCGTTGCACGAGAGTTGTGCTCTCGGTGCACCACAACCTCTCGTGCTCTCTGTAGCACGAGAGTGGTGCTCTCGGTTTCGGTCGAACCAAGTGACTATACTGGTTGGAAAATGATACCGAAGTTTGACATAACTTCTCGTGGTCACCGTTGCACGAAAGTTATGCTCTCGGTGCACCACAACCTCTCGTGCTCCTCTAGTTTCGGCCTTTGCACCTCTCGTGGTCACTGTTGCACGAGAGTTGTGTTCTCGGTGCACCACAACCTCTCGTTCTCCTCTAGTTTCGGCCTTTGCACCTCTCGTGGTCACCGTTGCACGAGAGTTGTGCTCTCGGTGCACCACAACCTCTCGTGCTCCTCTGTAGCATGAGAGTGGTGCTCCCGGTCGAACCAAATGACTATACTGGTTGGAAAATGATACCGAAGTTTGGCATAACTTAGCCCGCAAGGCCAGCCACTTTCTTTTTCAATCTCGTTTAGTTGGAATTTGATTTGCACCCCCCCCCCCCCCCCGGGCGCGCGAGAGAACCTCTATGCTATACCATTCTACAAGCTTCAAAAGAGCTCTTGTATATAAGGGGGGGAAGTCCTCTTTCCAAAACAATGTGGGACAAAAGCTCACTTTTTCCCTTCATTTTCCAACTCAAATGGGTCTACTTTGAGAATCAATATCTCATTCAACCATTATCCATTTTTAGCGTACAATATATCGATCTCTTCGTCTCACTACGAAAAATCTGAATCCACTTTGACCCGACCCAAATCGGAAGTGGACCCCACTGATAATTGTACCACAAAGTATCCACTTAATATGCCATTTTAAGCTATTTTTTCCAACAATCCCCCACATGAATGAAAATTGATTTTCAGGGTACTTTGAAATCGGAAACAACTGTGTTCAAACGGTCGATCCCTGCATAGGATAGGTAGGGAGTCACTATACCCTTTGAACCTTCCCTTGTGAAGATATGTTTACTCTACTGGCTGTACGGTAGAACGCGATGTCTTTGAACCGACTGCCGTTTGTGTAGACGATGACATATCTCACACAGGAATCTCCCAACCATGCTCTTGCTCTCACGAGTGTGCACGTTTTGGTCGTGGGTCACCGTTCCTGGTTCTGCGAGAGTTTCTAAAGAATTGTGCCCAACAATTCTCCTTTGAAGCGACCCTCTCTTCTCTCTTACATAGGTGATTCTTTCTCGAGTATCCCGCATACTCAAGAATCATTAAAGCATTAACATGCTAGCCTCTTGCGGGAGTCACTGTTTTAACAAGGAGTGGTAGGGAGTCCGAGACCCCCACAGTGACGCGCTCCGTTCCATAATTTAGTTGTCTCATTGAACCTAGGTGCCAGCTAGGTTGGGTATCCACTATAGAACTTTTTAGTCCAAGGGCATTAGACCCATTCCTCGTATCAACTTCTCCACAACTTCTTTGCCTAACCCTTTGGTCAGCGAATCTGCTATATTGTCTTTTGACTTTACGTAGTCAATCGAGACAACACTAGTTGTGACCAGTTGTCTAATGGTATTATGTCTACGACGCACATGTCTAGACTTACCATTATACATATGACTCTGTACTCTCCCAATTGTGGCTTGACTATCAAAAATACACACATATTGGAGGTACCGGTCTTTCCCAATTAGGAATATCCTCTATAAAATGGCGTAGCCATTCAGCCTCTTCACAACCTTTGTCCAAGGCTATCAGCTCAGATTCCATCGTGGATCTAGCTATCACAGTTTACTTAGAGGATTTCCATGCAACAGCGGCACCGGCTAGTGTAAACACATAGCCACTCGTGGACTTAGAGTCCTTAATATCAGATATCCAATTCGCGTCGCTATACCCTTCAAGTACAGCGGGATATCTTCCGTAGTACAGTCCAAGATCACGAGTATACCTCAAGTATCTCATAACCTCTACTATTGCCTTACAGTGCATAGCACCGGAGTTACTCGTATATCTACTGAGTTTACTAACCGCATAGGTAATATCCGGCCTAGTACAGCTCATAAGATACATCAGACTACCAATAACCCGAGCATATTCCACTTGTGAAATACCTTCTCCGTGGTTCTTGGTTAGATGAATATTTGTATCAAATGGTCTCCTAGCCACTTGACTCTCATCCTTGTTAAATTTCTCAATGATTTTGTCAATATAATGTGATTGGCTCAACACGAGACCATCAGGTCTTCTAATGATTCTAATCCCGAGGATTAAATCAGCCAAACCCATATCCTTCATGTCAAATCTCGCATTTAACATGTTTTTGGTAGACTTGATCATCCAATCATTACTACCAACGATGAGAATATCATCTACATATAAACAAAGAATGACATAGCCGTCTACCGTTTTCTTAACGTAGACACATTTGTCACTTTCGTTTATTTTAAACCCGTTAGTTAACATCGCATGGTCAAACTTCTCGTGCCACTGCTTAGGCGCTTGTTTTAAACCATAGAGCGATTTAACCAACTTACACACTTTCCTTTTTTAGCCCAGAACCACGAACCCTTCGGGTTGTTCCATATAGATTTCCTCATCTAATTCGTCATTTAGGAAAGCGGTTTTCACATCCATTTGATGAACTTCCAAGTTCCGCAGCGCGGCAATGGCAAGTACCATCCTTATGGAGTTTATTCTCATCACGGGAGAATACGTGTCGAAGTAATCGAGGCCCTCGCGTTGCCTGTAACCCTTGATTACAAGCCTAGCCTTATACTTCTCGATGGAACCATCAGGTTTCATCTTCCTTTTAAAGACCCACTTGGATCCTAAGGGTTTACTACCCGGAGGAAGACTAACAAGTTCCCAAGTGTGATTCTGTAGAATAAAATCCACTTCACTTTTTATATCCTCTTTCTACATTGGTCCTTCCGTAGATGTCACGGCTTCTACATACGTTCGAGGCTCGTTCTCTATCAAACAAGATAGAAAATCGGGTTCATTTTCTAATAAACAAGTTAGAGTACCCGAATCATACTCTAACAAGTAAGTAAGAAAATCAGGACCGAAAGATTTTCCAACTCTCGCCCGCTTACCGCGTCTCAGCTCGAGCTCGGGTTCTTTCTCAGATTCCCCACTATCATTATCCATAGTTTCGTCAAACGTTCGTTTTGACGTACTTGGTCCCTCATTGGACCTACAAGGAATATTTTCGAAGAAATATGCATTCCTTGATTCTATTATCGTGTTTTCGTGTACGTCCGGATTATGGGACCCGTGTACTAAGAATCGATAAGCACTACTATTATGTGCATAGCCAATAAAGATACAGTCCACCGTTTTAGGACCTATCTTTATTTTCTTAGGTGTTGGCACCAAATCTTTGGCAAGACACCCCCACACTTTCAGGTACTGGTAGGATGGTTTCCTACCGTTCCACAGCTCATAAGGAGTCTTATCGAGCTTCTTGCGGGGTACCTTATTCAAAAGGTAATTACTTGTCAAAATCGTCTCACCCCACGCATCTTGAGGTAGGCCCGAACTTATAAGCATCGCATTCATCATATCTTTCAATGTACGATTTTTTCGTTCGGCAACACCGTTCGATTGAGGTGAGTAAGGTGCAGTACGCTCGTGTATTATACCTACACTCACACAGAAGTCACCAATAGGTGTTTCGTACTCACCACCTCGATCGCTTCTAACCTTCTTAATTCTCCGATTAAGTTGGTTTTCCACTTCATTCTTATAAAGAACGAATTTATCAACGGCTTCATCTTTGCTCTTAAGCAAATACACATAGCAGTATCGTGTGCTATCGTCGATAAATGTGATAAAATACTTATTACCATCTCTCGTTTGTATCGATCTAAAATCGCACAAATCACTATGGATTAATTCTAGTGGTTTAGTTTCCCTTTCAACCGATTTGAAAGGTACTTTCGTTAGTTTTGTCTCAACACAAATTTCACACTTGTTATTTGTGTCAATTTGAAAGTTAGGAATATGGTCCATGCTAATTAATCTACGCATAGAATTAAAATTAACATGACCTAGTCTACCATTCCACAAATTGGAAGACTCAAGTAAGTAAACAGAATTAACTTTGCTTTTATTGATAACAGGAATTACACTGAGCTTAAAAAGCCCATCAGTTACATATCCTTTACCAACAAACATCCCTAACTTGGACAAAACTACTTTGTCTGACTCGAACACCATGCGAAAGCCATGCTTGTTCAACAGAGATCCAGACACAAAATTCTTCCTCAGCTCAGGAACATACAACACGTTGTTCAACGTCAGTTCCTTCCCGGAAGTCATCTTCAGAACCACCTTGCCCATGCCTTCCACAGCAGACTGAGCAGAGTTTCCCATCCACACCTTTTCACCCTCAACGGTCTCAAAGGTGTTGAACATCTCTCGGTTGCAACACAAGTGCCTGGTTGCACCGGTATCAATGAACCATTCACGAGGGTTTGAGCCCACGAGGTTCACCTCGGTCACCATAGCCGAAAGACTAATCTCGACCTCCTTCTGATTGCTATCTCCAACAACATTGGCTTCAGAACTCTTGTTCTTCTTCCTTGGAGCCTTGCATTCAGATGCTCTGTGGCCATGCTTGCCACAATTGTAGCATTCACCAGGAAACTTGTTCTTGGTAATGCCACCTTTCGGACCTAGCTTTCGCTTGTCCTTCTTGTTCCTCTTGGAGCTCTTACCGTGCTCCACAACGTTGGCCTTAGCGCCAACAACGATAGGAACTTTCCTATCATTCGTCCTGTTCCCTTCCTCAATCCTGAGTCGCTGGATCAGGTCCTCCAGATTCATCTCCTTTCGCTTATGCTTAAGGTAGTTCTTGAAGTCCTTCCAACCTGGAGGCAACAAATGGATCACAGATCCCACTTGGAAGGCTTCACTTAGCACCATGCCCTCGTCACGGATCTCATCGAAGATTAGTTGCAAATCTTCTACCTGACTTAGCACGGTCTTTGAATCAACCATCTTGAAGTCGAGGAATCGGCCAACCACAAACTTCTTTGAGCCGGCATCCTCACTTCGGTATTTATGATCCAAAGCTTCCCACAATGCTTATGATGTACTTATCTTTCGATATACATCATATAGCGTGTCACACAATCCATTCAGGATGTAGTTTCGGCAAAGGAAGTCCGAATCCTTCCATTAGCCAACTGCCATCACGGATTGTGCATCTTGTTCCTTCAACTCGGGAACTTTTTCGGACAAGAACCTTGCCAAGCCGAGAGTTGCTAGGTAGAACAATATTGTCTGTTGCCACCTCTTGAAGTTCGAACCAACACCGGTGAACTTCTCCTGCTTTTCTGTCGAACCACTCGGTACCGAAGGTACCCGAGACATGGGAATATATCCCTCAGTGCTCCCACCATCTTGTGAACCAATGTTCACTGGTATAGCTTGGGAATTAGCAACATTGTTGCCGTTTCCTCCATTGTTGTTCTCAACAACATTTTCTTCCCCATTGTTAACGATAGGCAACTCGGGGTTCTCCATTTCTTCAAGGAAATTAGAGAAAACAACCAACGGGAAAACAAGGTATATAAGGTTTTAAGACTGTTGGAACCGTTGGTAGAAAAACAAATAATAATCAAAAAATAAGATTATTATTTTCTAGAAAAATAGGGAAGGAAAGATGGAGAATTTTGGCGCGTGTTTGGTGTTGGGTTTTTGCAAGAGTCAAGCGATCACTCTTTCCTTAAAACCTTATTTGCCACCTCCCAATGATGCTAGGAGCGTTGTGGCCTAGGCTTCCCAGGATAAAACTTGCTATGATTCGATGTTTGAGCATTCAAACAAAGAATCCGGCGAGCAAGACAAGGTTTTGAACACAGTAGGCTTAGAAAGAGAAGGAGTAGAAGCAGAATTTTAAGGCTTGAAAAGTCTAAGTTTCGTGTAGAGTGCTTGTGCTCTTGTGTGTAAAAATCTGCTTCTCACTGCCTCTCTTATCAAGCCTTTTTCAATCTCGTCTAGTTGGAATCAAGCCTTTGGAAGAAAAAGTTGCAAAATTTAAAGAAATTGCACAAGTATATAATATTAAAAAGTTGCAAAATTTAAAGCAATGTATCTCCATCAATACCTCAAGTGAAGAATAATCAAGACATTTTATTTTAAAATGTTTTTATTTGCATTCTATTTTATTTCTAACAACATATATTTGTTAGACAATGAGGTCTCTTTTTATATATATTTTAATTTGACGAGTAATATTTGTTGAATGAATTATTTTATTACAGATAATAATTAAATTAAAACATTTAATTATGATCAGATTTTGAAATAAATAATTATATATGGTATGCATTTGGCTAGTAATTAAAACATCAAGATTGACAATAGTGATGACATTATTTCAACTTATTTTAGTGACACAAGTTTTGCCACTAATTTTTAGTATTGTTGTTACGGCTTTAGTTAACACTAATGATTGTTTCAAAGTGAACTTCTTTTTGTCACAAATAAATACAAAATTTGTTACCATGATTGTTGTCACAACAAAATAATTATTTGTTTCAACTTTTTAGGTCACTGATTATCATTTTTGAGTCAATAACAATTCTCACAAATAAGTATAAGTATTGTGACTAAAGTGTTGTCACAATAAAATAATTAATTGCAACGATTTTAGTTATCACAAGATCAATTTTTTGTAATAACATATTTCGTCACCTAATGTACATTTATTGTGACGACTATTGATGTAACACCCCGTGTTACGACCCCTAAACCAAACTAATTAATTAATTACTTACCCTAAAAAGGGAATTAAAATCCATTAATTTGCTAAAAAGGGGTCCACCATAGTCCAAGGACCCTTATCCCTAAAACCAACCCCTTAGTCCTATAAGGAATAGAATTGGCAAGCCCATACCATTTAGACCCTAATTAGGACTCTTAGATATATAAATAGGGGCTTAGGAGGCACCTAGAACCCACACCACAATAACTTTCACCACACGAGAATTCCCAAGAATTCCCGTAGGAGAAATCAAGAAAGAAGAAATCTTAAAGAAAGACCCTTCATAGCCAAGGAATTTAATTAAGGCTAAGAGGTAACCCATGTCTCAACAAAACCTATTTTCTTTGCTATAATCCTCTTCTTTGGCTTCCTCTATATGCTTGTGTCTTGATATGATAATTGTGATGTGATCTTGATTATTGATGAGATGATTTTATATGTGATCTTGATAATATTGATGATGATAAGAGGATCTTGATGATTGTGTGATATTCTTGATAAGTCTTGATGTTTCTTGATTTTAAAGATAATCTATGATCTTGTTAAATTAAATATGATTAGAGCCCTAGGTTGAATCATGAATTTCGTATTGGGGTTTTCTTGGTATATTTGGGTGGGAATTCACATGTTCGGGTGTTGATTATGTTAGAAGTCATGATAGGTTGTGTCCTACGTGATTGTTGCTTTTGATCTGTTAATTGCCTACGTGGTGTCGTTATTTGCGTTTAAAAGTGTCTAAGCATGGTTTCGGGTTCCACAAAGGATCCCGGGACGTTTATTTTGATAAAGAGTCAGTGGGGGGTAGGTGGGGGTAGGGGGACCCGCCACCTACCCGCTGCCCAAAGAAACGTCGCCGGCAGCGGGCAGCCGGCGGGCAGGCAACTGCCCGCCGGGCACCCGCTGCCGGGAAGTTTGTCGCCGGCTGGTGGCCCTCCACCCACCGACTACCCGCTGGTTGTTGCCCACCTCGGGACTTTGGCTTCCCCGTTTGATATTCCCCAACCCCCATGGTGTCCCAACGGACTCCGTTTGTCGTGCATGAGTCTAGTTTAATGTTTCGGGTACCGTTCGTAGGATAAAAGAGTCTCGTTTATTGCATGCTAGTTGAATCGGAAACCCGTTGGCCTAGGAGGTAGATGTATGAACCCCTTAGGACTATTCTTAGTATGTGGATAATCACGCATAAGTTTATTTATACGCTTTCCCGCTTCCCAATGTGCTATTATATGTTACTATGTGTTATGTGAACATGATACCCAAATTTGGTTGTGATCAAATTGGTTATTCCTGGGTTGTGGTTCAGAAGTTGGCTGTGGTCAAACTGGTTACTCATGAGCTGCGGTTCATTCTCCTGGCTGTGGTCAGTGATTCACTTCTTGGGCTGCGGTCCACATGGGCCTCGTGTGCTATGGTCCACCGACTGGACGCGCCAGGCGGTGTGTAGGGCCACAAGCCCATGGAAGGCCATAGTCCACCGAATGAGTGATCAGGCGGTGTGTAGGGCTATGGTCGACTGCGATCCACCAAGTGTATGTGCCCTCGTAGTCTCCGAAGATTATCGCCCACCGAATGAGTCCCTCAGGCGGTGTGTAGGGCTTTGATCTACTACGATCCACCGACTGAGCTCGTCAAGCGGTGTGTAGGGTCGCAGTCCCCAAAAGAGGATCACAATCCACCGGTTGAGCGCGTCAGCGGTGTGTAGGGCTGTGATCCGCCGTTAAAACTATCGACGGTCTATACGGTTGGTTGCGATCAACCCCTTCATACAGCGGTATGAGGTATGGTGCTGCGGGGCCGTGTTAGAGCTATATGCGCTAACCCTCATGTTCGGGGCATGCGATTGGTCCCATGGCGCCACCAAAGTGTGCTTGTGTTACATGAATGTGGATTGAATGATGATGTGAATGATTTAAAAGTGAACGGTGACCTTAGATACATGTTCTTTATGATATTATCTCTATATGACTGATTATCTTCGTTTAATGTGCTTATCCCTACCTGTTGAGTCTATTCCTGGTTTTAAAGCTAGAGTCTCCTAAGTATATATCTTCCTGCTTCAAAATGGTTTTCGTATATATATATATATATATATATATATATATATATATATATATATATATGTATGTATATATATATATATATGTATATATATATATATGTATGTATATATATATATGTATGTATATATATATATATATATATATATGTATATATATATATATATATATATGTATGTATATATGTATATATATATATATATATATATATATATATATATATATTTACCTATATTGTATTTCAACGCGTTGGAGTGGTTACCAGCATCATTCGCTGAACAAATATATTTGGCTTTCAGGCACAGATGATTAGCTTCCGGAGCGCGCTAGAAGGACTTGGATTAGATAGATAGTTTTCCTTTCAGCCTGCGTGCTATGATGATGTATTGAGGATATTTAGTTAGTTAGCCTTTGCATCTGAGTTATCCTGCTTAGATGTGGCATAGCACCTCGCACTCTTATGTTTAGTAATACTCTGTTTGGGATTTAATGAGGATTCACCTTTATTATTAAGTTTTAAAAGTTTCAAAATTTTGGGGTGTTACAGTTGGTATCAGAGCCTAAGTTTGAACCTAGGATGAGACTCTTAAGACCATATTTTAGGACATTAGGCTTAAACTCTAGGAGTTTAGGAACATACGATTTAGGAATCATAGGACACGCGGTTTGATTGTGAGACCCCTAAACTTCCCATCACCCTAATTCACACTTAATTCAAAGAACTCCCCCTTCGCTTATCACACCAAGGTAAGGGTGCAACACTCTAACTCGATATCACTATAAATATTGGCTCCATAGATCAGCAGCATGGCACCAAACAGAAGACAATCAAGGACTCCGGAACCCGCCACACACGATCCCCTGGCTCAAACTCTACAGCAACTAACCCAAGTCGCCCAAGCACTGAGCGACGTAGCTCTCCGCAACAACAGACCACCACCACCTCCACCAAACATAAACTCGGAAATCGCCCGACAAGTTTCAAATCATCGACCACCCACTTTCTCGGGAGAAGAAGATCCCGCAATCCTTGAGGAATGGATTCGGACCTTAGACAAAATTCTGGGGTTGGTAGAATGCCAAGAAGAACGTTGTGTCGAGATAGCCTCATTCTACTTCGGGCACGAGGCAGACCTTTGGTGGATCCACGAGGGACCCACTTATAGGCAGGAACCAGGGTTCAACTGGGAAAACCTAAAAACACGACTGCGATAACGATTCTACCCAGCACACGTAAGAGCATCCATGCACGAAGAATTCCTCCACCCAAAACAAGGAACGACTACCGTCATGGAATACAATAAAAGGTTCCTCGAGTTGGCACGCTTCGCACCAGAACTAGTCCCCACAGAGGCAACCAAAATAGAAAGGTTTATATCAGGCCTCAACTTCGAAGCCCGGAAAGCCCTAGTAGTAAACGGACCTCGGACCCTCAACGAGGCTTACTCCAGTGCTGCCAACCTCTATCGAATCCAACTACTACAACGTGGGGTTCAGGAACAGATTCGAAAAAGGAACACAGGAGGTGGAGCACCACCTATGAAAAGAACAAGAAACGACGCTAACACAAGGACAAGCAATCCAGCTGGCCAGAGGCCACCCCTAGGAAACAACGAAGCTAATACAAGGAGTTTCCTTTGCCAAAGATGCAACAAAGACCATAGGGGCAAAGATTGCATGGGAAATCCCTGGCGATGCTTCAACTGCGGAGGAGAAAGACACAAGTCCTTCCAGTGCACTCAACCCTCGAACTCCCGCCCTACAATCATGGGCCAACGCGAAGGCACGAACAATCAAGGGAATTACGATGCTCCCGGAAAAGTGTTCGTCATGAGCCGCACCCAAGCCGAACTCGAGAACGAGGGAAACCTCGACGAAGAAAACGCAGCCCCAGGAGACGAAGATCCCGCAAACCAAACGAAAGGAAAACTAAGAAGACGAGTTCTGTTTAGGATAGACTAGCGAATCCCCTGTAACCACCCTCGTAGTAGAATTACTTGTTTAGATTAGCTACTTCAGAATTATTATAAATAAAGAAGCAGAATCAAAATAATTTAGCATAAAGAAAAAGGACTAGACTATCCCGAAAACCCACATCAACAACAAGAAGGACCAACCAAATCTTCTACCACTAGAAGACAAAAGAAGGAAAAAGCCAAAGAATACACAACAAAGGACACCAATGTTACCAATGGGAATGGAACCTTAAACTCCTCATTTACATAAATAAAGCCCTAACCACTAAGCTATGAGTGTTCTTTGAAACCTCAAGGGAACACTCCCTTCTTAAACCCCTCCAAATCCCTAAAACCCACCAAAAACCCCCAAATCAAAAACCCTTCTTCTTCCTCACACTCTCCCTCACCCACTGTCTCTCTCTTCCTCTCCTCCCCTCCATACCGACCGCTCACCACCCGAAACAACACTGCCAGCCGCCCCACCAAACGGAGCACCGCCAGCAACCGTCGACGCCGTCCAGACCACCCCACTGCCGGAGACCCGCCGTCGAAGACCCGGAAGCCGCCCGCAACACCACCACCGCCCGTCACTCGCCCGGTCGCCCCCCACTGCCAACAAAGCCCCCACCTCTGCCCGGGTCCACAGCCACCTCGCCAAGGCCGAACCGCGCCACCGCCCCTTCGCCGTCGGAGAAGCCACGCCTTCGGAACCCCTCGCCGGAACCTCACCGGAGCTCGCCGGAAGCCCGCCGGAAAATCACCACCTAAGAGAAATCTCAAAATGCCGAAAAAAACCCCTCGGAATCCGAACTCCGGAGTGAAGCAACACCAACTACACCGTGATCGGAGGTAAAGCCCTCGAACCCAACCAATTCTCCCCGGAGTTGATCGATATGCTTAAGTTTCAAGGACTCTTGGATACGTATCTCACCATCAAAGGGGATACATACCCTGAATTGGTGAAAGAGTTCTATCACCATTTGGTAGCTGTCAAGTGGGGTGATAAACTGGAAATCACCGCTAAGGTCCGAGGCAAGGAAATCATACTTTTCGAAGGCCGCTTGGCCAAACTCTTGAGACTGACCACAACGGGTGTGTCAGACTACGACCGGAAGGGGTGGATCGGTACCCAAAACACGGGGTATAAGGATTACCTCGGGTACCTACTCGGAAAGGAAGAAGGCTTCACCTCGGCCACCCGGCCAAACAGGAAATGGCTAACCGCTGAACAAAAGATACTAGTCATGATTGTAACTGATAGCTTGTTGCCTACGAACAACAAAAGCAAAGATGTGGGAAGCCTGGAGTGTACTTTTGCCTACTTCCTAAAGCACAAAATCAAGTTCAATCTACCGGCCCTTACGTTGAAACACATGGAGTTTTGCAAGACTAGCAACCGGCTTAGTCTGCCTTCTGGGATGATCTTAAGTTGGATCATGGAGAAAAAGGGAGTAGACATGAGCCACACAGAGATCAAGCCCGTAAGCGGCATGGTTTTCAATGCCCAGAACCTCCGCCACAATGGCATCTACTACACCGAGGGGGGCAATACATCACTCTCGAGGAGGTTTGCCTTAAACCCGAAGAGGAACGAAGGGAATTGGTTGATCGACTGGATATCTCCAACAAAAAGCTAAAACGGGCAATGCAAGAATGTGGGGGTCTGGAAGGAAATGAGAACAAGAGGAGGATAGCGAACCTAACGTGCCGGCGCCCGCACAAGAAAGGGGAAACCCAAGGGGTCGAAATGAAGAATCCATCAACGAGCACATCCTCGCGCAGCTCACCCGGCAAAACCAAATCATGGACGAGGGGTTCCTATCCCTAATCCACGCGACGCGTGCACTAGACCAGAGGGTGGTAGCAATCGAGACCATATTGGGCACTCGCGGGGCATCCAGCTCAGGAGCAGGAAACCAAGGTAGACCCGAACTTTCCAATCACCACCTCACTAAAAATCAAATCTACCCAAGCAAGACAACACGTGGAGTCACATTTCCTAATCAGGAGGCCAAAATACGTGACGTCCAAGGGGTGAAAGAATGGATCCACGCACCGGCTTCGGCGACGAAGCCTCTTGTAAGGGGGGGAGAGTGTAACACCCCGTGTTACGACCCCTAAACCAAACTAATTAATTAATTACTTACCCTAAAAAGGGAATTAAAATCCATTAATTTGCTAAAAAGGGGTCCACCATAGTCCTTGGGCCCTTATCCCTAAAACCAAACCCTTAGTCCTATAAGGAATAGAATTGGCAAGCCCATACCATTTAGACCCCAATTAGGACTCTTAGATATATAAATAGGGGCTTAGGAGACACCTAGAACCCACACCACAATAACTTTCACCACACAAGAATTCCCATAGGAGAAATCAAGAAAGAAGAAATCTTAAAGAAAGACCCTTCGTAGCCAAGGAATTTAATTAAGGCTAAGAGGTAACCCATGTCTCAACAAAACCTATTTTCTTTGCTATAATCCTCTTCTTTGGCTTCCTCTATATGCTTGTGTCTTGATATGATAATTGTGATGTGATCTTGATGATTGCTGAGATGATTTTATGTGTGATCTTGATAATATTGATGATGATAAGAGGATCTTGATGATTGTGTGATATTCTTGATAAGTCTTGATGTTTCTTGATTTTAAAGATAATCTATGATCTTATTAAATTAAATATGATTAGAGCCCTAGGTTGAATCATGAATTTCGTATTGGGATTTTCTTGGTATATTTGGGTGGGAATTCACATGTTCGGGTGTTGATTATGTTAGAAGTCATGATAGGTTGTGTTCTACGTGATTGTTGCTTTTGATCCGTTAATTGCCTACGTGGTGTCGTAATTTGCATTTAAAAGTGTCTAAGCATGGTTTCGGGTTCCACAAAGGATCCTGGGACGTTTATTTTGATAAAGAGTCAGTGGGGGGTAGGTGGGGGTAGGGGGACCCGCCACCTACCCGCTGCCCAAAGAAACGCCGCCGGCAGTGGGCAGCCGGCGGGCAGGCGACTGCCCGTCGGGCGCCCGCTGCCCGGAAGTTTGTCGCCGGCGGGTGGCCCTCCACCCACCGGCTACCCGCTGGTTGTTGCCCACCTCGGGACTTTGGCTTCCCCGTTTGATGTTCCCCAACCCCCCGTGGTGTCCCAACGGACTCCGTTTGTCGTGAATGAGTCTTGTTTGATGTTTCGGGTACCGTTCGTAGGATAAATGAGTCGCGTTTATTGCAGGCTAGTTGAATCGATAACCCGTTGGCCTAGTAGGTAGATGTATGAACCCCTTAGGACTATTCTTAGTATGTGGATAATCACGCATAAGTTTATTTATACGCTTTCCCCCTTCCCAATGTGCTATTATGTGTTACTATGTCTTATGTGAGCATGATACCCCAATTTGGTTGCGATCAAATTGGTTATTCCTGGGCTGCGGTTCAGAAGTTGGCTGCGGTCAAACTGGTTACTCATGAGCTGCGCTTCATTCTCCTGGCTGCGGTCAGTGATAGGCTTCTTGGGCTGCGGTCCACATGGGCCTCGTGTTCTATGGTCCACCGACTGGACGCGCCAGGCGGTGTGTAGGGCCACTAGCCCGAGGAAGGCCATAGTCCACCGAATGAGTGATCAGGCGGTGTGTAGGGCTATGGTCGGCTGCAATCCACCGAGTGTATGTGCCAGCGGTGTGTAGGGTCGTAGTCTCCGAAGATCATCACCCACCGAATGAGTCCCTCAGGCGGTGTGTAGGGCTTTGATCTACTACGATCCACCGACTGAGCTCGTCAAGCGGTGTGTAGGGTCGCAGTCCCCAAAAGAGGATCACAATCCACCGACTGAGCGTGTCAGCAGTGTGTAGGGCTGTGATCCGCCGTTGAAACTATCGACGGTCTATACGGTTGGTTGCGATCAACCCCTTCATACTGCGGTATGAGGTAGGGTGCTGCGGGGCCGTGTTAGAGCTATATGCGCTAACCCTCATGTTCGGGGCATGCGATTGGTCCCGTGGCACCACCAAAGTGTGCTTGTGTGACATGAATATGGATTGAATGATGATGTGAATGGTTTGAAAGTGAACGGTGACCATAGATACATGTTCTTTATGATATTATCTCTATATGACTGATTATCTTCATTTAATGTGCTTATCCCTACCTGTTGAGTCTATTCCTGGTTTTAAAGCTAGAGTCTCCTAAGTATATATCTTCCTGCTTCAAAATGGTTTTCGTATATATATATATATATATATACCTATATTGTATTTCAACGCATTGGAGTGGGTTACCAGCATCATTCGCTGAACAGATATGTTTGGCTTTCAGGCACAGATGATTAGCTTCCGGAGCGCGCTAGAAGGACTTGGATTAGATAGATAGTTTTCCTTTCAGCCTGCGTGCCATGATGATGTATTGAGGATATTTAGTTAGTTAGCCTGTGCATCTGAGTTCTCCAGCTCAGATGTGGCAAGCACCCCGCATCTTATGTTTAGTAATACTCTGTTTGGGATTTAATCAGGATTCACCTTTATTATTAAGTTTTAAAAGTTTCAAAATTTTGGGGTGTTACAATTGATATCACTCAAATACTACTTTTAGTGTACGTAAACATTGTCACAAAAGTCTTAGTAATTGTGACAACTTTTCAAAAGCTGTCACTACTACAATAGTGATGGAGGATATAGTGACGACAGGTGACGACTTCAAAAATTGGTCACTAAGTTCAATAGTGACCAAAATCGATAGGTTTGGTGACAACTTCTATTATCACTAAATGTGAAATTTCTTGTAGTGCAAATACTACAGGTTCCACCGACAGGTTGGCCACGACACTAACGAGTGTCACGTTTTGAAGAGACAAATAGAGGACCTCATTCAGAGATATATTTTAGTCAATTTGTGTAGCGCCCATGGCAACAACAATAGTACTAGTAGCTGGGACAACCCAAAAATCTGTGGCAAAAGGGCGAGGGCCCCGAGCCATTCGCTTCGGTCACGAAAAAGATGGAATACAACCAGATTGCAGAGGAATGTGACAAAGAACAAGAGGAGGAGCCCGCACAATGTAAAAATATAAGTCACCCACTAAGAGGTAGAAGATCATAGTAGAAATTGTGTAACTATTGATCATGGTCCGTCTAAATTCATCTTGATGTCTATAAATAAAATATGTCATTTTATTTTAATTCATGGTTGGGCCCGACCCCAACCAAGTTTCAAGTATTAACAAATTACAATGCTCGAAGTCCTACCTTGACCATTCTCTTCAAAAAAAAAAATCATCATGCCATAAAGGTGTGGGAGGTCAGACCTCGCCCACTGGAAGACTGTAGTGGTCCCTTAGCTACAAGAGCATTGAAAGTGTTGGTTAGCGTTCACTATTGCCCACAACTCTAACGGGATCATGTGGCCTAATCCCTACAGCACCCAGCAAGTAGTGGATACCATTGAGAAATACTTGGTGACTTGCTCAATAGTATCCTTGGTGCACCTATACCCGAGTTCAAACTATGATGATTCAAATTAAAATTTTGTAGTTTGCCTCGTTTACCAAGCAAAAAAAAAAAAAAGTACAAAACAAAACAAACAAACAAATTAATATATATATATATATATATATATATATATATATATATATATATATATATATAAAGTTCGAGGACCTTCCCCATCCAAAATGCTAAGGAAAAGCCCTCGGGCACTAGTTAAGGCCAGTCCTCGGCGGACCTTCCTCAGCCTTTAGTTGTGGGTACCTTAGCTGTCGATTCGAGTCCGCCTAGGCAAAAAAAAAAAAGTAAAATAAAAAAAAAAACAAAAAATAATATAAAAATTTAAAAATTATTTTGTTAGAAGAAAAAATCACTCCCTAGTCACTCCTCTATGCTTGTAACCTAGGAGTTGAGGGGCTTGTGATGAGATATTCAAGGAGTTACACTTTTATTACTTCTTAACTGATTCTAATGCACTCGCAGCTTGAAAGTAGGAGGGCTGGTGATAGGATAATTGGACAATGTACTGAACCTGAACGGAAACACTCTTGGTCTGAAGTAGTCAAAGCAATTAATGCAGTCAAATAGTAATGGTCAAAGTCATATAGAGAGCTGGTGGAACAGTGCAATAATGCAGAGCTCATGCACCGCTTCATCAAAAAGTAGGAGTTTTATGGAGGGTCATCGCACTTATGGAGGAGAGCATCTCAATTACTTAGGAGTCGGAACACTTATTGAGAAGAGTCGTTGTAGTTATTAGGAGGTCGTTGTGCCTTGTAACCATTAGCCATTGTCCATTATAAAACCTAAGCCAATGTGACAATAAGGGGGACACACTCTAAAACTGGTACTCAAACTCTGAAGTAGTACAATTCTATTTACTTACAAACATAATCGGTAATATTATTACCGTCACTACCAACACAATTTTCATTCCAGCTAAGAACCAACATTATTGACTCTTATTAAATTTTAGATTAGAGATAGAGATTATTTTATCAAAAGGGCATGTATACAATCTATTTATTATTATTGCAAATTATCTAATAACTAAATTTAATAATCCAATACAATATATGCCCTTCTACAACAACTAACTACGTAAAATCTACTATCTATCTACTATACTAATAAGAGCGCAAGAGAGTTAGACCTATAATGGGTAGAAAAAATGGCGGTCAAATTTTTTAATCAAATGAATGGCTCAGATTGATCAGATTTTAATTTTTTCTTAAGATTTCCTAATTTATCCTTAATGAATATGATTATCCGCTAAATTTTCCGTTAAATATTATCTTTTCTGTTAATTTCTGTTAGTTCACCGTTAACTTACTCATTGATTTCAATAATAATAAATAAAAAAAAAAGGTCTTAGGTTCGAACCCCATCACAATCAAAGTTGGCATAATTAGTATTCTATTTTAATCTTATTAAATTATATATATATATATATATAATAATAATTTAGTAGCTACAACAAAAAATAATACATATGCATTTTTTTAATTTAGAATTATGTGTCTACAATGTCTTTATTCAAAAAAATATTAATTATCAATAAATTAAATAATAGAAATAATTTCATTAGTTATATTGTCTTTATTTTTCTCCAATATAAAAATTCTTTATATTCAAATTCATCAATTGATTATATTCGCTACATTGTCCCTACAATGTCTTTACTAAAAAAAAAAAAAAAATTTATTCATTATCAATAAATTAATTAAGAGACATAATTTTATTAGTTATATTGTCTTTATATTTCTCTCAGTAAAAATTCTTTACATTCAAATTTCAAATTCATCAATTGATTATATTCACTACATTGTCTATTATCTTTTTTGTGCACTATTTTTTAATTAAATATCAGAGTTATAATACAAAATAATGCTATATATTTATTTACCAAGTATTTTATTAATACCGTGAAAAAATTTTAAAAAAATATAATTAATAAAGTCAATCGTATTAACTACTGGAGGGATTTGTTGACAAAGAGAGTATTCAAATCACATAACAAATTGAAGTGAGAACTACCTCGCAATGTCCTTGTTTGACAATCAGCAGTTAGCGGTTAGCGTTAGCGGATTATATTAGCGAATTTGACCAGCGAATTATATCAACGGTTGGCAGGCCCGGCCCAGGGGCATGGGCAGCTTGGGCACCTGCCCAGGGCCCAAGTCTATAGGGGCCCATAGATAATGTATTAATATATATATATATATATATATATATATATATATATATATATATATATATATATATATTATAATACTTCGTACTTAATAGTTAATACGGAGTATATATTTAAATAAAAAACGAATAACAGAGGAAAAGAGTGGAAGAAGGAAGACGAAAAGACGGGAATATGAAGATGAGACGCCGCCTTCTGCCTCTTCTTCGCCACTCTCCAGGTTGCCGTCTTATGTCTCGCGCCCTCGCCTTCAGCCTTCGCCGGCCTAATCTCAGTAATCTGCAATTGCATGCAAAGGTGTTTTATGATTTGGGAATTTAGGATTTAGGAACTGTACTCAAAAAAAAAAAATGAATTACAGATTAGGTTTAAAATTGCAGATTAGGCATTGCTATTTGTTAATGTAATCTGAATTTAGGAATTGTTATTTGTTAATTGTTAGGATTTAGGAATTACAGATTACATTCTCACAAAATTAAGAAGTGAATATTACATTCTAAATTAGGAATTGTTATTTGAGAAAGAATTTTTTTGAATGTAATATGAATTTAGGAATTGTTATTTGTGAATGAAATTAGGAAGTGCAGATTACATTCTACAAAAAAAAAAAAAAAAAGAAATTGATTTGTCGGGCCTGCTACTACTTGTCCTCATAAATTATCAAGTTTCAGTTCAGTCTCGTTGGCTCAAACTCCTTTGATCTCATCTCCACATTCTCCACTGTGGCACACTGGCACTGGACACATAGCTAGACTACTATAGTTTGTTTGTTTAGTAGAAAAAAATAAATCTAATGTTCATCTTACAGGCCCGACATTACATATTATAGCGTATTACATTTTGAAATTGATTTGCAGATTACATTTTGAATCGCAGATTACATTAAAAAATGAAAAAAAAAAATGAAATTGAAAAATGAATTGCATATTACATTTTGAAATTAGGAATTATTGATTTGTTGTTTAAGAGTTGGGAATTAGGAATTTTATTTGTCTTTTAATTCTATTTCTTAAGATTCCTATGTAGAATGAAATTGTAAGTTTATTTGGTTTATTATATGAAGATTGCTTTTATTTTATTTTATTTTGTAAGTTGTGTAATGTGTTTATTCATTTATTTACGTAGGGATTGAAGATACATCTTTACCGGTTGGTAGAAAAAAAGATTGTTGATTGGCTATTTCAGTATTCATAAATTTAAATTTTTCATATAGGGCCCTTTTTTAAAATTTCGCCCCGGGCCTATAAAATGTTTGGACCGGCCCTGACGGTTGGTAAAAAGATATTTGAAAAAATTAGCTGTTTAGATTAACATGTAAAATGACTTAAGGGTATACATAATAATAATAATAATAATAATAATAATAATAATAATAATAATAATAATAATAATAATAATAATAATAATAATAATAATAATTGTTTTAAAAAATAAAAAATAATAAAATTAAGCTAATCATATTAACTACTTGGGGGATTTATTGACAAAAAGAGTATTCAAATCACACAACAAATTGAAGTGGAAAACTATCTCGCAATGCCCTTGTTTGACAATCAGCAGTTAGCTCTTTAATATTAGTATATATTTAATATTTTATGCCCTAATTTTTATTTGCTTTCCCTTATGTCCCGTATTTGATTTCAACCATACCTATACAATTATTTATTGACAATTATAATCAATCTTGACTATATTATCTTGCATTTGTAAACTTAGAATTGTCTATTTAAATACGCAAATTTAACATTCAATTATCTATGCATGAACAATTCCAATATAATTTTGCCTTGATATACTTTAAAGTACTTATTTAAAAAAAACATTAGGCATTATCCCAATCGCGCAATACACATAAAAAAACTAGTACTTTACATAACGGAGAACCAACAATTAATTGTTACAAAAACTGACTAATTAACCACCTATAAACTTTACCAAATTGCTTTTAATAAAGTTTGAAACTATGATCATTGAATTCTAGTATTCTTTTTCTTGAAGCTAAGGATATTCAAGTCATTTAAAAAAATTAAAAAAAAGATGTAAAAAGTATTGGGGTTACAGAGATAAAGTGTAACATGAGTGTTATTTCAGGGGATTTTAATTAATATATGTGAACTTTAATCAGTAACTTCATAATGTTAAGGGTATATAATAATAACAATTAATATGTAATAATAATGATGATGAGAATAACAGAAGTTACTACTATTAGTTCACAGGTCACATTCCAATGCTATGATTGTGTAACACTTTTACTTTTGTGAGGAATTTGGTGGAGATGCCACACAAAATTCACTTGCATTATGACAAACAAACATGATTACAACCTTAAAGGGAAATTTCTTTTATGTAATTAGTGATTATTAATGACATAGACAATGACAAATTAGCATTGATTTAGCCCATCCTCAAATCAACGAATCATGAGTATCTTAGCTTCACCCTAGCTCCTATACACTGCTTCTCCAAAATACATCACTTTTCGCCTTGAATTATGGAATTACTCATTCAAACACGCAAACAATTATTTATCTAATATCCGAAGATTAGTAATATATTTCTTTTTAAGCACGATTAATTATCTCAATTCAAGTTAAAAATATTTACTCGTGAAAAAAATTATAGTGAAAATTTCAAATATTTTACAAAGAGAAGTTCGGAAGTAGAATAATCAAACAAAAGAAGGAAATGATATCACCTTCAATCCCTTTTTTGATCCAAATAGAAAGAATTTCGATGATAAAACTCTTGATCATTATAGTTATCCCCATTGGTAGACTTCTTGGCCGGTTACATTTATTAAGGGTGCGTGTGGTTCATGAGTTTAGACACTAGGAATGAGAATTAAAATCATAGTTTTTTTTTTTTTTTTGAAAGGAGAATCAAAATCATAGTTAGTGTTTGGTTGACAACTTTTTAAAACATAACTATGTGATTTGATTATCCCTTCAATTAAAAACCTCATTCCCTAATTAAAAAGGGTATCATTAATCTTATTTGGTAATATGATTTTTAAGTTTGGATTAGTGCTTTTAGATTTTTGTTTTGATTTTTTTTTTTCATATCGGTGCTTTGAATGTCATTATAATAGGATCAATTGCCTTGATTTTTTGTTTTTTTTTTTTGTATTTTTAAAATATTTATTCCCATTATATGGTCATACATAATCAAACATCACTATTGCTAATCATTCCAATTCAACCCTACTACCAAACATGCAAAATACTTTCACTGCTGGAAATTATGGAATTTTCGACCACCTGAAAGTAATCTTAAATCAAGTCGAAAGCAAAAAGTGATCGAAAATAGCAACAAAGATTTTTCCGGATACCAAAAGTGGTCAGAACAAGGCATTCAACTTGATTTAAAAATTTCATAAGTTTCAGCAGTGTTTCACCAAAATCCATAGTCACATACCATTACCAAGTATTTAATTTTCATTTCAATTCCGATTCTCATGTGCGAACCAAACACACCCTAAAAGATATTGTAATTGCTAGTTTAGTAAATATATTCTCACAGTAATAGCAATATTTGTTGGATTTTCAATTGTATAATAAATTTTATATTTATATCCATCATTTTGAGAAAAAATTCATATTTACACATATTAATGCTATTAACCCCCCCCCCCCCACACCCCAGATGTGGCATTAAAACCCTTTTCATTCATTAGGTACTCTTGAATTGACTAACCCCATAACAAGTTTTAAAAGAATGGATAATGCCGCTTTTTATGCCTATAGTTACCACTCCCTATTATTCTCTCACTAATTTTAAAAAAAAAAAAAGAATTTTTTATTGTCATGAATTGCTGATGAATTGGCAGACCCACACTAAATTAATAACGAATCTGTTGGTGATAATTAACCAAAAATCGATTTAATATCGTAAAATAATATTTATATATACACACATGAAAGTATATAAAATATTATTCGATATATATATATCCGAAATATATATATATATATATATATATATATATACACACAAATATATATATATATATATATATATATATATATATATATATATATATATCAATCAGACCACCATGGTTATATGCATGAATATCTATGGAAAAGATATATACATATCAACCAAATGGAATTTATAATCCACAGATTATAATTCCAACCAAACTATATCAGAAAAGGAGGATTTTTACTTAGAAGCATAATCCAAAACCGAAAGAAGGAAAAGATGGCTTGTGTTTGGGTAAGGGTTTTTAGCGTGAGTCAAGAGACCACTCTTTCCTTAAAACCTTATTTGCCACCTCCCAAAAGTGCTAGGAGCGTCGTGGCCTAGGTTTCCCAGGATAAAACGCGCTACGGTTCGACGTTTAAGCACCCAAACGAACGAACCCGGCGAACTAGAGCAAAGCCTTGAACACAGTTAGGCTTAAGAAAGGAGTAGAAGCAGAAGTGTTTTGAAGCTGAAAAACCAAATTTCGTGTGTGAATTTGTTCACTGTGTGCTTTTCCCCTTATGTCTGTTGAAAAACTTCTACCCTCTACCCCTTCTTATATAGGGGAAGAGTACTTAATAGCATTCATCGTGGCATTAATTACACGTTGTGTAACATCTGAAACAGCAACCTCATTAACAGAATTAAATTCAAAATTCAAAAATGGAGTTAATGGACTGTTGTCCTTCAGCCTCACCAAGTTTCGGCCCTAGGCCGAACTTTCAGCTTTGCCAAGTTTCGGCCCAAGGCCGAAACGTTGCTGCTAGACTGAAACTATCCAGGTTTCGGCCTCCCAAGGCCGAAACCATAGTTCAGTTCGGCCTGGACCGAGCTCGTCTCCCCAAGTGGCTAGTGGTTGGAAAAATGAAAGTTGGCATAACTTAACTTAACCCGCAAGGCCAGCCAATTTCCGCCGGACGACATTCGTGCCCGCAGGTGCCGGCGCACACGAGCTCGGGCTTGAATCAAGACTTTTCGATCTCATTGTTTCTAACGAGGAGTGGTAGGGAGTCCGAGACCCCCACAGTGACACGCTCCGTTCCATAATTTAGTTGTCCCATTGAACCTAGGTGCCAGCTAGGTTGAGTATCCACTATAGAACTTTTAGTCCAATGGCTTTAGACCCATTCCTCGTTCCAACTTCTCAACAACCATTTGCTTACCCTCGGGTTAGCGAGTTAGCGGCCGCTACGTTATCTTTTGACATCACGTAGTCAATAGAGATAGCCCCTGTTGTGGGAAATTGCTTAATGGTATTTTTGTCTATGACTTATAATTCTAGACTTACCATTCCATAGCTAACTCTGTACTTAACCAATTTTGTCTTGACTACCGCAACGCACACAAATTTGAGGTACGAGTTTACCTCAGGAACATTCCCGAACAAATGGCATAGCCATTTGGCCTACTCGCTCGCGACACAAGTGTAAGGCTCTCAGCTTTGATCCCGTCATGGATCTTTAGTTATCACAAATCGTTTCGAGAATTTCCATAAAACCAACTACACTGGTCTACGTAAAGACGTAGCCTTTAATGGACTTAGCGTCCTTTGGTATCCGTGCTATACTTTCCAAGTACAGCAGAATATCCCACGTAGTGCAGTCCAAAGTCACGAGCATACCTTAAGTATCTCATAACTCTCACTGTTGCCTTCTAGTGCGTAACACTAGGGTTACTCGTATGTCTACCGAGTTCGTTAACCGCAAAGGTTATATGCGGTCTAGTACAACCCATTTGATACAATTAAACTACCAATAATCTGAATGTATTCTCCGTGAGAAGTACAATCTTCATGATTATTGGCTAGTTGTACGTTAGTATCTAACGGTGTCCAAGCCACTTGATTGAAATCCTTTACAAGGATTCAATCAACACAATGAGATTGGCTTACCACAAGACCTTACGGTCTTCTCACGATTTTAATCTCGAAGATTAAATCTGCCAAACTCACACGTCTCATGTCAAATCTCAAATTTAACATGTTCCTGGTAGAATTGATCTTGTGATCGTTACTACCCACGATGAGTTTAGCGTGTATAAACAAATAGTGATATCATTGTCTATCGTACGCACTACGTAGACACACTTTCACTTTCGTTTGTACTAAACTCGTTGGTCATCACGACATGATCAAAACCTCACATGCCAAACACTAAGGCAATTGTTTCAAACAATACAATGATCTCACCAATTACACACTTTCTTTTCACATCGTGGAACCACAGACCCTCAGGTCGTTCCATGTATACTAAGAAAGCGACACATCCATTTTGATGAACTTCCAAGTCTCGCTAAACGGCTTTGGCAAGTATCATTCTAATGGATTCAATTCTCATCACAAGAGAGTATATATATCGAAGTAACCGTGGCACTCGCGTTGCATGTAATCTACAGTTACATGCCCGGCCATTTTACTTCAATATAACCAACCAGTTTTATCTTCTGACTAGTGATCCATTAGGATCCAAAGGTTTTACAACCTGAAAGAAGATCAATCAGTTCCAAGTATGATTCTCTAAGATAGAATCTACTTCACTCTCAGTAGCCTCTCTCGGGTTGGTCCACCTATAGAAGTCACCATTTCTACATACGTTCGAGGCTTGTTTTCTAACGACCATGTCAGAAAATCCAATTTATTTTCTAGTAAACAAGTTAGAATATGCGCGTCACATTCTAGCATGTACGTCAGAAAATATGGACCAAGGGATTTTCCAATCCTAACTCTCTTGCTACGTCTAGCTTTGAGCTAGGGTTCTCTTTCATACCCTTCAACTATAGCTACGTCGAAAATTCCTTTCAACGTGCTAGGTCCTTTATTGAACCTTCACATAAATACATTCTCTTGATTCAATTTATGGTGTTCTTATGTACATCCAAAAATATAGGACTCGTGTACTAAGAACCAATACACACCTTTGGCAAAACACCCCCACATTTCAGGCATTAGTAGGAAAAATTCCTACGTACCTATAATTTGTAAGAATTTCATCCGGGTAACCTTATTTAAAAGGTACTTACTTGTCCAAAGTATTGTTTCACCCCACATACTTTGAGGTAGACCCGAACTTATCAATGTCTTGATATTTGTGTTCGGCAACAACGTTCGATTGAGGTGAATTCTGTGTCGTACGCTCGAGTACGATACCAATGCTTGCGCAGAAATCACCAATAGGTGTTTCATGTTCACCACATCGATCGTTCGTAACCGTATTAATCCACGATTAATATGATTTTCTCTTTTATTCTTATAAAGAATAAACATGTGCTACACGTTAGCACATCTCGTAGAAGCTAACAAATTAGCCTTTACAAATCCATTCGGTTTTGACCGAAAGGCCACAAACCCGAATCAATGCTTCCGAAATTGAAGCAGGAATCAGTGCTTAGTAATGAAGCACGAAACATGCTATACCAAGCACGAATCATTGCTTCTAAACTAACGCATCCATTCCAAAGCAATCTCTATTGCTTTAAATTATAAACTCATAGCAACATTCGGTTGCTTAATTTATAATTCCAGTGCTACTTAGCACTAGGATTATTAGTTAATTACACAATTAACCAAACCTCCTTTCGTGCTAATCACATAGCACTTTTACAATGCTAAATTTAATTAGCCTTTTGCATAATGCTATTTTAACATTTTTGGACGTCCAGTGCCATTAAGGACTACAATTAGCATTTTTCGTTAAGCTCAAGCTTAATTTTAACGTCCCAACAATTTGTCTCAATTCACATTTCATACTAGTATAATTTGGAATTTTGATCAAGTTAATTATAACACAATTAACAAGAACAAATCAACCAAATTTCCGACTAGTTGAATCAAACTCATATAATCGTTCTTAGAATATTATATAAAATATTCAATACTTGAGCTGTGACGCTCACGATTATATAGTTATCCCAATTTTTGACAAATTGATCCTACTTTGAAATCTGTATCGTTCAACATGAACTAGAACCGAAGTCCTTTTACAGGATTTCAAACATGTAACACGCTTGTTACATTTCATTCCGGCCATTTTAGCATTTTCCACATAATGCTCCGCGATGCACTACGCACCCATATTGAATCATTTCATACATTTGACATTATTCTAGCAAATAATTCGTATGTACCAAGATTCAACTCAATGGAACAATTCATTTTTTTTATTCAACAAAAAAAAGTATCGCAAGGATACCACAACATTTATTTAACAAATAAATAGATAGGAAAAACATTGGAAACCAATCTCCTTATTCTTATCTCGTAGTAGTCCTTCAAACCCGTGTGCCTTGTTCCATTCTCAACCGTCCACTCCATAAAGGGTGGTCCATAGCGCACATCGGGGTACCTCGGTTGTGACCTCACTCGTCCAACCATCCACACGTTTTAAACATAGCGAAAATGTCCTCAACCTTTTCACCAGGATGACGGTTCGCTTCATAGTGGCATTTCTCCTTCTTCTCATAATCTTCTTGAAAGCTAAGCTTCCTCTTGAGTTTCCTTCGATTACGGTTGAAGTCATTGGTCACACTACCATAGTCCTCAGACCATGTAGTCATTACACCATCATAGGATCCTTCGTGGCTTTAGCCGATCCACTAGACAACACAATAGGTACCACTTGTGTGCCATTAGCCACAGGTCTATCGGTTCGTGAACCAACGTTCTCTGGAGCACCATCGTGTGTTTTCGCAACTCCCATGGAAATCTTATTTCCTACGTTGCCGCCGTCAACCGGCATCACGGAATGTGCAACATGGTTGCCGTTCCGACCATTTGAATGTGCACCACGAGCAACATTCACGGATCCAACATTTTTGGAATCCACCGATTTGTTCATTATCAAAATTATAAGGTTTTAAGAAAAGAGTGGTCTCTTGACTCACACTAAAAACCCTTACCCAAACACGAGCCATCTTTTCCTTCTTTCGATTTTGGATTATGCTTCTAAGTAAAAATCCTCCTTTTCTGATATAGTTTGGTTGGAATTATAATCTGTGGATTATAAATTCCATTTGGTTGATATGTATATATCTTTTCCGTAGATATTCATGCATATAACCATGGTGGTCTGATTTATATATATATTTGTGTGTGAGTGTGTGTGTGTGTGTGTGTGTGTGTATATATATATATATATATATATATATATATATATATATATATTTCGGATATGTATATCGAATAATATTTTATATACTTTCGTGTGTGTATATATAAATATTATTTTACGATATTAAATCGATTTTTGGTTCATTATCACCAACAGAATCAACATTGTTGACTTTATGACTAATGGGTAGTCGACGGCAGGTCAACACCCCGTTAGTAAAATGAGTTTAGGAGAGAATTGAGATAATAATATGGAGAAGTATTTTATTATGAAAAAATCATATCCATTTTACCTTTTGGGATGGAATGTTTATACAAGAGGACTTGGTGCCCTAGGGAACGAATTCTTAAGATCTCTCGCATTGGGAGACCGTATTAGACTAGGAAATAAACAATAAAGTCCTATTGCACTACGAAATAATAAGTGATAGTCTATTTTTCCCCGAACTGGAGCCCTGCCTTATTTACATAGTATGTTAGCCTTCCAAAGTCGCTCATTTCACGCCATAGCCAGAGTCTGGGGATCTAACTAGCTGCTGAGAGAGAAATTTGAACGCCAACTAGTCCATGACTGACTGACTGACTGGGCCTTAGTACCCCATCCATCAAACATATATCTAATTAGATGGTAACATGTTAGAGAATGATTAATATGGAGTAGATTATGTAGGGTGGTGTCTAGCATGGTTCAAAAAGAATTTAGCTAATAATCAAATATTGAAAAATCTAATTAAATTATGCCATGTCGCGGGAAATTAGATGAAAATTTTAGGAGAGAGGTGTATTAAATTACTCATTTACAAATGTGTGATGTGATGTAATTAATGAAAATGATTATTATCAATTACATTTAGGGTGTGTTTGATTCGTACATGGGAATCAGAATCGGAATAGGTATCAAATACTTGGTAATGGTAATGAGTTTGTGAAAGTATTTTGCATATTTGGTAGTAGGGTGTAATGAGAATGATTATCAATAATGTTGCTTGGTTATGTATGATTCTATAATGAAAATAAAGATTTTAAAAATACAAGAACACAAAATCAAGATAATTGAGTCTAATATAAAGACATCCAAAATACCAATATGAACAAAAAAAAGTAAAAATAAAAATCTAAAAACACTAATCAAAGGGGATGAGAAGAAATAAGGGATTGAAAGAGGATGATACCTTTATTTTATTTGGGTATGAATTTTTCAATTTAGGGGGTATTTGAAACTCATAGTCGTATTCTGCGAACCTATCAACTAAACAATATCAAATACCAATCACTTTAACACTCATTCCTTAAAGTTAAATCTGTCAACCAAACACACCCTTAGTCAAACTAAATATATTTACATGTTGTAGTGCATAAATTTTCAAAAGAAGGTGGCCCCTCAAAATTATAAATTTCAAAACAGATTCGATCTGTGGTTTGAAGGTTTAATTAATCAAATTGACTTTCGTCTCCGTAAAGTATGAAGGGGACTACCACTAATTAAAAGAAAATTAGAAATAGATATGCTACGTTGACTACCCTTATATGGAAGTTTCTATTTTTTGTTTTTCTTTATTTAGTTGTCTCAACAACAAAAGTACAAGACTATGGCAAAACAAAAATGCCTTACATATTCTTCACTTCTTTTACATCTCATTAACTAAAACAAATTTAAAAAAAATTATTTATTTTCATTGATTTTTTATTTTTTTGGTGAGGAAAGAGAGGGTAGGCCTCAAAGATTATCTAATTCTACGGTTGAGAGCTCCCCCAGCATCATGTGCCAGATGAACCTTCAAACCTTCCATAGCTTCAGTGAACACCCAGGTGCCCCAATCTTTGTTTTGAGCTATATTTGCTAAGAAGTCAGCGCAACAATTTCCTTCCCTAAACACATGGGCGAAAAGGAGCCTTCGAAGTTCTTAACCATGCCCATGCAATCTTTTAACAAGGTGGCATAGCTAGAATCTGTCTCATTTTTTCCATTCATGAGATCAACCACCGTCTTGGAATCCATCTCCACGGTTACCCGAGAAACTCCCTTTTAAGTAACTTTTTAGGGTGTCTTTAGTTCGCACATGGGAATCAGAATCGGAATGAGTATCAAATATTTAGTAATGGTAATGAGTTTTGAATTGGTGAAAGTATTTGACATGTTTGGTAGTAGGGTGGAATGAGAATGGTTACTAATAGTAGTGCTTGAGAATGAATAAGCGAATGAAACCCTTATTTTATTTGGGTATGAGTTTTTTAATTCATCATGGGGTATTTGAAACCCATAGTAGTGTTCTAAAAAAAAGAGTAAAAACCTATCAACTAAACAATAATAATCACTTTCATATCCATTTCTATGGACAAAACCCATCAACCAAAACACCCTTAATAAATTTATAAATAGTTGACGCAATAATATAATCATAGACGGAGCCAGAGGGGGGGCAGGGGGGTCAGCTGCCCCCCCTCACCCTACCCCACCCCTACCCTATATTGTATATAATATGTATGTATAGTACATTATTCATATAACTATTATAAAACAGATTATGTAAACAAAATCTGTGATAGACAAGGTGGTAGCTAATGTGTATGAGTTTTAGAATGGCTTGGGTTCGAGTCTTTGCATTGACAATGTCACAGTCTTCTTCACTTTTTTGATTAACACAATTAAATTTTGGCATGATATATATAACTTCCATTATAACTTTCTTTATATTAATAATGGAATGTGTAATTTATAATGTGTTTTATATTCGAATTGTTTTATCAAATTAATTATGTTTCATATTTTGTTATAAATATTTTTATAAAGTTTTAATATGTTTTATTTTTCGCTATATCCAACAATATTTATTGTTATACTTTATAAGTATTTCATTTTTTTAAAACTTTCTCTTTTTATTTTAATTTTTTTCCCTCACTAAAAATTTTTTTTGAATTCGCCATTGAATCCATCCTTACTTCTTTGCCCCCCCCCCCCCCCCCCCCCCCCCAACATATTTTCTGGCTCCGTCCCTGAATATAATATAAATAAAAATATCCAATATGATAATAACATATCAGATACTGAATATGATGCAATGATTTTGTATGAACTTAAAAAGTTTTAAACTAAATCATCAAACAAGTAATATATATGTAATTGAGACATTTAAAAAGAAAAAAATTCCTGGTAGAATCGGATCATATTACTTGGTATATACTAAGAATAACCATTTCTTTTGCCATACTAGTTGGAGTGAAAGATTAAAATGTTTTCAACTTAAATTGCACTAAAAGAAAATCATAAAAATGTATCAATTGCACATATTTAACTTGTTTGACGGTTTGATTTCACATTTTAAGTTCAATGACCCAATTGCACAAAAACGATAAATTTAATAACCTATTTGACACTTAGTCCTAAAATTTATAAAGTGATTTTAGTAAAAGAGTGTCGGGAAACTCTTCTCCCAAAAAAGTTGAATCCTCAACTCTAATGCTCCCCACATCCCGGCCCGACAGAGTATTTGGGAGGATGTAAATCACGGCGACTCAATGACTCAGCGCAGACATGGCCAAATGCCGGTGCGTACAAGGAATCTGCTCACTTTGAGCATAATCCCCATACGTACTACAGCCACTGTCGAGGTTCGAATTTTTGATCTCTTCTTTCAAAAACTGTCTATTGAATTATTGAGTTAAACCCGTTATTACAGGTGATAATCAATTAATATTACTAACTTACTTTGATGCAAATGGGATTCTGTGATATTTTATACTCATGCAAGAATTTGTGGACCAAAATAAAATCTTTGCATAAAAAAGTTTAGGTCAGCATACTCTAAATTTGACTGATGGATTAATGGCCCGTTTCGTTCACGGAATAGGCCGGGAATGGCATAGCATTCCCAGTAATAGGCCTATTCCGTTGTTTGGTAACCATTTCTATTACCAGGAATAATATTCCTGGTAATAGCTTATTACCTCAAATAAGGTAATAGCTATTACTAGGGCCCCCCCCTGGTATTAGCCTATTACTGAACGCTCAGGAATAGATTTTAGAATCTATTTCCTTTTTTACCCCGTTCTTTAACCTAATTTTATTATCCTATATATAAATTTATCCTATTTCACCACCGTCGCAGCCGTCGCCACCACCATCGCCGCCGCCGCCACCACCACCATCGCCACAATCGTCGCTGCCCCCACCACTGCCACCGCCATCACTACCACCGCCACCGCCACCATCACCACCACTGCCACCACCATCGCCGCCGCCGCCACCACCACCACCGCCACCAGAATCACCACCCAGTAGCACCACCGCCACCACCACCACCACCGCCACAACCGTCGCCGCCCCCACCACCACTGCCACAACCATCATCGTCAACCATCACCGTCACCACCATCACCGTCGCCCCCACCACTGCCACCGCCACCACCACCACTACCACCCCAACACCACCACTACCACCACCGCCACCACCACCACCATCGCCACCACCATCGCCACCGCCGCCACCACCACCACCGCCACCAGAACCACCACCCAGCAGCACCACCGCCACCACCACCACCACCGCCACAACCGTCGCCGCCCCCACCACCACTGCCACAACCGCCACCACCACCACCGTCGCCCCCACCACTGCCACCGCCACCGCCACCACTACCACCCCAGCACCACCACTACCACCATCGCCACCATCACCACCATCGCTGCCGCCACCACTACCACCGCCACCAGAACCACCACCCAGCAGCACCACCACCACCACCGCCACAACCGTCGCCGCCCCCACCACCACTACCACAACCGTCATCGTCAACCGTCACCGTCACCACCACCACCGTTGCCCCCACCACTGCCACCGCCACCACCACCACTACCACCCCAACACCACCACCACCATCACCACCATCACATATTTTTATAAGGGTATTTATGTCTTTTAAAACATATTTCATTTCTGTTCCTTAAATCAACCAAACACTGTAATATAATTCCTAAAGTCTATTCCTTCCGCGAACCAAACAATAGAATACAATTCCTATTCTATTCCTTGCCTATTCCATTCCTTATGGAATAGCATTCCTATTATCTCAAAATTCATTCCGTGAACCAAATGTGCTGTAAAAGTTTAAAGTCATGGTTTTTTAAATAAATAATAAATAATAGTTATTAACTTACATAAAATTGAAATGATATTAAAATGGAATAGAGTATATGCAAATAAATTTAATTAAAATATGTTGATGTGTATTTTTATGTGAACCCCCCCTTTCGTCCTTGTTTCAAGCGAAATGTACTGTTCTTTTTGGAACACAACTATTCTTGATTTTTATATGCAACAGTAGGCTGGGTATTCCTTCTTTTGCTCCACTTGTCTCCTTAAATCTCGTTTTCTTTCTTTTCAATAATAATAATAATAATAATAATAATAATAATAATAATAATAATAAAAGAAAAATAGTACTTTTTCTCTCTGTGTTATATACTTATAGCACTTTTTCCCCTGAATTATTTAAGTGGCAGTTTTTTTCCCTAGATATGTTAAATGGACATATTTACCTTTAAAATAAATATTTCATTTATTTTTCTTCTCTAGCTAACAAATTATAACCACGATTTGGTTCAAACCGAACAGATACTATAGCAATCAAACAGAAAGTTTATGATGACAATTTAGAATCGGAACTCGATCGATATTTAGAGTTTATTAAAATCGCGAACCGAAATTGCCAGTTCATTTTATGATTTGGAAAAAAATAAAATACATCAATTGTTGAATTTAGAATATTTTTTAAAAAATAAAATTTTAAAAGAAAGTTTGAACCAACAGTTCAAATTGGATCCGAAACCGTGAATCAATGGTTCACAATCAAAATCAAATCGCGGTTATATATACTTATAGGTGAGAATCATAATAAATACGAAAAAGAACATACACTATTTGTAAATTTTATAATTCTAATTTTAAGTTAATGCTAGTAGTTGTTCTGATTTGAACCTCCGGTTCACGGTTCAGAATCCAATTTTTTTAGTTCACGTTTTTAATAAACTGAAACCCAAATACGGGATTTTGGTTCTGAATCGATCATAATCGAAAAATTATGATTTGATTGCTATAGTGTCCGGTTCAGTTCGAACCAAACCGTGGTCATCCATACGTATAAGCAAAAATTTGTTGAAGAAGAAAAATAAATAAAATATTGAGTGAATTTCATTTTTTGTCCTATTGTTATAGAAGCTTTTCCAATTTTAGTCCACCATAATTATTTTTGCCACATTGCGTCCACTATTATTAAAAGTGTTCCAATTTTAGTCTATTTTAAGATTTTTCGTGGACTAAAATTGGAACACTTTTAATAATAATGGACGCAATGTGACAAAAATAATTATGGTGGACTAAAATTGGAATGCCACCTATAACAGTAGGACCAAAAATAGAATTCACTCTAAAATATTTATTTCAAGGGTAAAAATATCCATTTAATATATCAGGGGAGAAATCGCAACTTTTATAATAATTAAGGGGCTAATGTGGATACATGAATAATTCAGGGGGGAAAAGTGCTATAAGCATATATATAATTTAGAAAAGTGACATTTTCCCTAATAATAATAATAATAATAATAATAATAATAATAATGTCAATACCTTATGGTCTGGCATGAAATGACTTCCAAATGAGAGTTGAGTTCATGGGTTTGAGTTCCAATGGGTGCGGTCTCTTTGTGCTTCGGTAAGTTGAGAAAATATTTATAAACAAATATACTACATTGTAACAGAGTCAGTAGTACTCAAATAATATAATAATAATAATAATAATAATAATAATAATAATAATAAATTATTATTATTATTATTATAATTAAATTACCAGCCAAAAAAACATTTATGACGTGTTTGGTTGGCATGAATTTCAATTCTTTTGCAATGAAATTCAGTATCCATGTCAATTACATTGTTCAATTGGAATGAATTGTAATTTAATTCCCTCAATTCAATGAATTGAAATTCATACTCGCCCCCATCTCCCTCCCCCATGAATTGGAATTCAACCTTAGAAAGGAAGGAAAAAAAATATTTAAATGGCATATTTACCCTTTATTATTATTATTATTATTATTATTATTATTATTATTATTATTATTATTATTAAGAGTAGTAGTAGTAGTAGTCATTAGTACTTAGTAGTACTAAAAAAAAATTTAAAAAAAAAATCTTTCATTCCAATCAGAACTCCTGTTAAAAAAAATGTGTTGAAAACCAGAAATGTGGATATATTGTAGTTGGAGTACAAAATTAGGAGATTACGTGCGCAGCTGACACATTTGACACCACCAAATCAATACAACTTATTTTTCTTGCAATAAATGCCAACTACGAACGTACAATATACACTTCACGTACCCTACACCTACACGGGCTACACGAACGTAGTTACGTACTCATCCATTTTTTCACATCACCTTCTTCTTCTTCTTCTTCTTCTTCTTCTTCTTCTTCTTCTTCTTCTTCTTCTTATTATTATTATTATTATTATTATTATTATTATTATTATTCACGAAAGTTCACAATACATCAATATTTTTCCATCATTTCACCGTCAAATTCTGTCATTGAGTTGTATCCTAGTGTCAATCAAGATACAAGGATCTTTCCATATATTTTACAACATTTAGAAATGCTAACAGGTCAAGCGAAATTAAGCAGGATTGAACACAGAATATAGATAATTAAAAAAATAACAAATAAATAGTTTCAATATAAACTTTTTAAATTTTTAATAAAGATGAAATGCATAATCTAGCCTTATGTAGATTTAATTGATTATAAAGAGGATAATGAGCGTCATTTCAATATTATTTCATACCAAAAAACTTTTATGCAGTGTGTGCATAGAAAAAAAAAAAAAAAAAAAAAAAAAAAGCAAAATGAATAACAATTATGATGAAGATGAATCACTGCATTTGGATGCAAACAAAAGAAACATGGGATTAAGCCAAATATATCTCAGCTTTGATTTTTTCTTTTTTTTTTTTTTTTTTTTCTTTTTCTGATCTGTTTTCCTCAATGCTCCATGAGTATGGAAGATGATCACATATACAACGACATCCAAAAAGAGAAGACCTAGCCAACTACAATCCTAGATCCTTAAACCCCTTAACCTAATTACACAATCCTTGCTACCAAATTAAAGTCTAAAACTTTTTTTTTTCCTGATAAATATATATAATGTTTTCAGTACTCCTCAAAACAAGCACCAATGTACAGTGTCAGCCGACAATTATCGTTGTCGTGGTCGTCGATCTTCATGGCTACCCTAGAAGCTAGAAGATGGAGGAGGTTGATGATCGTTCATGACCACCCATGTTGTCACCTTAATTTCCTCAAAAACCAAATTAAAAGTAGAGCAAAGAAGAGAAGAGAAAAGAAAAATAAATAAATAAATAGATTTTGGGTTCTAGCTAGGGCAACGAGGAGGAAGTAGTCAAACTTTGAAGCCCAATTTCGTTGTGTTTTCTGGAGGGACCGGAGGCCGGAATGGGGAACCTCTTGGGCAAGAAGTTGACGAAGTGGCCGCCGGAGCTCCGGTGAGTTCCGGGGCCGATCTTGAACACATTGACGCCGCTTCTGGAACCCACACAGCAACTCAAACTAAAGCTGAATATCAAAGCCAAACAAAGAAGCAGACCCAGACATCCTCTTCCGGCGCTGCAGCGCATGATCAACGACGACATGTATGTATTTTGAGGAAGAATTGAAGGGATCGGAGAGAGAGAGAGAGAGATTTGATTATTTTAAGGAGGAAAATGATGAGATGTTTGTTGTAGCGGTAGTAGTGGCCTGGGAAAGAAGGCTTTTAGAAAGGGTGATTTAATTGGATGGGTTAGAAAGGCAAGGCCGGGGAAGAAAAGGAGTGAATGACAGATTGACAGAAGAGAGAAGAGAGAGTTGTTTTCTTGTGTTTGTCAAATGGGTAAGAAAAGAAAGAGAAAATGAAGATCGAAATGGTGTGGTGTGTAGGGTTATGTCATGTTATGGTTAGGTGAAGGTTTGGTCCCGCGGTACCGCATTAATGTCCGTCCAACTAAACCCATTTCCCACTCCCCAGGCCAGGCCACCCTTTTACGACCCAATCTTCACTTTACGTTTATGTTTGTTACTCCAACATATACACATATATCTATATATCTTCGTCCCACGTACGCCAACTCCAATCGTTATACTCGTCCACAGTGCGTCCTATACACCGTTTTGAACTTTAATTTTAATGGCGATCGTTTGTTCAGTTCATCACGTTATAATTTTTTTTTTCTTTTTACTGTAAAGCATGTGTATGTATATTATGTTATACGTTTCTTTACATCATGTTATGCAATTTTGTACATTAAGCGTAAGGATTTTGTACCTGAAATCGATTAGTAGTTGTATAACACAAAATATATTGTGTGTCTTATTTTACGAATTTATGTCTTGTATTATAAAATTATGTGCCTATAGGACATAAATTATTTACTTAAATCAGATTTCAAAATAAAATAGAAAACATGTGTATGTATCTCGTGTTATGCGTTTCTGTACATCATTTTACGCAATTTTGTACATTAAGCATAAGAATTCTGTACCTGAAATATATTAAAATTTGTGTTGAAACATGAGAAACGAGAAGTTACGGAGTCTGTTAAAGCTTAAACATCAAACGACGTCGTTTTGATCCCGGATCCACAATGTTATGTGGACCCTGGTCCATGGTATAAATTGTCCGCCAACTCCATCTCCTCTCTCTTTCTTTATCAAGCTAGCTCACTCCCTTTTCATTACCATGAGATTAAAATAGTCAGAACAATGATCGTGTTCAAATTTACTAGATATATCTCATTTTTATTATGTTGATGAAGTGATGCAAGCTGAATATGGTGAAGTGGTGCATCATGCTGTATGGACACAAGCTGCAACAACACAAGCTTTCCAGAGAAGGGCTTTTAAGTCTTTTCACACCTTAGTTAGTTATAACCGTTTTTGGTTCCTTCTTATAGTGCTTTCCTTCTTCTTCTTCTGAATGTAATGCTACATACATATCCTTCCATCTTTCCAGTTGACATCTCAATCAATGCTTCCTCTTTTCCCTTTCACCTTGTTGTTCATATGATCCAAGATAACTCATCATGGTATCAGAGCTTCGCAGAAGCTACGCCGGAGCCGTAATAGTGGGAGCAGACGGCAACGGAAATGGATCGGAACATGCAAGAGCAGGAGCCTCCTCAGCTTCAACCAATCATACACGGTGAAATGATGATTTTGATGACCCGCTGTACTTACACATTACGGAAAATCCGAACTTATGCCTTGTTTCACCTCCATTAACCGAGCTCAACTACTCATCTTGGAGTAGATCAATGAGGATAGCCCTGGAGGTTAAGAACAAGTTCGAATTTGCGACTGGGAGCATTCCGAGTCCAGCAGAGAATGATCCGAAGATCGGATCATGGAGGAGATGCAATCGCATTGTGAGTTCATGGATTTTGAAGTCCATCAGTCCTAACATAGCAGAGAGCGTAATGTACTTCGATAAAGCCTCGGATATATGGAGTGAACTACAGAAGAGGTACTCACAATCTGATTCACACAAGATCTCTGAAGTTCAGAATCAAATTTTCAGGAGTGTTCAGGGAAGTATGACAGTGAATAAATATTTTACCAAGAGCAATGTTCTTTGGCAACAGATGAATGCTCTAAGGCCCTTATTGATGTGTGAATGTGTGCCTAAGTGCTCCTGTACTCTAATGAGTAGAATGCAGAAGCAAAGAGAAGAGGATTATGTGATCCGATTCCTAGAAGGTCTGAATGAGGATTATGAAACCATTAAGTCTGGAGTATTGGTTATGGATCCAATTCCAGAAATGGAGAAGGTGCTCAATATGACCTTGAAAGTTGAGAGGAAGATCAAAGGCTTTATCAGTCAGAAGTGCAATGACTTAATCCAATCCAATGCAGTTTACAATGATCAGACTCAAACTGCAGAGGAACATCCATTGTTGGCAGTAGCAGCATCCAACAACAGAAAGAAATTCACAGGCAATGGAGGGAAAAATGTTCCAAAATGTACCTTCTGTGGCATGCTTGGGCATACAGTTGAGAAATTCTATAAAAAGCATGGCTATCCCCCAGGGTGGGTTGCAGGTTATAAGTCCAAGAATAAACAAGTTCAGGACACACAACACTCTTCAAATGCAGCTGTAAACCAAGCAGGTGATATAGGGATTTCTGCTGATCAGTTTCAAAAGCTTCTTTCTCTTTTGCAGAATCAAAATAAGGGGAATCAATCTTCTAGCAATGCTGCTGTGACTATTGCTGGTTCAGGAGTCAAACCTAGCTTCAAAGACTCCGTGGAGGCTCCCAGTGAAGGTAGAACTACCTCCAATCCTTCTCTTAATGTTGTAATGAATACAGATGATTTTTGGATAGTGGACTCAGGGGCCACAGACCATATTACCTGCTCATTAGATTATTTTGATGCATATGAGAGGGTTCAGGGAATATCTGTTAAGCTACCTAATGGGGAGATTGTGAGTGTAACTCACATTGGACAGATAAGGCTTAATCAGAATATCCTGTTGACAAATGTGTTGTACATTCCATCTTTTACCTTCAACATTATCTCTGCAAGTAAATTGACGAAGCAGTCAGGCTGTAGATTGGTTTTAGAAGCTGATTCTTGTGCTGTCCAGGCTCATCTTGGAACAATGGATGGTTTTGCTAGGCAGAGAGATGGATTATACTTGGTCAGTGATCCTCCTGTTAAGAAGAAAGCTCATTCTCCTATTCTAAATGAGTTCCAGTGTAATTCCTTGTCTTTAGAAGTATGGCATAATAGATTGGGTCACTATCCCATCAATAAGATTTCTGTTTTGAATGGAATAAAACATACTGCTTCTCATAAATGTGATGATTTAGTTTGTGATGCCTGTCATTTTGCTAAACACAGAAGATCTTCTTTCCAACTAGCATGTCCAGGTCTGAGCATTGTTTTGACCTTATCCACATGGATGTCTGGGGTCCTTTTGCTATGGCATCTCTCAAAGGAGAACACTATTTTCTAACCATTGTGGATGACCATAGCAGGTTTACTTGGTTGCATATGATGGCAAGTAAATCAGAAGTCAGGACTATATTTCAAGACTTTTATAATCATGTTTGCACTCAGTTTTCAGTCAAAATTAAAACCATAAGGACTGATAATGGTACTGAGTTCTTAATGAGAACTTTTCGTAATGAAAAAGGCATAGTTCATCAAAGATCCTGTGTGTATACTCCCCAACAGAATGGGGTGGCAGAGAGGAAACACCAACACATATTGAATGTAGCTAGGTCCTTGAGGTTTCAATCAGCCTTACCTATGAATTTTTGGGGTCACTTTAGTTTGCAGACTTGATCAGGTGTGTCACTCTCAAAACCTGGAGGCAACACCATATAGACTTCCTCATCAAGATCACCATGCAAGAAAGCATTATTGATATCAAGTTGTTGAATGTCCCAACCCTTGATAACTGCCAAAGCTAGAAAAGTCTTGATAGTAGTCATCCTAGCTACAGGAGAGAAAGTGTCAATATAATCCACCCCAAACTGTTGAGTATAGCCTTTTGCAACCAACCTTGCCTTATACCTCTCTATTGAGCCATCTGATTTGTGTTTCACCTTGTAAACCCACCTACAACCAATTGGTGATTTTCCAGTAGGCAACTTTGTAAGGGTCCATGTGTCATTCTGAATTAGGGCCTCTATCTCAGCTTGCATAGCCTTCCTCCATGCCTCATGTTGTACTGCTTCATGGTAGGACTGTGGCTCATGTGCAGAAGTAATAGAAGAAACACAAAACTTGTGAGCAGAAGACAACTTGTCATAGGAATAATGCTTTCTTGCATGGTGATCTTGATGAGGAAGTCTATATGGTGTTGCCTCCAGGTTTTGAGAGTGACACACCTGATCAAGTCTGCAAACTAAAGAGGTCCTTATATGGTTTGAAACAGGCTAGTAGGCAATGGAATGCCAAGCTAACAAAAGCCCTACAAGTTGATGGTTTCCAACAGTCCTCTGCTGATCCTTCTTTATTTACCAAAGCTGTGGACAACTCATTCATAGCTTTGCTTATATATGTAGATGACATTCTGGTGGCAGGAACAGACTCAAAGCAAATACAAGGTCTAAAACAGATGTTGGATGACTCTTTCAAGATTAAAGATCTTGGCCAGCTCAATTACTTTCTGGGAATTGAGGCTATTAGGAGTCCTAATGGTCTTAACCTGTGTCAAAGAAAATACACCTTGGACATCCTACAAGAAAATGGCTTTCTTGATGCTAAGCCTGCAAAGACACCATGCTCTCAGAGCCACAAACTTACAAGTACTGATGGCATTCTCCTGCATAAACCTGAAATTTTTAGGAGATTAGTTGGTAAACTTCTATATTTGACTAACACAAGGCCTGATATTGCCTATGCTGTCCAACAGCTATCTCAGTATGTGGATAAACCAAGGGATACACAACTAGCAGCAGCTCATAGGGTATTAAGATACCTCAAAGGCTCCCCAGGCAAAGGGCTGTTCTATTCTTCTGCTTCTCAGATCAAGCTGCAAGGTTTTTCAGACTCAGATTGGGCAAATTGCACAGAAACAAGGAAATCCATAACAGGCTACTGCATTTACCTTGGCAACTCTCTTGTTTCATGGAAGACAAAGAAACAAGCCACAGTTTCAAAGTCTTCATCTGAGGCTGAGTATAGGGCATTAGCCTCCACATTTTGTGAAATACAATGGCTTATATATCTCCTAACAGACTTGAATATACAATGCAGTAGCCCTATTGCCTTGTTTTGTGACAACAGATCAGCTGTGGCAATAGGGGAGAATCATGTCTTTCATGAAAGGACAAAGCACATATAAATTGACTGCCATATAGTCAAGCAGAAAGTCCATCAAGGAGTCATAAAGCTGATGAGCATTCCTTCTCATAAGCAGATAGTTGATGGATTTACCAAACCTCTGCCTATTGCTCTATTTGAAACTTTTCATGCTAAGCTGGGCCTTCAAGATCTTCATGCTCCAGCTTACGGGGGGGGGGGGGTGATGAAGTGATGCAAGCTGAATATGGTGAAGTGGTGCATCATGCTGTATGGACACAAGCTGCAACAACACAAGCTTTCCAGAGAAGGGCTTTTAAGTCTTTTCACACCTTAGTTAGTTATAACCGTTTTTTGTTCCTTCTTATAGTGCTTTCCTTCTTCTTCTTCTTCTGAATGTAATGCTACATACATATCCTTCTATCTTTCCAGTTGACATCTCAATCAATGCTTCCTCTTTTCCCTTTCACCTTGTTGTTCATATGATCCAAGATAACTCATCATATGTCAAGTGAATATATAATATAGATATTAATAAGATTATATGGCAGTTCAATTGACTCATTAATAACCCAAACAATAAGTTTAGCAGACGCTTAAGTAGACCTGACAATTATGGATATGATTCATTAACACGACTTGAAACTTGCTAACAAAACGTGTCTATCGTGTCAACCCGTTTAACCCGTTAACAAATCGTGTTCGTGTTAAAAATTTGAACCCGTTAACCATAACGTGTCGTGTTCGTATTTAGCCTTATCGTGTTCGTGTCGTTATCGTGTCGACCTGTTAACGAACCCGTATACACGAATTGCCAGGTCTACGCCTAAGAGCCAAATCCATCAAAATCTTCCCAATTAACTTATGGGGGAAGTTTATGTTGATTTGCTCACAGGGAATAATTCAAAATTTCTTGAGCAATTTGTGAATGTGTTGTCTAAGCGATTTGCACTTAAGGATCTTGGACCGCTGCATAATTTTTTGGGTGTTGATGTTGTTCCGACTACCTCTGGTTTATTTTTGTCGTAGGCACAATATATTTCTGAAATCATGGCTAAATTTAAGATGGATGTTGCGAAGGAGGTTTCTACACCCATGCATGCTTCAAATACTTTACCGCAGGCTACTTCCTCATATACTGTGGATGCGTCTAGTTTCCGTTGTTTGATTGCACTATTGCAATACTTGGGGATTACAGGACCAGATGTTTCTTTTGCTGTTAATCGTCTCTCTCAGTTCATGCATGCTCCTACAGCTTCTCATTGGTCAGCTGCAAAACGGATCTTGCGCTACCTCAAAGAGATGATGTGCCATGGTTTGTTTCTAAAAAGTGGTTCATCTCTTGACTTGATAGCGTTTTCCGATTCAGATTGGGGTGGTTCTTCTACCTCTGGTCGTTTTACCACAGCTTACATATTGTATCTTGGCAGCAATATTATCTCTTGGAAATCCACACGTCAAAAGTCAGTGTCTCGTTCTTCTACGGAAGCCGAGTATCGCGCTCTGGCTAATGCTGCTGCAAAGATATTATGGATTCAGAACCTGCTACGCGAATTGAGAAATCCATTATGTCGTCCTACTGTGTTATTTTGTTAAAATCTTAATGCCACTTATGTTTGTCAGAATCTTGTTTTCCACTCCTGAATGAAACATCTATCATTAGTTTTTTTTTTTTTTGTTCGTGAGTTGGTAGCTAATGGGGCCTTGGTCGTTTGACATGTGTCTTCGAAGTATCAAATTGCTTATATCCTTACAAAGCCTTTGGGGCGTGCCTTGATTCAACATTTTCATTTTTACCCTTCTACCAAGCCATTTTATTTTCAGCTTACCCTAGGGTTTTGTGCCCTACTATTTAAACATCCTTAGTGTAGCTTTGTCTCCCCATTCTCCCATTTGCTTATTCATTCATTCATCAGAGAACATCTAGCTAGCTTAGGAGACTCATGTTTTGGCAGTAAGTTTCTTCTCCCTTCTTTTCTTTCTTCTTCTTCTCCTTCATTTCTTCTCTCCCTAGTTTCTAATCACAGTAAATGTGTATGTATATATGTGTTGTGGGTTGTGTGATCTTGAAGTCCTAGATGGGGAAGGAGGAGAGCAAGTTTGAAGTTATAGAGGATGAATTCTTGCTTGTTGAGGCTAGAAGCTTGAGGTATAACCCATGGAAACCCAAAACCTAGCTATTTACCCATAAAATCTGTGAATGTTTGTTACATTTTTATATGTTGATGTTTGATGCCTGATATTGTTGAAATGTGTAGTGTTTTATTGTTTATATGATGTGGTTTTGATGCCTTGTTGCTATAATGATGTTATGTGATGTTTGGGTGTATTGCGAGGTTTGAAAATGGAGGTTCTCGCCATGTTTGTGTTGCAGGGAAGTTTCTTCCTCATCCTCGAGTTTGGCCTAACGGAGCCAACCAACGGATCCAAGTGGGATCTATTGGAAAGCTTCGCTAGAGGGCGGAACTGAGTGGCGGACCTTCTCGTGATTCGCCACTCAGCGCTGTGTCTTGATGGAAGCAAGTGACGGAGCCCTTCAAGCCCCGTCACTTAGCTCCGCCAGGTCATTGTGTGGGCAGGGCCCTTTGAGGCTCAGCCCAGTGTTGGTCGTTCCAGATCGGGAATCGTGGCCCCGTGAGGCTCGGAGACTCGGGACCATTACGAGATGTTTGTATGAAATGTGCTTATTTGATTTGTGAGTAAAATCCATTTTCAACCAAAATATGAGGTACTATTTTACTAAGTGTAATTTAGGCATATTTGACTGTGAATATTAAGTATGTGATGACTTTGGTGGTTTATCATGATTTGATGAAGGATTTGCTTAAGTTCTCAACTTATATTACTTAGTTGCATTGAAGAGTGAGTTGGCATGATTACATGACCATTTATGCATGGGTTATTATCCCACTATCACCTATACCCAAACCTATGCTTTAAACTATGTACCTATTTTTGAAAGGCCTATACTAGTGCCTTAAAACTCTTTTTAAAATCTATATATGTACATTCATATTTACTTACATATTCTCTTTAAAAAACATATATGATATTAATGATCTCCATTTTGGAAAAGAATGGTTTTCAAAAGCTTATACCACCCTATTTTCAAAGTATGAGGAAAAATATATATTTTTGGAGGACCCGATTGGACTACGGTCCCTTCGGCAGAAATGATGGAATGAAATGATGAAAAGAAATGATGAGGTGAGATCCGTTTGAGAATTCCCAGAAGGTTACTTGAAAAGAAATGATGAGGTGATATGATGAGAAAGAATGATTGAGAATAATTGATAATGATTGAGATTGATATGAGTTTCCTCCAATATTATTATAAAATCTATTTTCTTGAGCGTGAGAGTATTGATATAAATGATATACGATATATTTGGAAAACCATTTTTACTATGATACCCCATTTACTTATAATTATGAAAATGCACTTATTTTTTAACCTATTGAGGTTACTTATAATGGTGGTATAAAGCTAGTATTGTACATGATGGTTTTAATGAAATCGGGTCCACCATAAACCGAGTATACAATACGCAACTGAAGGAATTGACGTATTATTACCCAGGGCGCAAGGCCTGGTAAGAGCGCGAGCAAGCCCAACGAGGGGCCCGATGATAAGCCCAAGACGATATTACAAAGGGGATACGCTACAGGATAAGGGTGTAAGATTTTCCCTAATAATATATATTATATATTATATATTAGGGCCTTAATTAAGTGGTGCAAGTTGACTAGGCTTATTAAGTGGTCTGGTTGGACTTAATAACTAGTAGTTGTTAGTCAACCAAACTCTGTGCCTAATATAACCTGGATTGATGGGATACAGGATTATGGATTAGATAGCACATTCAGTTACGGTACTCAGACCGCTCAGTAGATACCGATACACCATCTAGGGTTCTGAGTCAGGTCTGAGACAAAACATGGCTGACGGTCTACCGTTAAGAGGCAACACAACAGGAACATCAACTATGGCTGGAGATCAACACGGCTACGCTTCCGCTATCATACGAGGTTAGGTTTCTCGTATACTATGGTTTATTATAGTTAGACTATTTAGATCTAACATTTGGTATCAGAGCCTTTATAATCTCTGTCTGGTTGATTGTTTTGCCTAAAACAATATTAAGTTAAGCTTTCATATACATCAAGTTTTTGTATATGTTTCATATATTAATTTGTTGAAATATACATACAAAATATATCAATTCAGTAATGATATAATTAAGCAATTTAGTATGTATGTTTTGAGTGAATTAATTAGTATTGATACTGCCTTAATTAATCTTAAGAGCCTAAAGCATAATTTTGAAATTATTTTCAACATTGTTAATCTTTACCACTGCCATGTTTTACCAATGAGCCGGTAATATGTCGTCGGTATTTTTGGGACTCTGGTTGTTCAATGGCTGCTAGGGTTAATCAAGAAGAAGATGGTGATGGATAATATTTGGGCCGGGTCAGGCCCATTGGGGCAGACCTGGTCCAATACTATTTAAAAAAAAAAAGCATCTTGGGCCTATTTGGTTTGTTATTTTAGGTTTGCTTTAGTTGATCCATCATCATATTTAGACTTCTTCTAGCTTAATTGTTCAGTTTAATTCCTCATTAATTTATTATTAAATTATCATTTAAATTTGGGCAAATATTAAGTTTTAAATTTGCTATTTGAATTTTAATTTAATATTAAAGTGTATATATTAAATTGCCTGAAGTATTGCAATTTATTTAGGATATATGGGTTAATAATATATTAATATACAAATCCAAACTTGCTACGTATATTCATAAATTATTGTTATAATTATACATTCTTAATAGCATGTATTAAAGTTGGATTTAGCATATTATTAACTCATAAATTCATTATTAAAATATCACTCAATTTTGGATCCTTAGGTCAATTTGAAGCATTATGGCCTATTAAGGTAGCTTGTTTTTGGTTTCCCCTTAATTTTGAACTCATTTTAGTTTTATGTGTCTCTGGGACTTTAGAACCTATTTTGAACAAGCTATTTGGGACCTATCTTGGGTCATTAAAGTATGGATCCTACCTTTTTGATTAATATTTTAATAATAATTATAGCTCCTTATAACATGTTTATTAAATTTTAATTATTACTAACTACTATATTTTAGTATTCATCGTTGGTAATAATATTAAGTTTTGGATCTACTTCAGTATTAGACCATTTTCCATCCATGTTATAATTCACTTGGGCCATTGAGATTTATGAGCCTAATTTGAGTGATTAGGTGCTATAATTATTGTCTTGGGCTGTTTTGAGACATTAAGGATTTAATGATTTAATTGTTATTTTGGCCATTAAGAATTATTACAAACTATTATTTAAGTTGATTAATTTTTAGGGCCTTATGGCAAAAGCAATATAGTTGGTATATTGTCTATATAATGGTAATTTGGTTATTACCTTAACTTTAGTCTCCCTAAGTATCATAATAGTCATGATTAATTATTATGTGATAAAATTGAGATTAGTATTTGACATCCCTTAATTACAGTTTTGCCACTTATTAAGCTAAATTCGGCATTATTAATTACTGTTATTAAGTTTAGGGGCTAATCTCATTTTATTACTTTTCATAATAATTATCATTTCATGGTAATCTGCTATATTTGGTACATTGGCATGATTACCACTTCATTTTACATGACTATTAATGTTGGTAATTAAGTCTTACCAATAAATTTTTTAACGTAACATTGGACGCTGCATCGAGTTTATTGACACCGATAGTGAAGATTGGGAGAATTCTGGAGTTTTTCTTCTCTTGTGGATCATCATCGTTGTTAGCGCAATGGAGAGATGCGGTTTGCATCATTAAGGTTAACCATTAATTATCTTTTACGGTTATTTTTGATAATTAGTGCTACAGTTATAGTTAAACCGCTAATTTGGACTAGTCACATATTTTATATTTAGAAAAAGGAAAACATTTAAAGGTGCATTACCATACTTTACTTTGTCGTTATTATTAATGTTAATAGTGATTATAATGTTACTTATTACTATTAATAATTAATGATTAATGATGACGTTAGTAGTTTTATGGTATTCAGATGTGTACCTTGAACTGTTTCCAAATAAATTTATGTGATAATACTCCAGTTCAGAAAATAATTTTCTGGACATTAATATTTTTCGGACTTCAAATTTTATTAAGTTTTCAAAATTTTATCTGAAAACATTTATAAGTGTTAGCGGTTTTGACCATTATTTTTCCATATTTAGTCTCCTACTTAATGTGATAATATTATTATGGCTATTTATTGCTATTTTGGTTATTTGCAATTTTGCCATTAATAATAATAATATTATCAACTGGGTTATGGAGAGTGATTTTGAATCAATTTAGTAATCTTGGATAAACATATTTTCTAGGCAATTGACTTTTGCCATTAATTCCATAATTCATTTAGTTCTTGGAATTATGATTTTAGTTCTGATTGCCCATGTTTGGTTAAGTATGAATATTTGGTATAAATTCATATTCTTTAGTTGGTTCATACTTTTTAGATTGTGTTATGCATTCGATCACATTAAGTGCATAATATTAAGTTTAATTATGCAATTAGGGTTTGTGAGATTTTAATTTACAAATGCTAGCATATCCTTTTGGTTTGATATTGTTTGAATTTGTAAATTCAGTTATTTCTCATAAATTTTATCTTTATGCATTAAAACATTTTCCCATGGGCTTACAGTTTAAAAAAATTTTAAAGTGTATATTCAGTACATTATTATTCAAAATGTTGGGTCTCTTTTGGTTTGGACTCATCGGTGTTTGAATATTAAGTTTATACTTTGAAATCTCATATTGTAAATTGCTTTAAGTTATGCAATTTAATTGGAGTATATGAGTTTAATTTTTTAATTTTATGCATATTTGTCCTAAGCATAATATTATGTTTTAAATTATGCAATTTTATTATGCCTTTAGCAATACATACTTTGAGATGGAATTATATTAGTTCCTATTTAAGTTGGACTTGTGCATAAACTTTAGTCGCGGTAGTGCCTGAATTTAAGCACGTTTAGTCCGCTATTTTTAGTTCACCATTTAAGCTTTAATCATAGGTGAACCCTACAGTTTTCTTTTTGGTGTCTACCCTACAGTTTTAGGTTCATACCCCCAAACAGTTATACATTAAGTATATATGAATCAGGGAGACATACTATTTTTAATGGCCATGATTTAAGAACATCTTGTGCCACTAGTCTCCTTAAATTGATACTCTATTTGAGGAATTGGTTTTCAGTGAGACTTAGTCTCTAACCACCTTTCCTTGAAGTATATTTAGATTTTTCCATCACAATCTGGTATAATCTGTTCATCAAAATTTTAAGTATTCCTTGCCAATGTGATTTGATTTCGGTTCATTAAAGAATAGCCAAAGCATCTTTAATTTACTGAAGTCTCTTAAGTTTTCAATCTTGGTTAATTAAGGAATAGCTACAGCATATTCAGCTACCTAAGATTATTAAGTTTTAATCACATAAAGTTTAGGCAAGGATTTGATAATTGTCTAGTGATCTTATAATTTTAATTTGGTTTGGGAGTAGCCACAACATCCTTAATCTGTTAAAATTATATATTAAGCGGTTTATTTTGATCACATAAAGTTTTTGACATATCATTTGTGATTAATTGTATGTAATATGATGAAATTTAGCCCACAGGCAATTTTGTTATATTTGTATAATTAATCAAGATGAAATACTGGACTACGGCCGTAATTTAGCCCACAGGCAATTATGTATCGGAATGTAGTTTAGTAGTTTTATCAGTGATGATATAAATAGATCAATTTATTTACTTTATTGTTATTTGTAAATAATTTCCAATTCTATCATGAAGTTTAGTTTTATGATGTAAACTTTAGATCTTATTTCTTAATTTGCCCACAGGGATTAAGAAAAGGAACATGATCTCTTAAGTTTTTTTATCATAATGATAGCAATGAGTCTTATTGACTAAAACTTTAGCCTACAGGCAAGTTTTATTTCATTTGATTCTTCAACTCATTTGATAATGGTTTCATCATAAATAAATTTTTTCAGTTGGATCTAATTGAGTAAAACTTTAGCCCACAGGCAAGTTTTATGTTACTAGATTCTTCTGGCTCTTTAGTAATTGTGAAAAATATTATCATAAGGGTTTCTTAATTGGGTTTAATAGAATTAAAACTTTAGCCCACAGGCAAGTTTTATGTCAATAAATCCCTTAACCCATTAGATAATAATTTTATCACAATTCTTAGAATTTATAAATTTAGTTCAATTATAATTCTAAGTTTCATGATTTGCATTGGCAAAACATGTTTTTCAGTCACTTCCCAAAATTTAGTCACTTCTATTAATTATTCCACGAATCTTGCTCGGTTCTTCGGACTAACTGTAGTAAGCTACGTGATTTGACATACATCTTTTGGATTCCAATAATGTTAAAATGTATCTTTTGAGCCAAATTCTACCTTGGTTTTGAAAGATGTATTTTGTTTTTTTTTTTTTTTAGTATGTCCAACTATGGTGGAGAAATATATCTTCATTATTTAGTTGAACTTTAATTGGAACCAAAATTGATTATTTAGTATGTCCAACTAATGGTGGGGAATTATGTCTTCATTTGTTAGTTGGTCAATAAATCAATTATGAGTATGTATATTATTAAGTTCATTTATTAATTTCGCTGAAGAATATTTTAATCAGTGGGAGTGATCATTTAGAAAATGATCATTAAGATATTCCACTAAAGTTTATGGATTTAAATGGCTTCATACATCCTAAATTTGATTGTATGTCAAACAATAAGTCCAAAATATTCCACAAGTATTAATCTTGTATTTGTTCATATAAATTCATAAGTTCAAATTATTGAACATTTGGTTGTGCAACATATTTCTGAAAATGTTGTAACAATATTAAGGAATTTATTAGAACAAAAGCATTTAACTTGTGGTGCACTGTAATTTAATAAATTCTTCAGTGCTTAATAGAGTCTTTAGTTTCTTCAAAATTGATCCTGGGCCATTTTGGTTTGTAAGGCTCAAAACAATTTTGTGGGACATATAAGTAAGACTCATTATGTTCAGTTCATTTAAAGTGAACATTGAAGTTATTTGGGGAATTATGGTGTATGATTATGATTCCAAATTTATGGACTTAGACCTTTGGTTTATTGTCTAAGTTTTTGGAATGTTTCTGTGACTTGACTATCTTTTGGCTATTTTTGATGAGTGGGAGTGACAGACGTGTCAACTCCAAGCTCTTAGCTGTTAGAGATAGTACTTAAAGTTAACTTATAAAGAAGTCATAGAATATAGTTAGCATTATGCTAACATTAAGAGATCTCTACTTAAGGTATGCTTATAAAGTTTTAGAGATCATACAGTGTACTCTTTTGTACAATTTGGATGCTTTTTCTCCTTCAGTTGTGCACATAATGTATTTTGAGAAACATCCCTTAAGGTACCGAGAATAAACATAGGGTTTGTTCATTAAGGACCTAAGTTGGAGAATTAAAATGCATGTGACCATAATGGATACTACTCTGATTAAATAGAGGACATATCACTATGATTCGTGTGTTTTGTTCTTTGATGAAGGTTGTGCTAGTACTTGCACCAAGTGGGAGAATGTAAGATTTTCCCTAATAATATATATTATATATTATATATTAGGGCCTTAATTAAGTGGTGCAAGTTGACTAAGCTTATTAAGTGGTCTGGTTGGACTTAATAACTAGTAGTTGTTAGTCAACCAAACTACAATATAACCTGGATTGATGGGATACAGGATTATGGATTAGATAGCACATTCAGTTACGGTACTCAGACCGCTCAGTAGATACCGATACACCATCTAGGGTTCTGAGTCAGGTCTGAGACAAAACATGGCTGAAGGTCTACCGTTAAGAGGCAACACAACAGGAACATGAACTATGGCTGGAGATCAACACGGCTACGCTTCCGCTATCATACGAGGTTAGGTTTCTCGTATACTATGGTTTATTACAGTTAGACTATTTAGATCTAACAAAGGGAATCAGACAATAAGTTTGGGGATAACTAAATGGCGGTGCCCGGGGTTGATCCCGTGATCAGCTGTTGTGCATAGGCAGATTCTAACCACTCTGTCTAGTGATACCTCGCTGTCCCCCCCCCCCCCTTACGGATCGCGTCCCCCTCCCCTTTTATACTAGAAGTAGGATCCTTCATGACCGCCCACGTGTGCAGTATTCGCGCTTCCCTTCCTGCGCCATACACGTGTCACCCCTCTCCGCACATCTTTATCGCACTTCGAGAGCTAATACTACTCTCACGCGCATTCCGCGCTGATCCACGTACGTACACCCCATGCATGCAAGCAGCCGCCATCCTGCACGTATCTCTTCGTGCGGCTATCCCATGTGTTTGTGGGCTTGCATATTAGCCCCTTCCTCTTGGGCCTGCACTGTGACACCCCTTAAATCCAAAATCTATTTAAAGATTAATTAGATAATTAATCCTAGCTTAATTGGTAATTTATTCCGAAAATCCTGAAAATTCAATAGTCGGAGGACTAGAAATTGACTAGTCAATCCAAGTCAAAGAGTTGTACTCTATGCTTTATGAATTGTTCCCTTGTCTCCTTACTCTTCCCACTTTAGTAAGGGTAAAGAAGTCTTTTCACCTTATGTTTGTGCCCCAAGCTAACCTAGCATCATCCTTCATTTCATTTCCCTAACACCCTAAACACAAAAGCTTCACCTTCGCTCTAGAAAATTGTTAGCTTCTTCTTCAAGCCAAGTTTTGGGCAATCCTAGATTCTACAAGTTGGTCTCCAAGATTCAAACTTTCTTAACCTTGAGCATAAGGGAGGGTAAGATCGTTGATCTCTTGGTGTTTTTAGTGTCTTTTTAGATGTCTTTTTCTAAAGGTGGAATCTTTGTTGTCTATTGGTGTGTTTATGAAGTTGGAGTTGAAGGAGAGCTTTGAGAGAAAGCTTTAAGGGTGTGAAAAGTGAAGGTTTAGGCTACAAGAGGTAACCCATGCTTTACAAAATCTATTTTCTTACCTATATGATGATTTCTTGACTTCTACTTGTGATTTTTGCTATGAAATGTGAGATTTGATGCATTGTCTTGTGAGAATGCATATCTAGAGCTTGTTATTAGGATTCTTGTATGCCATTGCTTGGATATTTCTTGGATTCAAGTCATATTGTTGTATTGTGTGAGATTTTGGGTGTTTTGGACTTGGTGTTGAAAATTCCCGAAGGGATTATATTTGGTACAGGTTGGTACCCGCGGGCGGAACGGCGGGCAGTGGCCTACCCGACGCCCCACCCGTGGGGTACACCTCTCGTGGGCAATGGTACCCGCGGGCGGAACCACGGGTGGAGGTCCACCCGTGGCCCCACCCGCGGGGTACATGTTGGTGGTTGTTCAGGGATTTGTTCCCAGTGATTCTTTTGACTCGGTAATTGATGTTCTGACCTCCCGATGTTGTTTTGTAGGGCTATTTGAGTGTTTTCTTGATGTTTCGTATGTCTAGAACGGTATGTTAGGAATCCATGTAGGATTTGGTGTCTTGAATCGTGCTAAGTGTTCAACTTTGTGATTCGTTGGACCATGATGAGTCTTGTATGTTCTACGGAACTATGTTTGGTTTAGCCGTTTGATAAGCATGCTAGTTTGATGTTGAAATGCTAGCGTGTGCGGTTTGTTCTTTCCTTTTGAGGATGGCAACTTGTGTTGACCATCGTTTGGAGTCGGATTGTAATCCTTCCTTGTTGAGTATGGTTTCATATCTTTGTTGTGATCCATTGATTGATTCCTGTGATAAAAATGCGTGTATTGGTTATACCTTGATTGCACGGTTAATGGTATGGGACATTAATCACCAAGGTACAGATGTGGTCCTTGTGGTGGCCATGAAATGAAATTGGAGTTGTAATCTGAGCTTTAGGCTCACTTGTTGGAGATTGTGAATGAAATGAACGGTACCCTCGTGTACTATGTGTTGGTGGAAATGTTGGAGATTGTCGGAGTGGGGACGACGGTCCTCGGAGGCATAAGGTTGGACTTTGGAGTACAGGGGTCCTGGAGGTAATGGTTGGAACTGTAATAAGGTCGGGGGTAGCCATAAGGTTGGAACAGGGCATAAGGTTGGAACATGTGACATGTAGTGTCACGGTGGCATGTAGTTGCCAATATGTGAATGTCTATCCTCTTCTGAATAACATGTCGGGTGGTATTCTACTTTGTGATCAGTAGAATACACCTCGAGTTGTACTTGTTTACTGTTGATTGTCCTTGTTGTTAGAAATATATTGTAATAGATTTTGATATACCAAGTTGTATTTTAGAATCCCCAATTTTATTTGTTAAGTCTAGGCGTGTCATAGACCATTAATGTAACACCCCCTAAAAACATGCTATTTAAAAGCCTTAAACATGCAGATAACTGAACTAAACAACAAACACAGCGGAAGTCTGGAAGATAGGTAGATAAACATAATCCGAAACACGGGGTGTTATGCCACGTTCACCAAAAAGATGAACGCTACGGCAACATCTGCAATGTTTACATCTAAACCCATAGTCTCAAAATGCTACATCTAAATTGGCACACAGGCCACAAAACAAAGAGGGAGAAGCTATACTAGCAAGCACTAGACCGCGCACTTGTCTAGACATCACCTAAAAGAACACAATAAAACATGGGACGACGCCCGATCAGCGAATAATGCTGGTAACCCACCAATACATGTGAAATAACATACATAAGTAAGATATAAGTTGTAAAGCCATTTTCGAAACGGAATACATATATATAAGTACAAACCAAGAGTAATATTCAACACAAGACTCAACACTCTCAACAAGGATACGGGAACACATCCCAAAACCACAAAGGATAACCACAACACAAAGGATAAAGACAAGACCGTTGGCAACACATGCCCTTGTGACTACACACGTCACAAGAAGAGAACTCACAACATCGGCTACACAAGCCCTCGTGACATCACCCATCACGAGCTGATATGCCTTCCTTATGCCCGGTTCCAACCTTATGGCTACCCCCAACCTTATGTCTAGTTCCAACCTTTACCTCCAGGACCCCTGTACACCAAGTCCAACCTTTTCCCTCCGAGGACTGTCGTCCCCTCTCCAACAGATCTCCAACAGAACCACCGATTTCATAGTACACGAGGGTACCTGTGACACCCCAAAATCCAAATTCAATTAATGGGATAATTGAGTAATTAATCCTATTTCAATTGAGGAATTAATTCCTAAAATCCTGATATTTAATACTTCAAGACTAGTATTTGACTAGTCAATCCCAAAGTCAAAGTTGTACCTTGAGCTTTGAAGGGAGTTCCCTTATTCCTTACATTTCCTAATGTTAGTAAGGGCATTCTTAACCTTTCACCTAGTGTTAGTATTGTAACTTAACCTAGTAGACATCTTCATTCTATCCCTTACACTTTCTAAAAGTTTAACTCTACCTTCTCTCTAAAAAGGTGAGTAGCTTTTCCTCCAAGCTAAGTTGAGACCTTGCCAAGACTTCAAGAGTTGCTTCCAAGATTCAACCTTTCACCTATTTGGGCATCTAGGAGGGTAAGATCTAAGTCCATCTTGTGTTTTTGGTTCCATCTTAGTTGTCTTTTCTTAAAGGTAGGATCTTTATGATCTTTTGGTTTGTTCTTGAAGTGGGTTTGGAAAGTGAGCCTTGTGAGGAGCTTGTTGAGGTGTAAAGTGAAGTCTTTTAGTCTACAAGAGGTAACCCATGCTCTACAAAATCTATTTTGCTTACCTATATGTGATTTCTTGGATTCTACTTGTGTTTTGCTATGAAATGTGAGTGTTTATGCATTTGTCTTGTGAAAATGCATATCTAGAGCTTGTGTTTAGGGTTCTTGTGTGCCATTGCTTGGCATTTCCTATGATTCAAGTCATTTTGTTGTATTGGGTGAGATTTGACATGTTTTTGACTTGAATTTGTGTTTGGAGATGAATTTCGCGAAGTGTGCTGTTGTGGTACAGGATTGTACCCGCGGGCGGAACGGCGGGCGGGGCACCACCCGTCGCCCCACCCGCGGGTACGGGCCTGGTGGGAATGTGTTCCCGCGGGCGGAACCACGGGTGGGGCACTACCCGTGGGTCCACCCGCGGGTACACAAGTGGAGTTGTTTGGAGGATTTGTTCCCCGTGATTCTTTTGACTCGGTTTTTGGTCTTTTGACTTCCCGATGTTCTTTTGTGGAACTATTTGAGTGTCTTCTTGATGTTTCGTATGTCTAGAACTATGTGGTAGGTATCCATGTAGGTCTTTGGTGTCTTCAATCGTGCTAAGTGTTCAACATTGTGTTTCGTTGAACCGTGATGAGTCTTGTGTGTTCTTCGGAACTACGTTTGGTTTACCCGTTTGATAAGCATGCTAGTTTGGTGTTTAAATGCTAGCGTGTGCGTTGTTTGTACCTTCCGATTGGTTGATGATAACTTGTGTTATTCATCGTTGTTGTTGTTGGGCTGTGACCCATTCCTTGACTGAGTATGTTTCATACCTTCGTTGTGATCCGTTGATTGATTCTTGTTGAGGTGTGATGTGTGTGTGGCTTTACCTGGATTGCACGATTAGTGGTATGGGACACTAGTCACCAAGGTATTGCAGCGGTCCTCGTGCTGGCCGTGACGTGATTATGGAGTTGTGACCTTTGTGTAAGGTTCACGTGATTCTTGGGTGGCATGTGTTGCCGTGTGTGTGATCGGTACCCTCGTGTACTATGAAATCGGTGGTTTTGTTGGAGGACTATTGGAGGGGAAACGACGGTTTCCGGGGGAATAAGGTTGGACTTGGTGTACAGGGGTCCTGGAGGTAAAGGTTGGAACTAGATATAAGGTTGGGGGTAGCCATAAGGTTGGAACAGGGCATAAGGAAGGCATATCAACTCGTGATGTGTGATGTCACGAGGGCTTGTGTAGCCGTGGTTGTGTGTTTTCTTCTTGTGACGTGTGTAGTCACAAAGGCATGTGTTGCCTAGGCATGTGTTGCCATTTGTCGTGTCTTTATCCTTGAGTTGTTGTTGTCCTTTGTGGTCTTGGGATGTGTTCCCGTGTTACCTTTGAGAGTGATGAGTCTTGAGTTGGTGTTTACTCTTGGTTTTACACTTACATATATGTATTCCGTTTCGAAATGATTTTGTATATATCTCCTATCTATGTATGATACTTAACAGGTATTGGTGGGTTACCAGCATTATTCGCTGACCGGGCGTCGTCCCATGTTTTTGTTGTGTTCTTTCAGGTGATGTCTAGATGAGCACGATGTTTAGTGCCCGATAGTATAGCTCATTTCGTTTATCTTACGTCTTGTGCGCCGATTTAGTTATATACATGTGAGTTTTGGGAGAGTTGTGAACCATTCAGATTTTGCCGTAGCGTTTATCGTTGTTGGTAAACGTGGCGTAACACCCCATGACTGAGATTTACATTTATCCAGTTATCTTTTAACTTTCCGTTGTGCTTGTGTTTAGTTGTGTTATCTGCATGTGTTAAGACTTTTTATTTAGCATGTTTTGGGGGGTGTTACAGTACCGATCACACACACGGCAACACATGCCACCCAAGAATCACGTGAACCTTACACAAAGGTCACAAGTCCATAACCATGTCACGGCCACCACGAGGACCGCTGCAATATCTTGGTGACTAGTGTCCCATACCACTAATCGTGCAATCCAGGTAAAGCCACACACACACATCACACCACAACAGGAATCAATCAACGGATCACAACGAAGATATGAAACCATACTCAATCAAGGAATGGATCACAGTCCAACAACAACAATGATGAATAACACAAGTTATCATCAACCAATAGGAAGGTACACATGCTAGCATTTAAACACCAAACTAGCATGCTTATCAAATGGGTAAACCAAAGATAGTTCCGGAGAACACACAAGACTCATCATGGTTCAATGAAACACAAAGTTGAACACTTAGCACGATTCACGACACCAAAACCTACATGGAATCTTACCATATAGTTCTAGACATACGAAACATCAAGAAGACACTCAAATAGTTCCACAGAAGAACATCAGGAAGTCCAAAGACCGAATACCGAGTCAAAAGAATCACGGGGAACAAATCCCCGCCACCATCACAACACGTACCCGCGGGTAGGCCCACGGGTAGGCCTCTACCCGCGGTTCTGCCCGCGGGTACAGGCTGCCCAACCTGTGTACCCCGCGAGTGGGCGTCGGGTTGGACGCCTACCCGCCGTTCTGCTCGCGGGTACACCCCTGTACCACAATAAATCCCTTCGGGGGTTTTCATCTCCAAACTCAAATTCAAGTCCAAAACATGCCAAATCTCACCAAATACAACAAAATGACTTGAATCAAAGGAAATGCCAAGCAATGACACAAATGAACCCTAAACACAAGCTCTAGATATGCATTTTCACAAGACAATGCATAAACACTCACATTTCATAGCAAAGCACATGTAGAATCCAAGAAATCACATATAGGTAAGCAAAATAGATTTTGTAGAGCATGGGTTACCTCTTGTAGACTAAAGACTTCACTTTACACCTCAACAAGCTCCTCTCAAGGCTCACCTTCCAAACCCACTTCAAGAACATACCAAAAGATCATAAAGATCCTATCTTTAAGAAAAGACACCTTAGATAAAACCAAAAACATGAGGTGAACTTAGATCTTACCCTTCTAGATGCCCAAATATATGAAAGGTTGAATCTTGGAAGCAACTCTTGGAGTTTTGGCAAGGCTCCAACTTGGCTTGGAAGAAAAACTATTTACCTTTTTAGAGAGAAGGTAGAGCTAGATTTTTAGAAAGTGTAAGGAAAGAATGAAGATGGTTTACTAGGTTAGGTTACAATACTAACACCAAGTGAAAGGTCAAGAATACCCTTACTAACATAAGGAAGTGTAAGGAACAAGGGAACTCCTTACAAAGCTTAAGGTACAACTTTGACTTTGGGGTTGACTAGTCAATTACTAGTCCCCAACTATTGAATTTTCAGGATTTTAGGAATTAATTCACCAATTGAAATAGGATTAATTACTCAATTAATCCCTTAATTGATTTTGGATTTCGGGGTGTCACAATTAAAGGAAAATTAACAAATATGAAGAAAGGGAAAAATACGAAGAAGAAGATGTATGCATATGATATGTATACTAAAATAAGCCCACACGCCCAACTCAAAGAAGAAGTCATACTGATGAATCTCATACGAAGAAACGAGAAGCAGACGAAATTTCATGAAGTTATCTTGAAGATCAAGCATCTATGGAAAGAAAGAAGTACATCAAAAAGAATGATATAATGACTAATAATTCGTATGGGCGAGATGGATGAAAGTTTAATGTACAAATAAATAAATTGCAAGGTCTCAGGTTCAAAACTCACTCCCTACAATATTATATAAGGCGAAATTAATTTAAGTAATTTCGAACTAAGTTGGAGCAGAAGTTTCAATACGAACAAGTGCTCAAAGGAGAGAAAATATTAAAGAGTGTTTAAGACTTGCTGGCTGCTGCATATTGAAGATCAAAATATTAAAGAGTGTTTAAGATTGAAGATCAAAATATTGAAGATCAAAATATTAAAGAGTGTTTAAGACTTGCTGCTGCATATTGAAGATCAAAATATTAAAGAGTGTTTAAGACTTGCTGCATATTGAAGATCCATTCAAGAAGTGTTTAAGACTTGTTGCATATTGAAGACCCAAGACTTGCTGCTGCATATTGAAGATCAATATTAAAGAGTGTTTAAGACTTGCTGCATATTGAAGATCCATTCAAGAAGTGTTTAAGACTTGTTGCATATTGAAGACCCATTGCTATTGGAGATCACTGGGCAGTGAAATAGCAGTATTGGAGATCACGGGGGCAGTGAAATAGCAGTATTGGAGATCACGGGAGCGTGATTAGTGCGGGCTTTGTGATCAAAGCACTAGATCACGGGATACGTCGAAGACGAGGGTGCTATTGGAGAACACTGGGCAGTGACACCTCACGGGAGCGTGATTAGTGCGGGCTTTGTGATCAAAGCACTAGATCACGCGGGATACGTCGAAGACGAGGGTGCTATTGGAGAACACTGGGCAGTGACACTAGATCACGGGATACGTCGAAGACGAGGGTGCTATTGGAGAACACTGGGCAGTGAAATAGCAGTATTGGAGAACACTGGGCGTGATTAGTGCGGGCTTTGTGATCAAAGCACTAGATCACGGGATACGTCGAAGACGAGGGGAAAGTAACACGGAGTTGTGAAATCCTGGATTGTCACACGGAGCTGTGAGATCCGAAACAGCAGTGTCGGAGGCACTGGGCGTGATTGGTGTGGGCTTGGTGACCAAAGCACCAGATCACGGGATACGTCGATCGGATCGTGGAAGACGGGGGGAAAGTAGCACGGAGCTGTGAAATCTGAAGCAGCAGTGTTGGAGGCACTGGGTGTGATTAGTGTGGGCTTAGTGATCAAAGCACTAGATCACGGAAATTCATTGTATCTAGGAACCAAGAAGTGGTGGATATAGTGAATTGCTCTTGGACGATAAGAGCAAGTGGAGTAGGGGGATTACATCACCTCCGAACCACTATAAATTGCCTTGTGGCATTTATTGCTTTATTTACTCACTGCTTATCACGTGATATACTTGACACATTCATCACACACACTTATCTTTATTATTCCGCTGCGTACAAGACTCTAACAATCTAGTTAAGAGTCTTGATATCTCTATCGCCTCAACAATTGTTGTACTCGCGAAAAAGTTTAAAAGTCTATTCACCCCCCCCCCCTCTAGACTTTTACCACACCCCCTTTGGGACCAACACTTGTCTTGATGTTTTCTACTTTGTGATCAGTAGGTTACATCTTGAGCTGTGTTGAGTTGTACTGTTGTTGTTCTTGTATTGATGTTGTCTTTTTGAGAGTGGAATAGAGTCTTTGCAGTTGGCTTCTCTCTATGACTTTTGAACTGATATATACTGTATTCCGTTTCGAAAATGTTTTTGTTTTACACTATCTATATATGCTACTTAACGCGTATTGATGGGTTACCAGCAATATTCACTGACCGGGCGTCGTCCCCTTTCTTTATGTTGCTTTACAGGTCCTGAGTAGCTTATGGCAGGCGCATTAGCTGTTGGTTGTAGTTTAGCTCCCCTGTCTATGTAGATAGTGTTTTGGACCTGTGTGCCATGGTTATGTTGAACAAGATAGATTGTTGGTTTTAGACTCGCCTGTGCACCCACATTGAGGTGGATGTGGCATAGCACTTCCTGGTTTTCCCCGTTTTTATATAAGACTTCCGATATTGCTTACGTTTTATGATACCTGTTAGTTACCTTGTCTTATGAATTTAAGGTTTTAAAATATCGTGAAAATCGGGGTTGTTACACCCTTATGCACATGGGCCCAGACCCAATCCATTATATTCCATCCGTACACACGTTTCCTTACTTATATTATCCAGTATAGACTACCCCTTTTTACTCATCCTCATTACTTTACTTTCATGCATATATATACTGTGGATAGTTGATATTTGTATGATAGGGCATGCGTGAGTTATGTCTATATATATACATGTATATACATGAACCTATCTGTATCTATGCTCCTATGTGTTACGTGTGATTGATAAACCATTTTCCAAAATCTATATCTATATTATGTTACAGGGTTGAGTGGTCTTATACTTAGCATTATATGCTAACTGGTTCTTTCGTATGTTTTCTTGATAACCGCTTTCAGGTTTGGAGTAATGTTTGTTGAGAGAGCGCCTTCAGGAGCTAGATAGATAGTATATGTTATCTCTAGTTCCTAGTATGTAGTTTTTGTTAACCCTTAGCTTGCTTGTATAATAGAACATATATGGGTTTCCGAGTTAAGTCTTTGTTGAGATGTGGGTTATATAAATGAATAGATGTTTGGCCTTACCTAATCCTTGTTTTTTGATGTATTGTATAAGTTGAGATCTTGTAGTTGGCATTGTAGTCATCCAAGAGTGGATGGCTGCGGCGATAGCATTCCACGTTTAGTGTTTATTTCCGCAGTGTAATCTTATAATCTATCTAGGCTCTGATTTTAGAAAATGGGGGTGTTATAGTTATGTCGTCCTCCTGTGTTATTTTGTGATAATCTTAGAGCCACTTATGTTTGTCGGAATCCTGTTTTCCACTCTCGAATGAAACATCTCGCACTAGATTATTTTTTTTGTTCGTGAGTTGGTAGCTGATGGGTCCTTGGTCGTTTGACATGTTTCTTTGAAGTATCAAATTGCTGATATCCTTACAAAGCTTTTGGGCCGTGTCTTGTTTCAACATTTTCGGACTAAGATTGGAGTCTCTGACGGATCCATATTAAGCAGATAATTTGAATAAGGTTGCTTTAGTCTTTGTTTCTGGTTTATTTCCTGTAGACTAAGCTTCTTAGTATTTTGTTTCTGCTACTTTTATGTATTTGTTGTAAGTGTTTGTAGTATTTATACCTCTTTACCATCAATGAGAAAGTCAAGCTTTGCATCCTTTACATACTACACCACCAAAGTACAAACTGCGATAAAATTTTGATAAATTATAAAAGTTATTGCGCCTTCATCGATTAATTGTAGTGTAATGATCCAACCTATGGTTGATGGGTTTGGAGAAGTCTTGTTCTTGCGATTTTTGACGTACAATAATAAACAAGGAGATATTCAAACGACACAGAATGTACGACACTGTAAAGTCAAAGTTTTAAATTAATGCAAATGCACCACAACTCATACTATTAATTTAATATATCCTTTTTTTACAAACAATAATTAAATATATCCCTACTCACCACCTTTTTATAATATATAGTAGTGTATAAGATTTACAGATACTTAAGTATCATAGGAGAGTTAGTCGGTGAGCTACTGAAACATATGAAGAATAAATTAAAACAAAAGAGGGAAAATATTAAGTGTATTTTTACAAGTAAAACATTCCTTACATGTCTTAATTTTTTGGACAAAAAATGGAAATATAATGTCCATGTTTGGTAAAATAGTTAGTTTATTAGTTAATTTTGACTTATTTGACCACTATTAATTATTTGGCTTAGTTAACAAATTAATATAAATGTTTTTTTTTTTTTTTTGAATGCATATAAATGTTTAGTTAATTAGTTTTTTGTAATTTCAAAATACTAAAATTAAAAAAACTGCTCAAATTAACTTTTTCAATTAGCTTTTTGAAAAAAAAAAATTATACCAAACAGCTATCAACAAACATCTAATTTACCAAACACATTTTTACAATCAGCTAATGTTATCAACTAGTTATACATTCTAATTAACACAATCAGCTAACAACCAACAGCTAACAACTATTTACAAAACAAGACCAATATATTATAGTAAAGAGTTAATTCCATTTTTATCATAGATTTATAGGTGACAGTTCACTTTTAGTCAATTTTTTCAGAACATTCACATTTGATCCTAATATTATTATGGCATGATCATTTTTGGTCCTCCACCAACAAAATCGTTGAAAAGTCGTTAAATACAAGGACATTTCAATCTTTTTTGTATAAAGTAGGTTGACCCGTTATATTTTATTTTTTACTTTTTTGAAAAACAAAAATTATAATTGAATAACTAAGTGCCCTTATATTTTAAAGAATTTATTTTAATAAATTAAAATGTAAAATACTACTTCTTCCGTCATATTTTATGTGTCTGATTCAATATAATTAATGAGGTTTAACTAAATTTATTTTTAATTTAATTTTTCATAATGTTAAGTCTAGTATTGTTATATAAAATTTATATACTTAGATATTATATTAAAAATATTATTAAATACAAAAAATTAAAATAGTTAAAAATTATTAATCAATAAATCAATAAATAGTAAATATAACAGTTGAACGAGATATAGGGAGTAAATAAGGTGAGTGTAAAAATTAAGAATATGTGTAAACAAACACGCAGCTGAATTCTTAGAATGGTTGATTGGATGAGAGAAGAGTGAAGGCCGGGGTGAAGGGAAAAGTACATACATATATCATATATGATATATATACATATTATAGCCAATAGATATAGGTAGAGTTGGGTGGGAGGAGAGTGTTGGGTGCAGTGCAAGATTCACACGGCAGAGTGCCCTTTAATTCAGGATTGTGTATTCTTGGACGTACTACCTACTTGTCTTGTACTTGTACAGCTCACACAGTCACACCCAAACCTACATAGCCAACGCATATATAATTGTATTCAGTGCGGTGAGTTTATTTTATACGGAGTATGTTTGAATCTGTTCTTTTAATGTTCGTGTTTAGTAGAATAAATAAATTATAAAATGTGTTTCAACTGATATATATATAAGCTAAGGCCGCTATTAGTAAAGTAAATGTTATCAATTTATTTTAGGTTGGTTGATAAAATAAATTTTGCGCCAAAAAATGACTTCTACTATATGTGTTTTTTATTTTTATTTTATAACTTTTATTTATTGATATGATAATTGCTGATCGGTTATTTTTCTTTTATGGGTCCCAAAGAAATGTCAACATTAAAATTTGGTGGGAGAGTGGAAAAAGAAAAATACTACATGTATTCTCATTTTCTACTCTCAACTTTTACTTCCACACTTAAAATATTGATGTAAGCACTTGTACGGAGACCCACATAAAAAAATAACCTATCAAAGCTCGTCACATTAGGGAGTAAATTTGAAGAAGTAAGATTTGAGAGTACATGTAATAGAACTCGTGGAAAAATTATGAGTAGAATTTGATAGTAAAAATAATATTTTTCAATTTGTAACTGGTACTCCGTATTTGTTAAATTTGAAATTTGTGGTTTTGAATTAATTTCTGAAATAGAAAATAAATTGCTATAGAAAGACTTCCTATTGTAACTATGTTAAGGGTTAAAGCTGAAAGAGTTCCGCATTGTGTCTTTGTATAATTTTTTCCCTGGTCTAGTTATAAATTTTCTCAATTATACTAAGAGCCTATACATTGTGATTAATTATACTCATGTTTGGTAATATTTCAAGAGGGTTAAGCTAAAAGAAACATTTATTGTCCTATCCACACCCCATGAGTTGGTTAAAATTTTAATTATATGCATTCATTTTGATAATATATTTAATCACGTTCACTATATATACAAATGCTAAAAAAAAAAATGATTAAATTGGCCGCCTAAGTCAATCGTATAGTGCAATTGGGTTCTCTAAGTAAAAAAAAAAAAAAAAAAAAAAAAAAAAAAAAAAAAAAACCTTCATTCTAATCCCCTAAATCAGCATGAAAAACGAAAGTTCTCTCAAATGAAAGTTCTCTCTAAAAAATAATTACCACAAAAATATTAACTAAGCAATTAAATTAAACTCTCTCACTAGCTAGGGTTTCTTTCCATCTCTCCCTCCTAGGGTTTTTTGCCTGTTTTCTCACCGTGCGATCACCATTCTTTTCCGAACGAAGCACTCGCCAATCATCTGTTCACTGCCTCCATGGCGTCAGGGTCCCAGCAGCACGGTGACGGCTCGTTCCAGTGTAACGAGGACTCGTTGTCCGATCAGTGGGCCGACATGCAACTTGAGGATGAGGAGGAAGGTGTGGTCGCCGACAACACCTTCCAGCCGATCGATGTGGATGGAGGCAAGGTTTATTCGATTGTTGGGTATTTTCTCACAAGGAAGATGATCAAGGTTGAGTACATGCGACAGGTCTTAGCATCGGCATGGCAACCTGTGATGGGTTTACGGGTAACGGAGTTACATGCGAATTTGTTTCTGTTTGCTTTTTATCATGAGACGGATATGCTCCGGGTGCTTCAGGATGGGCCATGGTCTTTTGAGAATCACACATTGATCTGCCGACAAGTGTGTGATGGTTCTTTGCCAGGGGAAGTTAAGCTTGATACTGTGGATATGTGGCTGCAAGTCTATGACCTGCCTATGGGGTACACGTCCAACATAATTCTGGAACAGGTTGGTAATTATGTTGGTACTTTTATTAAGTGTGATGATCGTCAGGTTGGAGGGCCATGGAAAACATTCTACCGTGTGCGGGTTGCAGTATCAGTGGACCAACCGCTAAAGCGCAGAATGAAATTAATACGCCGGGATAAAACCTGGGGATGGGTCAATCTGAAGTATGAGCGCCTACATAATTTTTGTTACTGCTGTGGTATGTTAGGGCACCTTGAAAAATTCTGTGTGAAAGCTAGGGTTTCCGGGATCACACCAGAACTTTATCCGTATGGACCCTGGATGAGAGTAGGGAGGGCCAAGGGCCCGAGGCCGGTTGGAGCGTCATGGCTATTGCCGCCGGTTGGTGTTACACCGTCACCACCGAAGGTGCAGCCTGGTGCGGTATTGTCGAGTGGGGGTGGGATGGCAGATGTGCACATGGTAGTGAGTGGGGATGAGGTGGATGAGGATGTGGTGGCTTCGGCTAAAAGACGCCGTGCTGGTACGGTCAATGATGATGTGGGCGGGGCTACCTTACCGGTGAGTGAGGAGGTGGTGCAGGACAATGTGTCAAAAACCTTGCAGATGGCGGGTCTTGGTTCCCAGACCCGCCCGACCCAATGAGTACGCTCAGCTGGAACTGTCGTGGCTTGGGCAATCCACAGACAGTTCGCGAACTTGAGGACGTAGTGTCCCTGAAGAAGCCCGACTTTGTATTTTTAATGGAGATTAAAGTACGAAGGTATCATGCGGAATGTGTTCGAGTAAAATTAGGGTTTGAGGGTTTGTTTTATGTCGAGCCGGGGGGCGAACGTGGTTTAAGTGGTGGTATGGGGTTATTGTGGCGGAGAAATAGTACGGCAAGACTGATAAGTTATTCGAAGAATTATGTTGATATGGAGATCAGTATGATTGGTTTTCCACACTGGAGGATGACTTGTTATTATGGCTTTCCAGAGAGGAGTAGACGCAAGGAGGCATGGGATCTCATTAAATTCCTAAGTTCACAATCTGATTTACCATGGGTCATGATTGGAGATTTCAATGAGCTTCTATTCCAGTACGAGAAGAGGGGGGGGGGGGGGTAATCCACACCCGAATTATCTTCTGCGTGGGTTTGGAGAGGTTGTGGACTATTGTGGTTTAACTCAGTTACCGATGAGTGGATATCAATTTACATGGGAAAAGGGGAAGGGCACGACTAGATGGATAGAGGAGAAACTAGATAAGGTGCTGGCCACGAATGTGTGGTGTGATATAGTCCCCGGAGCAAATGTGGCAAATCTGTTGATGAGAGAATCGGATCATTCCGCCATCTTCCTAGGTATTCATGATCCAATAGGAAGTGGAGGGACACACAGAAGACAGTTCAGATTTGAGATGGCATGGTTGTATGATGAGGGGTGCAGGCCTGTAGTAGAGGAGTCGTGGAATGAGAAGAGGGGTAATGGATTACAGGATTGTATTGCGCATTGTGGTGATTGTTTGGCTAAGTGGGGGGGGGGGGGGACCGATATCATAAATTTGGTGAGCGGATTAAAAAGCTCCGGAGGGATCAATTGCGACTCAGGGGGCGAATGGATACAGACTCGTTAACTGAATTCCAGCGCTTGGAGGTGGAGTTGAGTAATATGGAGGCCCAGGAGGATGCATATTGGAAACAACGAGCAAAGCAGCATTGGCTCAAGAATGCAGATGCCAATACTAAGTTTTATCACAGGTATGCTTCTCACCGAAAAAGAAAAATTCTATATCTCGCATTATGAATAGTTCTGGGGATTGGGTTGAGGGGAATGATATGAAGGATGTGGTTATGGATTATTTTGCCAGTGTGTTTAGTTCTAGTAATCCTGTTTGTGGGCATAATCTGTTTGAGAAAGTAATGCCTAAAGTCACGCATGAACAAAACGAAGCACTACTTCAGCCTTTTGTGGTTGATGAGGTTAGGGCTGCATTGTTTGCAATGTTCCCAGATAAAGCACCAGGCCCGGATGGAATGAACCCTGGTTTCTATCAGCATTTCTGGGATGTGGTAGGAGGTGACATGGCAAATTATATTGTTGATTGCTTGAATAAGCGTACTTTCCCCCTGTATTGAATGAAACGAATGTTGTGTTAATTCCAAAGAAGGATGTCCCAGAGTTAGTATCTGATCTACGTCCAATAGCCCTAAGCAACGTTGTTTACAGAGTGATGGCCAAAATGATCACGCAGAGAATGAAACCCTTGATGGAAGGTATTATTTCGGACACACAAAGTGCATTTATCCCTAATCGGCTAATTACTGATAATATTTTAGTAGCGGCTGAGGTGGGACACTTTTTGAATAGAAAGCAGTGTGGTGTTGGTGGATGGGGGGCTCTTAAACTGGATATGGCAAAGGCATATGATCGTATGGAATGGCCTTTTTTAAAGGGGATGCTTAAAGCCTTAGGGTTTGATGATAGGTGGGTGAATTTGATCATGTTGTGTGTTTCCACAGTCTACTACAGGTTCCTGGTCAATGGGTCTCCTACGGAGGCAATACTACCCACTCGTGGTCTCAGGCAGGGAGATCCTTTATCCCTGTACCTATTTATTATTTGTGCAGAAGGCCTTTCTCTGTTATTACAGCAGGCACAGACTAGTGGTTTAATTCATGGTTGTAGAGTGGCACGAGCTGCGCCCTCGATCTCTCATTTGTTTTTTGCTGATGATAGTTTACTATTTTTTAAGACAAATGTGCAGGAAGCTACAGAGATTAAGAATATTTTGACTATTTATGAGAGCTTATCTGGGCAAATGGTCAACTATCAGAAATCTAGTATTTTCTATAGTAGGAATACTAGTGGGACTGACAGGGATATGGTGGCACAGACCCTTGGGGTGGTTCAAGCTCCGAATTTTGGAAAATATTTGGGGTTACCAGCTTTTGTGGGGAGAAATAAGAAAATAGCTTTTGCCTACATTGAGGACAAAATCAAACAGAGAATTGTGTCATGGAATAAGAAGCTCCTAACGCAGGCTGGGAAAGAAATATTATTGAAAAGTGTAGCTCAGGCAATGACTACCTTTTGAATGAGTGTATTTTTTTTGCCCATATCTGTCTGCTCTGCTATTGAACGCACAATGAACCGATACTGGTGGGGTTCTGGGACGGACCGTGGTATTCATTGGAAATCTTGGGATAAGTTGTGTATCCCAAAGAAATATGGAGGTTTGGGATTTAAGGATTTATGAGCATTTAATCTGGCTATGCTAGGAAAACAATCATGGAGGTTCCTTACCAATCTTGACTCTTTGGTGGCCCGCATTTATAAAGCCAGGTATTATTATAACCGCCCCTTTAACGAAGCATGCCTAGGAAATAATCCTAGCTATTGTTGGAGGAGTATCATGGCAGCCAAAGATTTAATAGTTGGTGGAGTGAGACGTCGTGTTGGAAATGGTAACTCAACTCTAATATGGAAGGATCCCTGGTTGCAGGATGAAATGGACCCTATGATCCAAATGGAAATGCCGCCACAACTAATGGATGCAAAGGTATCTGGGTTAATAGATCAGACGACTGGTACATGGGACCCACATATTTTAGCAGATATTTTTGACCCAAGTGATGTGCCAAGAATATTAAAAATACCTATCTCCCTGGAATATATGAGGATACATGGTATTGGTATGATGACCCCAACGGATGCTACTCGGTCAAGAATGGGTACAGGCACGTGGTGGGTATTTATGAGAGTAGCTCGGGATTTGATAAATGGGACACCCTATGGAAGCTACGAATACCACCTAAATGGAGAATGTTTCTATGGAGAGCTATAAGTAATATCCTTCCTACAACCAACAACTTACTTATAAAGAGGGTGGATGTTGATCCGATATGTGCCATGTGTGGATTAATCAATGAAGATGTTATGCACTCATTAGTCTTATGTGATTATGCAAAGTCCATTTGGACCCAATCTGGCCTTCCATTACCCCATATTATCACAAATATTTTTCATGAATGGTTTAGGGCAATCTTGAATGTTCTAAACTCTAATGAAATTTTACTTGCAGCCGGAATTCTATACAATATTTGGAGAACCCGAAACGGAGCAGTTTGGGATGCCTATCTACAGTTGCCGAAAAGAGTTGTGTTAGCAACTATAACCATGAAGAATACGTGGCAAGCAATGCATGGTCTCACCGCCCAACAGCCGAACCAATTACCTGCTGGACTGCCACCCGAGATCATCACCGCCCAAGTGCCGACTTCGACAGTCTCGGCAGTGCGGCTGCCATTCTCGTCCACTGCCCTGGAGCATCCAACGTATCCGAAACTATGCTACATAGACGCAGGTTACAATGCCACCTTGAAGACAGCCACGGCCAGTGTACTCTTATTAGACCATATTGGAGCTTATGTATCGGCTTGCTGTGTGCCACCACAAGCTTGCTTCTCACCCCTTATGGCCGAGGCCGTAGCATGCAACGAAGCGTTATAGTGGCTCAGACAGCGTGGTGAACAATCAGTTCAAATTTACACGGATTGCCAAACTTTGTGAACCTATCTCGAGTCAACTCTCCGACCTCGATCATATCTTGGCTATGTCCTTGATGAGTGCAGGCGGTTTATAGCTACATTTAATTTCGTTTCAGTTATTTTTATTCCTAGATCACAGAATGTTATGGCACATGATTTAGCGTCAGATGCCTTTACTTATTCTATACCTATGTACTGGGATGAGATCCCGCCTAACTCTATTTCGATTCATATATAAATGCAACCACATTGGTTTTTCAAAAAAATCCCCTAAATCAGTAAAATTGTTCAATTGAGTCCAAAACGACTTGTTTAGCAGGATAATTCTTTACAGGTTTGACACGTGTCATTTTTTTAATTTTTTTTTTTTAAATCTTTTTATTTGTTTATTATAATTATTTTATTTAAAAGAACAAGTTGTCTTCCATGGTTGTTGCCAACAGATTGTCGTCGGATCTCAACCACCTGTCCAGCATGCATCTGAGACTCCAGAAGAACAAGCTCTTCGGCCCGTTCCGTTTTCGAATTTCACTTCCCTGGAGGATCTAAACTCTGATGATAACAAGTTCACTTCCGTCCGTCACCCCCCCCCCCCCACACACACACAAAATTTCATCTCTGCCTTAACAAGCATAAAGACGATCTGTATTAATGACATTCCGATTCTTTCGCCCTGGAAATTCCCGATCGAGATCACGGAATCTTTGTTCCTAGTTAGATTTTCCTATCGCTAGTGTAATCTAGTCAGCAAAATTCCAGACCTTTTTGAATCATTCCGCAGCGTACAGATTCTACGACTTTCGTATAACAACCTCATCGGAACCCTACCGGCCACCCTGGCAAAATTTGAGATCCAGGAGCTAGTTCTCAACAATCAACTTCTAAGTCTTTCCGGCGGGATTGATGTGATCGGTAAAATGGTGTGAAGGAATGAACTGTAACTTTATTGATGTAAACTACCAGCTATATATAGTACATAGAGGAAAGTAAATAGTAGGGAGTTGTAAAAACTATTCAAACATAGCTATTCTACAGGAACATAAATAGAACAAATAATAACTAAATGTAATACTAGCCACATCCATGTAGGCTTAACACGCCCCCGCAAGACGGAGGATCCGTCGGAGACTCCAATCTTGGACCGAAGCTGAAGAAAAAGGCGACGACCTAGTGGCTTAGTGAGAAGATCAGCCAGTTGAGCAGAAGATGAAATGCGCTGCACAACCAGCGTACCATTTGCAACCAAATCCCGAACAAAGAAGTAATCCAATGCTAGATGTTTCATGCGTGAATGAAACACGAGATTCTTACAAATATATGTGGCGCTCAAGTTGTCACAAAACAGTATCGGAGGCTCAACAAGCCCCAATTTTAATTCTTGCAACAGATTTTTGACCCAAAGGACCGCATTTGCTGCATTCGCCAGAGCCCGATACTCAGCTTATGTGGACGACCGTGAGACGGATTTTTGACGCGTAGACTTTCAAGAAATTAGATTATTGCTCAAGTACACTAGATAGGCGGTAGTGGAATGGCCAGCAGTGGTATACGATATACCCACCCCAATCTGAATCGGTAAACACCCGCAACGAAAGGAGTTGACCTGCACGTAGGAACAAACCATGACAAACTGTTCCTTTGAGATAACGCAATAGGCGTTTAGTGACTTGCCAGTGTAACTCTGAGGGTGCATGCATGAACTGCGAGAGCTTGTTGACCGCAAATGCCACATCGGACGTGTGATCACCAAATACTGCATTAGACCAAGCAAGCGACGAAACTAAGTGGCATCAGTCACAGTATCAGATGATTGCAGTTGTACCAACTTCTCTTAAGCAGCCAACGGTGTTGAAACATCCTTTGCACCATCCATTTTGAACTGCGTCAGTATGCCAATAATATACTGGCTCTGTGATAGGAAAACTCCTTCACCAGTAGGAATGACCTCCACACCCAAAAAATGTTGGAAGGTACCAAGGTCTTTAAGAGCAAATTGTGCTAACAAGGACCCCACAAAACGATCAAGCCAGGTAGTATTATTTCTTGTCAATAAATTATCATCTACGTATACTAAAAAATAGACAATTACCCATGGGCTGAGTAAATAAAAAGTAAAGCATTAGCTTGTGACTTAATGAACCCACACCACTGCAGGAACAATGAGAGCTCCTAGTACTATGCTCTCGGGGCCTATTTCAAGACATATAGGGCTTTTGTTAGCTTACAGGCATGGGTTGGATACAGAGGACCAACATAACCCGGTGGCTATTCCATGTAGACCTCCTCTCGTAACGAGCCATGCAAAAATGCGTTGTTAATGTCCAGTTGCCGCAAACCCCAACGATTACTCAACGCGATAGCCGATAGATAGGACCAATCTGATAGTTACCGGTTTCATAATCAAGCTATAGGTCTCAAAATAGTCCCGGCCAGCAGTTTGTAAAAACCCTTTTGCAACAAGGAGTGCCTTGTACCGATCAACTGAGCCATCAGGTTTAAGTTTGAAACGATAAACCCATTTACAACCAATCGGGACCCCAACTCCGTGAGGGACCAGGCACCATTTTTTTTACGGTGAAGCGCATCAAACTCCTCGTCTGTGACACCCCGTAATCCAAATTCAATTAAAAGATTAATTAAGTAATTAATCCTAATCCAATTGGTAATTTAATTCCTTAATTTCCTGAAAATTTAATAGTCGGGGACTAGTAATTGACTAGTCAACCCAAAGTCAAGTGTTGTACCTAAAGCTTTGTGAATAGTTTCCTTGTTCCCTTACATTTTTCATCTTAGTAAGGGTAAAGAAGACATTTTCCGTGTAATGGTATTCCAAGCTAACCTAAGAGACACATTTCATTTCTTCCCAAAAACTCTCCAAAATCATAAGGTCTTCCTTCTCTCTAAAAAGCTAGTTTGCTTTCTCTCCAAGCTAAATCTAGGGCTATCAAGATCTTCCAAGTTTGTCTCCAAGATTCCACCTTTCCTACTCTTGAGCACCTAGGAGGGTAAGATATAAGCTCCTTTTGTGTTTTTAGTGTTTTCTAAGGTATCTTTTTCTAAAGGTGAAATCTTTATGATCTTTTGGTGTGTTCTTGAAGTGGGTGTGGAAGGTGAACCTTGTTAGGAGCTTTGAGAAGTGTTAAGTAAAGGTTTTTATCTACAAGAGGTAACCCATGCTCTACAAAATCTATTTTGTTTACCTATATGATGAATTCTTGGATTCTACATGTGATTTTGCTATGAAATGTGAGTGTTGATGCATTGTCTTGTGAAAATGCATATCTAGAGCTTGTTAGGGTTCATGTATGCCATTGCTTGGCTATTCCTTTGATTCAAGTCATTTTGTTGTATTTGGTGAAATTTGGCATGTTTTGGACTTGAATTTGAGCTTGGAGTTGAAAATCCCCGAAGGGATATTTTTGGTACAGAGTTGGTACCCGCGGGCAGTGGCCTACCCGCCGCTCCACCCGCGGGGAACGTTGATGGTGGGTGTGGTACCCGCGGGCGGTACCACGGGGGGAGGGGGGGGGTCGGGAGGGGGGGGATGGGGTTCCACCCGTGGCCCCACCCGCGGGGTACGTTATGTGGTTGGTTGGGGATTTGTTCCCCGTGATTCTTTTGACTCGGTATTTGATCTTTTGACTTCCCAATGTTCTTTTGTGGAACTATTTGAGTGTCTTCTTGATGTTTCGTATGTCTATAACTATATGGTAGGATTCCATGTAGGTTTTGGTGTCTTGAATCGTGCTAAGTGTTCAACCTTGTGATTCGTTGAACCGTGATGAGTCTTGTGTGTTCTTCGGAACTATGTTCGGTTTACCCATTTGAATAGCATGCTAGTTCGATGTTTAAATGCTAGCGTGTGCGTTGTTTGTCCTTTCCTATTGTGGATGATGACTTGCGTTAATCATCGTTGGAGTCGGATTGCGATCCATTCCTTGATTGAGTATGGTTTTATATCTTCGTTGTGATCCGTTGATTGATTCCTATGATGGTGTGGCGTGTGTGGCTGTACCTGGATTGCACAATTAATGGTATGGGACATTAGTCACCAAGGTACGGCAGTGGTCCTCGTGGCGGCCATGACGCGATTATGGAGTTTGTGACCTTTGCGTAAGGTTCACATATTTGTTTAGGGTAACATGTGTTACCAAGGCATGTGTTGCCATGTGTGAACGGTACCCTCGTATACTATGAAATCGGTGGTTTTGTTGGAGGGTTGTCCGAGGGGGGACGACGGTCCCCGGAGGAATAAGGTTGGACTTGGTGTACAGGGGTCCTGGAGGTAAAGGTTGGAACTAGCTATAAGGTTGGGGGTAGCCATAAGGTTGGAACCGAGCATAAGGAAGGCATATCAATTCGTGATGGATGATGTCACGAAGGCATGTGTTGCCATTGTTGTGTATTTCTCTATTTGTGACATGTGTTGTCACAAAGGCATGTGTTGCCAATGTGTGTGTCCCTATTCTCTTGAATTATGCATGTCGGGTGTTATTCTACTAAGTGATGGTAGAATATGCCTTGAGCCGTTCTTATGAGTCGTTATTGCTTCTTGTTGTATTGGGATGTGTCCCCTTATCTTTGTTGTGAGTGCATAGAGTCTTGTGTTTGACTTCTACTCTTGGATTTGAACTTATATATACTATATCCCGTTTCGCAAATGATTTTGTATATATAAACTATCTACATATGATATTTCACATGTATTGATGGGTTACCAGCATCATTCGCTGACCGGGCGTCGTCCCATATATTCATGTGTTTCTTTTAGGTGCTGAGTAGACGAGAGCGCGGTCTAGAGACAGATAGTGTAGATTCCCTTGAACCTTGTGATGGTTTTGGCCTGTGTGCCGTTGTTAGACTTTAGACTTTTATTGTTGACCTTGTTCTTGAATAGACAGATTATGTTGCAGATGTTTACGCCTGTGCGATCACCGTCGTGTGGACGTGGCATAACACTCTACGTTTTCCATCTATTTCATATTTAAGTCTTCCGATGTGTATGCTTTCATGGTTAGATTATCTGCATGATTAAGTTTTAAATTGGTATGGAAAATCAGGGGTGTTACATCGTCCATAGCTTTACTCCATCGAGCATCCTTCAAGGCCTGAGCGACAGTAGATGGTTCTAAAGTGGCGGTAGAGGATGGGTTGTAGTCAGGTCGATGATATAGTTAGTGTACCTGGGGTTGGGGCGGCACAGCCTAGTGGAGCGACGCAACACATCATTTGGTTGAGAAGAATCGAAGGCGGTGACTAGCTGTGAGGGTGCGAGCTGACTGGGTGGTTGGACGTCGGCAGTAACAGTGGGTGACGAACGAGACGGAAGGGGCTACGGAACACAGCTGGTTTGGGATGAAGAAGACGAGGGACTTCGGGAAGCCTCTAGACTGTTTTTGCCGGAACCTGTAGACGATGAGGCAAGGTCCAATGAGAGAGACGTAGCTGGGGACACAACAGGAGTAGACGGCGCAGGCAAAGCGGAAGGAGTTCCAAACGTCGACTCTGTGGATGATAGGTGCGACTTGAATTGAAGTTGTGGTTGGATGGAAGACTGGCACTTAGTTACATTATCAGACTTGACTTGTAACTCTCTGGAAGGAAATATATTAGGAATAAAACGAACATGCCTTGATAAATAGACTCACTTTGAGACGAAATAGAGGCATTTATAAGCGGGCTGTGTGTTCAAATATCCTAAGAAAATGCATGGCCGCGACCTTGGTTCAAGTTGTTTTTTTTTTTTTTTTTTTTTTTTTTTTTTTTTTTTTTGTGTGTTGTAAGGACGTAACCAATGAAAGCACAAACAACCAAACGGTTGTAATTTATCGTGGTTGGGAGTTTGTTTGAACATAATTTGATAAGGAGATTGATTACCTAATACTGGTGAGGGAAGTTGATTAATTAGATAGACGACAGCCTGAAACGCATGAGACCAGTATGAGGATGGCAAAGAAGCAACGTGGAGAAGTGACATTCCATTTTCGACGACATTCTTGTGTCGCCGCTCAGCCATGCCATTGTGCTCCCCCCCCCCACACCCCCATTGGGAGTTGTAAAATGCGAAATGCCATGAGCATTAAGAAGTGGTATTAATTTAATAACCCCCCCCCCCCCCTTGTCAGAATAAACTGAGACAATTGACAAACCAAAAAAGTTATCCACTAATCTTTTAAATTGAGGGAATATCAAAGAAACATCATATTTTTGTTTTAAAGGATATAGCCAGATGTATCTAGAAAAGTGATCTACAAATATAACATAATAAGCAAAATCATCAATCGATTTTTCCGATGTGCCCCATACATCAGTGTAAGCCAATTGTAGAGGCCTAGTGCTGACAATAGTTCTTTTGGAAAAAGGTAACCTATGACTTTTGTATACATTGCACAATTGGTCGGAAAACTTATTTAACGATGACATTGAAATGGGAACGTTGTAGTGTTGCAACACAAGATGTAACACCTTATTAGACGGATGACCAAGTCGATGGTGCCACTGAGACACGCGTGACAGCTGCATGGAATTGACTATGGGTTGACGCAGGAGTGGTCCATAGTAGACACCATCAATGTTCGCCCCCCGTAGTAGCGACATCCCCGTTCGAAGATCCTTCACAAGAAAGTGGGAATCAAAAAATTCAACTGACACTTGGTTAGTTTTACATAGCTGCGATATGGAAACAAAATTATTATGCAACTGGGGCACACGTAGGACATTTTGGAGAGTGAGCACGGAAGAGGGAGTGAGAATAGAGGACTGACCAATGTGAGAAATTTTTAAAGAATTACCGTCGCCTAGGAGTATTTCATCAGGACCATTGTACATAGTAAAGGTCTACAGAGGAGTCATATTCGGGGTGGCATGATGAGATGCCCCGCTGTCAAACAGCCATGGCGAAGTCGATCTTACGGTAGAATTAGCTGTAGGTGACTAAGACTGAGAAAATTTAGGTGCCTGCACGGAAACACGTTATGATTCTTTAAAAGCTGGGCTATCTTACGACAAGCACGAGTTTCATGGCCAGCAAGGTTACAAAACTGACACACAACACCAAATCGGTTATTGCCATTGTGTGACCAATTTGGTCTATTACTGCCGTACGTGTTGTTGTTGTTGTTGCGGAACCTCTGATTGGTGGTAGACTACTGATTATTTTGGGAAACTGAAGGACCACGTTGGGTGGCATTAGCAGTAGCTAGTAGAGACTGGCGAGCATCATCAGCTTCAATCAACTGACGTTCGTGATTCGTGAGGACATTGACTAATTCTCCCAAAGAAATGGGCTTGTCACGGATATGAACCTCAGAGACGATAGAGTTATACTCGTCTCCTAGTTGTGTTAAAATGTACACAACCATGTCATCATCAGAAACAGGGCATTGAGCCAGGGCGAGATCATCAGCTATGGCCTATGGACCATATGTCGTTCAAAAATGCAGTGACTGATTGATTACTCTTTCGGTTTCTGGTAAGCTTGGCCTTGAGAGAAATAATCGGTCCTCGGGAGGCACTAGCGTAGCTAGCAACGAGCCGTTGCCAGGCATCACAAGCTGTTGAGGTAGAGGCTATAAGGGCTTGTATGGTGTCTGAATAATTCACAAGTAAAACACTGGTGATTATCTGGTCTTGGCGATACCAAGTTAAATGTGCCGGGTTTGGAGTTGTTTGTGCAGTATCATTAAATTTGGCTGGTTCTTTGACAGAACCGTCGATGTATCCAAGGAGATTAAAGCCAATCAGGGTGGACTAAACTTGGCGTCTCCAGACAAGAAAGTTGATGGAGGTGAGTTTGATAGGGAAATTAGATGGAGCATTAAGTTGGACAATGTCATTGGTGGTTGTAGCCATGGATATAAAAATGGTGAAAGAGAAAAAAAAAAACTCCTTAGGGGAATATGGCTCTTGATACCATGTGAAGGAATGAACTGTACCTTTATCGATGTAAACTACCAGCTATATATAATACATGGGGGAGCGTAAATAGGAGGGAGCTGTAAGAACTATTCAAACATAACTACTTTACAAGAACATAAATAGAACAAATAATAACTGAATGTAATACTAGCCACATATAGGCTTAACAAATGGAACATTTGACGCAGGTCCGCCTCCATGCTAACTGGTGGATATATTCTTTTATTTTTTTATTATAATAAATAAATAAAAAGATTTTTAAAAAACAAAAATAAAAAAATGGATACGTGTCAAACCTATGAAAAATTAACCTACTAAATTAGTCGATTTGAATTCAATTGAATTATTTTACAGGTTTAGGAGGTTTGAATCGAAACTTTTTTTATTTAGGGGACCCAATTGTACTATCAGATTGACCTAGGGGGCCAATTTGACATTTTTTTTTAAAAAAAAAGTGACATTGCATTCCTTATTATTATTTATTTATTTATTTATTTATTTTTGTGGTACAATTGGGTTGGTTCAATTATTAGTCTGAGTATGGTATGAGTTTAAAGGTGCTTCCTACAGTTAGGGCCTGCTCAGGATATATACCTCGTGGTCTAACAAAAAAACAAGGGAGTTTTTTCTTCACTCGTGATAAAATGACCTATTTATGAATAACTAATAAATATAAAAAAGATCATATTAGTGACTTCTACAATTACCATTCCTTGACGTGTCTTATTTTTATTGAATACGTAAATTTTTTTATTGACTTATGGTAATGCCAATCAATTCACTAATAATCTATAGAAATAAATAGTTTTTTTATATTTATTTTTTTAAAAAAAATATATGGGAGTGACTAATAGGGAGAGTCTTTATAGGCGAATGTATTTTTCTATACAGAATTATATATATCATATATTACCACATCAAGATATGAAACGGTCTACTTTGAGATATTTTATTTGGTATGTGTATCTAAGTATCTTGTTGGATTATATTAACCTTGTATATGTTGCACGTTTTTTTTTTTTTTATACTAGAAACTAGTATTTTCACTCGTGCGATGCATGGAATGAATTTGTTGTAATATATTAAGAATATTTGAATAGATATATAATTATTTAAATTAGAACATCAAATATTATATAGTGCAATTAAAGATATGGTTTGGATCGTTTATGTATTTTTATATTATCCTTGTTTGAATTGGTGCAAATAATTGCTCAAATTAATAGCTAATGTCTAGATGTACACATGTAGTGTTATAACTTTGAAGATTTTATTTATCATTGTTTAGTATTTATCATTGTCTGTAAAATGTTTTTCTTAAAAAAAAAAAAACTTAAAATAAGAAGCCATTAAAATATGGTTTCTTAAATAAGAGTCCTTTGGCTTCTCAATACTTGTCGACGTTGATAGGCAAGCAATTATGTTTGGAAGAGGAGCATTGGAAGATGAGCATTGTTCAAAGCTCCTCTTCCCAAACATTTTCGATGTAGGATCAAAATGACCCCATATCATTTACAAAGGGGAGCTCGTGGTTCCGTTTTTTTTTTTTTTTTTTCAATTTTAATTTTATTTTGTATATAGTTTTTTTTTTTTTTTTTTTTTTTGAAACAAAACGAAACATTACTATTAAATGCATAAAAGACCGGAAATACAAGCAGGTGGCACATGAAGCCACATCCTGGAATCAGGCATAGAATCGGTCGCCCGTGCTAACGCATGAGCTACACAATTCGCTGTTCTCCTAACATGGGAAATAGAAGTTATCCCAACGTCCTTAGCAATCGAATGACATTGCTTTACAATTAGACCTACGTACGAAAAATCAGTAAAACTAGAATTGAAAGCGGTACATAAATTCAAACAATCCGACTCGAGAATAATATTATTAAACTGTTGCTCCCTTAACCAATTCAAAGTAGCCATGGTTGCAAGGGACTCGGCCACGAACGGGTCACGATCATTACCCAGACGACCGCTCTTCGCAGCTACGAACCTTCCGTCATGATCCCGGACAACCGCACCAAAGCCTGTCCCATGATCAAAAATGGCTGCATCAACGTTGCACTTGAGTAAACTAGAAGGCGGTGGTACCCATCGATTTTGTGCAGATGGCCTATCCACGACAGTTCCATGCTTTGTATAGACCACGTTCCAAGAAACTTGAAGAGCAGCTACACGGTTCTGGGTCGTCAGTATGGACGGTGTTTTGTCGTGCCAGATCATGTCATTATGAGCTTGCCAAATTGTCCAAAAAATCGCTGCCAGTCTTGTCGCATCCTCTTTCGACGGGCTGCTAAGAACATGCTGCATGAAAGTTAGGATGTCCAACCCCTTTAAAACATCAACCTGCTCCCAGATTGCCTTCGCAAAAGAACACTCGCAGAAAAGGTGGCTCATCGACTCTACCGGAAAACCACATATTGGGCACCCTCCTCCAATCCAAACCCTCTTTTGCCGCAGATTGTCCCTAACAGGCAATATTCCACGAGCACATCGCCAAAGAAAGTTCTTAATCTTGGGCGGTATTGGTAAAGCCCAAAGAGCTGTCCAAGCCTGAAAAGTGTTTCCGGTGTCGTTTTGTGACGTCGCGTTCATAAGTAGTCGATAGCCATGTTGTACCGTGTACCGGCCGCGTATAGCGCCTATCCATCGCCAACAGTCAGGAAAGTTGCCATTTGTCGGGGTTGCCAAAATTCTGATGACATCGTCTGCATGGAAAAGATCGCGAACCACATCCACATCCCATCGGCTTTGATCGTCTAGCAACCCACGAACTGTTGCGTGACGAAGCTCCTCAATACAAGGTGTAAGCAGAGGTGTGTTTGGAGAGACCGACACCCAAGGCCAGTCCCATATCTTCGTGTCTACTCCATTACCGATACGCCTCGCTATGCCCATTTGTAAGACCTTTCTCCCGGCCAAAATACTGCGCCACAAATAGCTTGGATTCCCCCCTATAGATGCCCCCAAAAAGTCTGTGGTGGGGTAATACTTTGCCTTCAACAACCGACTTACCAAGGATTCAGGTTGAGTTAGCAATCGCCATCCTTGTTTCGCCAGTAAAGCCATGTTGAACTCATGTAATTTCTTGAAACCCAGCCCCCCTTTGATTTCGGTGTACACATCCTCTCCCAACTTAGCCAATGAATCCCCCGATGTCCATTTCCTCCGCCTCCCCACCAGAAACGATTGAACAATTTTTCTAGAGTATCGCAAACACGGAGGGGAAGTAAGTAAACTGACATGGTAAATATTGGAAGTGCTTGTGCGATGCTCTTTAGAAGGACCTCTTTACCTGCACGGGACAAAAATCTGTGCTGCCATGCCCCAATCCTTGCTCGAATATTATTCTCTATATATTTGAACACGTCCACCTTATTACGTCTAAGGACAGATGGTAGGCCCAAATAGCGCCCGAGGTCCGCGGACTCATGGACACCGAAATGATCAGAAACCAACCCCCGCGCTTGTATTGGTGTGTTGCGACTAAAAACTGCGCTGGACTTATCAAAGTTTATAAGTTGACCCGAAGCCATGCAATAAAGATCGAGGCAATTTTTAACTTGTGAAGCATCCTGTTGATTGGCCTTGAAAAAGAGCAAGCTGTCATCAGCAAAAAACAGATGAGTGATGGCCAGAGCACCCCTAGCCACCCTTACCCCATGAATGTCTCCCCGGTCCTCTGCTTGTTGCAGAAGAATAGAAAGACCCTCGGCGCAGAGTATGAACAAATAGGGCGACAAGGGGTCACCTTGTTTAATACCCCGAGTTGGACACACTTGACCTACGATCGTACCGTTCACAAGAATAGAATAGTTTACTGATGTGACACACAGCATCAATAAATCTATCCAATCCCTTTCAAAACCCAGCGCCCTCATCATCCCCTCCAAAAAGGACCATTCCATCCTATCGTACGCCTTAGCCATATCGAGCTTTAGCGCAGCCCACCCTGTCTCACCCCCCGTCTTTCTACGTAAGTAGTGTCCAATTTCACCGGCCACTAAAATATTATCCGTTAAAAGACGGTCAGGAACAAAAGCACTCTGGGATTGAGATACTATAAATTCCAGATAACCCTTTAACCTGTTTGCCAACATTTTAGCGAGGACTTTCTAAATGACATTACAAAGGGCTATCGGCCTCAAATTTGACACCTTAATCGTGCTAGCTTTCTTAGGGATCAACACGATGTTGGAATCGTGGAAACCCAAGGGGAAGTTATTAGTTTCCACACACTTAATCAGAAAGACAGCCAGATCATGTCCGAGCACTGGCCAGAAATGCTGAAAAAACGCCGGTGACATACCGTCAGGGCCGGGGGCTTTTTCAGGTGCCATGTCAAACAGAGCTTCTTTCACCTCTGCGATCGTGAATGGTTGCCTCAGAGATGTGTGCATCTCGTTTGTCACCCGTTCCCGAACCCGATGAAAGAGGTCAACATTACATGCACTGGAGCTAAAAATAGAATTGTAGTACCTCAGGACTTCTGCGTGCAGAGCTTCGACCTCCTGCCATACGTCATTTTAATCCCTTAGCCGCGTTAAAAAATTTTGCTTGCGTCTTGCCGTAGCAGCCTTATGGAAGTATTTTGTATTTGCATCGCTATGTTTGAGCCAAAGCTGCTTGGATCTTTGTTTCCAGAATATTTCTTCAGAGATTAGCAGGCCTTCCAGCTCAATTTCCGCATCCCGAAAACTTTCGATCCCTGGGGAGTGCGGTCCTCCTTCAAATTGTCCAGTATACGACGCAATTGTTGAATACGAAAGCCAAACCTGCGGTGGTGTTCGCCGCCCCACCTCCTTAATCGATCGCCGCACACAACAATACGGGACTGGAAATCTAGCTCCAGAGATAAACGCCATGCCTCACCAACGACCTTTGCACACCCCTCCTCCAAAAGCTAGGCCGACTCAAATTTAAAAGATCGATGAGCTGCCCGCACAGGTTCTATATCTAGATTAACCAAGATGGCTCGGTGATCTGATGACCTTGTGAAAAGGTTATGAACAACCACGTCATCATGCATATCTATCCATTCCGTTGTGGCCACCGCTCTATCTAGACGCTCTTCAACCCACTCCTCAGTACCACGTCCCTTCTCCCAGGTGAATCTGCCTCCCCTCATACCCAGATCCATTAATTGGCAGTCCCCCAGTACATCATTGAACCCCTCGATCAGTGCCGCCGGATGGGGGTGTGTGCCCTGCTTTTCCGAGTGACATGCTATGTCGTTGAAATCGCCAATGACCACCCAGGGGAGAGATGAGTTGTCCCTGAGTTGCCGAAGTAGATCCCACGTGATGTGTCGTCGAGCCCTATCCGATTCACCATAGAAACCAGTGAGTCTCCATGCTGGTCGGCCAGGCAGAGTGATTTTCATGTCAATATGATTGGGAGAGTAATTAATCAAAGATGCCACATCCGTATCCCGCCAAAGAAACGCGAGGCCCCCGCCGAGACCTGTACGTTCCACACAAACTTTGCCTTCAAAACCCAATCGCATACGCAGTTCCTCTAACTTACTAATTGTTGCCTTTGTCTCCATCAAGAAGACAAACATGGGGCGGTGTTTGGACATAAAGTCCAGAAGTTCTCGGACTGATCGGGTACCGCCCAGACCCCGACAGTTCCAACTGGGGCAACTCATCTGTCTAGGCGAGCCTGGTCTGCCAGACCCGCCGCCCCAACGTTTTTTGAAGTTTCCACCATCGTGATATCTGTTCCTACAGGATCCGCATCCACATCTTCCCTGCGCCTTTTTAGATCACCCTGTATCTCACCCAGTGCTTCCATTTCCTCCAAAACGGACGGCGGAGGACCCGGCGGTGGCAGGGCCGAACTCCTCACCCATGTACCGGAATTGGATAGCAACCATCGCGCCCCCACTGGCTTTACCTGACGCTTGGGTCGAGCTCGCATCCATGGCCCATAAGGGAATGCGTCGGGAAGAATACCTTCATCGTACACTGTCCGGCAAAATTTGTCTGAATGGCCGATCATCCCACAACAATAGCAGAAGGTGCTCAAACGTTCATATTTGAAGGTTATCCATTGGAGTGAACCATCACGACATTTCAGTTTCATGCGCCGCTGGAGGGGTGCCGCCACGTTCATCCGCACTCTGATCCGATAATAGCTCTTCCAGGACCCTCCAAAGTTGAAAGGATCCGCTGCAATGAAGGTCCCGATGTAATTCCCGATCTTGGTTACGAATTCCGTAGAAGCGTACATGGCCGGCAATCCATGAACCTGAATCCAAAAGGGGACAGAGTCTAATTGCACATCTTCCGGTCGCATGCCCACCGGTACCTGTTCACAGATCAGAAGATTGTTTTCGAAGGACCACGGTCCATCGTCAACGACACGCTGGAGGTCCCTCAGGTGGGGGAATTGAAACAAGAAGAGCTCATCCGTCAACGCCACCGCGAACATGTCCATGACTGGACGCCACACGGAAGCGAGCACCTGTTGTAAATGTTCGAATCTGATCTGGCGATCCGTGAGGCCGGAGTCGGCCCACCAGATTGTGTTGAATTGTGGCATTTGGAATTAGCGGTGTCTCCGGTGCCTCCAATCCTCCAGATTCTTCCACGACCAGAGATAAATCGGCACACTGTTTCTCAATTTGGGTGACATCCATGGCGATATAATACCAGCGATAATGGATCAGAAAATACGGGAAAGCAACACACAGTATGAACGGAATAGCCATCGGAGAAGATTAAATAACAACCCTAGAGTCCTAGGGAGAACACTCTCTCAGAACACGATCGAGAGAGAGGGCCACTTTCGAAGAAGGTGATCGCCGATCACGATCACGATCGGAGATGGCGAATATTGCGGAGCGATTTGTATCTGGTTTAATTACAATTTAAATACTCTGTATTAAATATATTTGTGCAATGGTGTTTTGTTTTGATTATTATTATATTATTAATATTAATATTATTGTAATTTTATTTTATTATTACATTATTACATAATACTAACAATAATAATAAAAAATTTCTTTTACACAATTTTCTGCTGTGCATCCAAAATTTTTTTTTTAAAAAAAAAAATTGTTTTCTGAAAAATAACTCATTTTCCAGAAATTATTTTCTTACTTTCCAAACGAACTTTTATATCTATGCAATTAATTTGTTAAATTGAATAATAATTATTAGATAATGGCCTTGTTTGATTATTGACAAATTTGTCAATATTTTAACAAATTCACCATTTTAAAATTTTGTCTTTAATCAAAACACCATAAATATTATCAAAACATCAAAAATATTATTTAATAACTCAGTAATTTTACTCCAAACTGCTAAAAACAAAAACAACACATAGATATTTTGGGTTAATCTTTCCCAAACCGCCCAAATAATAAATAATAATTTTTTTAAAAAAAATTAAAATAAAAAGTCATTAAGCTAAGACTTATTAAATCAGAGTTTTTTGGTTTCTTAATACTTGCCCACATTAATGCGCAAGCAATTATGTTTGTAAAAGAAACATTGCTCCCCTTATATAGAGGAACTCAAGAGCTCATCTTTCCTAACATTTTCGATGTGGGATAAAACTTAAATGTGATCCCACATCATTTACTAAGGGAAGCCCTTTGTCTTCTTCTTCTTCTCCTTATTTTTTTTTTTTTTAATGTTAACTTTATTTTGTATGTAGTGTTGTTTGGATTATTATTATTATTATTATTATTATTATTATTATTATTATTATTATTATTATTATTATTATTATTATTATTATTAAAAAGATAGATTTTCTAGGAAATGGGCGGGAAGTTAAATTTCAGGATTTTGTTTTTATATATATAATAGATAATAGATAACAGATAATAGATAATAGATTAGAATATGAATTGTATTACACTATTTTATAATATTAGAATAGAAATTTGAACGGTTGAACCCGCATGGGTAGCTCAACTGGTCACAGAGGTGAAATTTTGGAAAAATGACCAGGGATCGACTCTCACTAGCGGCAGTGTGGGAGCTACCTCTCAAAGTGGCCTATGTGGTTCATGTTCAGCGAGGGGGGTTCCTTGTGCGCAATGAGCACCGGTTTAGCCTCTGTGGTTCATGTTCAGTTGATTTACATCCTGTGTGGGTTTTATTAGAAATATAAAGATTTTTTTTAGGAATTGGGCGGGAAGTTAAAGTTCAGGATTTTGTTTTTATATATAGTATAGAATTATTGATTAGAATACGAATTGTATTACACTATTTTATAAAGATTTTTTTTAGGAATTGGGCGGGAAGTTAAAGTTCAGGATTTTGTTTTTATATATAGTATAGAATTATTGATTAGAATACGAATTGTATTACACTATTTTATAATATTAGAATATGAATTTAAACCTAGATTTATAGTACGAATATGAAAGTAGAAAACAATATATTTTATTAGAAAGAGAGATTTTTTAGGAATTGGGCGGGAAGTTAAAGTTCAAGATTTTATTTTTATATATAGTATAGATTAGAATAGAAATTGTATTACACTATTTTATAATATTAGAATAGAAATTTTAACATAGAATTATAGTACGAATAGTAAAATAGAAAACAATATATTTCTATTAGAAAGATAGATTTTTTTGAAAATTGGCCGGGAAGTTAAAGTTCAGGATTTTGTTTTTATATGTAAAATAGATCAGAATAGGAATTGTATTATACTATTTTATAATATTAGAATAAAAATTTTAACCTGGAATTATAGTACGAATAGGAAAATAGAAAACAATATATTTTATTAGAAAAAGAGATTTTTTTAGGAATTGGACGGGAAGTTAAAGTTCAGGATTTTGTTTTTATATATACTATAGATGTTTAGTAATTTAGTATATAAAGTATTATACTACACAATAAATATATCTATTACAATAAATTATAACATTATAACTACACAACATTTAAATCCCTGATAAAAGATTTCAACTTTAAATTTTTGTCACTCAAACAAAGCCTTAAAGAGTTAAAATTACCTATACTAGTATCACTCCTAATTCGTAGTTTCGTACCCAGCCAAAGTGAAGAATAAAATAAATGTTTTCATATAATTAAAATGAAATAGCATTTTTTTTTTCTTCTTTTGGATCCGTCTAGTTTCAGAAGATAGTGGATTGGATTAATTGAGCCCGATAGCTTTGGATTATAACGCAAGTAAGGCTATCCTAATTTGGACCCAATTTCTGATCAACGTTAGGAACTTTCCATGTCGGGTGCCTAAACTATATTAACAATATAATAAAATAAAATATCGCTTCCTAAACTGAAAAGAGTGCAAATTAGCATCATGATCATGGTCTATAGATTTATGTGAATCATAAATAAAAAGTACATTTTTAATATACAAAAAGTATATTATTTGTATAAATAAAGTACATTATTTAAAAGTACATAATTTTTATATATTATCAAATAATGTACCTTCAATACACAAAAAAAATAATGTACTTTTAATATATTAAAAATGTATATTACATTCATGGTCCATACAACTATGTGGATCGTAGTCCACCCAATAATTGTCAATCTATACTATATATAAAAACAAAATCATGAAATTTTAACTTCCGGTCCAATTCCTAAAAATCTCTCTTCCTAATAAAATATATTGATTTCTATTTTCCCCTTCGTACAATAATATTGGGTTAAAATTCTATTCTAATATTATAAAATAGTGTAATACAATTCCTATTTTAATCTATACTATATATAAAAACAAAATTCTGAAATTTTTACTTACCTCCCAATTCCTAGGCAAGGCTAGAACTCAAAACGCAACTAAATACTCGGGATGTTGTGCAAATGGAAAGATCAAACTGCCTAGAATCTCATTACCACCGAAGAAGTTGTAGAATCTTTTTTTCACACCCAGCGATAAACAAAAACATTTTTTGCAAAATATTAGAACGTACAATAACATGTTCTGTTTCACCTCAATGGGTGCCAAGATAGATAGAACAATCAACAACGGATCATCCCCCCCCCCCCCCCCCATTTTTAGGATACATGATCAAAACTTTCATCGAATAGGTAGCTTGATGCCACCTGATGGGGCCAACTGAAGTTTTCACAATTGTATATTCATGACACTGATAATGAGGTTAAAAACCGTATCGCGTCAGTCAGGTACACTTGATCAAACCATTATTTTTTGGTTTATTCAAATAATATAAACTCTAATTTTATGACGTACAATATACAACCAATAAATTTCTTCGTTCATGTATAAAGGGATAACATAGCTACACACAAGTTGCACATTGCGGTGGTGGAGGATATTAACGAGGTTCTAGATGGAAATAATGTTTTGGTTCAATCATTCCGTATGGCCAAAGCAGAAATTGATAGTAATCTAGGCGTAGAAATCAAGATGAGATTAATTGGTAAGAGAACAAAATATGCAAGGACTTATAACTTACCAACGACTTCAGAGGTTACTGCACTTATTGTTGGGGATTTAGATCCAAATATGGGCCAGAGAGATATTTTAGTTGAAAGTAAATCAGGTTTGCTAAAGCGAATTTTTGAATTGAACCCATCATACCTACCATTGCAATATCCAGTACTATTCCCCTATGGGGAAGATGAGTATAGAGAGGACATACAGTTTGCTAATCAAGGATCTAACAACAACAATGCAAGGCATCGTATATCTCCACGGGAGTATTTTGCTTATACGCTACATGAAAGGTTAACAGAGACTTCTAGCATATTGTATGCCAGGAGACTGTTACAACAATTTATTGTTAATGCATACACTATGGTTGAATCTGCTCGACTTATATACATAAGGACACACCAGAAGTCGTTGAGATGCGAAGCTTTGAAAGGATTGAAAGATGCATTAACAAGAGGTGAAGTACATGCTAGCACCCAAGGTAAGCAGATATTATTACTGTCAAGTTTTACGGCCGGGGCAAGGTACATGATCTAAAATTACCAGGATGCAATGGACATTTTTAGACACGTGTGGTATCCAAATCTATTTATAACGTTCATGTGTAATCCAAAATGGCCAGAAATACAGCGGTATATTAGCAACAGAAATCTCAATGCGGAAGACCGTCCAGATATTTTATGCCGTATATTCAAGATGAAATTGAATTGCTTAATAAAAGAAGTAAAGGCCGGTGAGCTATTTGGTCATGTGAAAGCAGGTATATATTGAATTACATTAGATAATCCAATTTATTTATTCTATGCAAAAAACATCTTAACCTAATTTAATAATATTTTGTATTTGTAGTTATTTACACCATTGAGTTCCAAAAACGTGGATTGCCACATGCACATATTTTGATATTCCTCAAGAACAAAGGAGACATGATGAGTACCACATTTATGGATAGAGTCATAAAGGCCGAGGTACCAGACAAGACGTGGACGTGGAATACTACAATGTCGTAGAGGAATTCATGGTTCACGGACCGTGTGGGAACGCTAGAAGAAATTCACCTTGCATGGTTAATGGGAAGTGTTCAAAACACTTCCCAAAACGGTTTGTGGAAGAGTCCAGTTCCGATCAAGAAGGGTATCCAATTTACATGCGTCGCGATGACAGCAGAACAGTTAAAAAGAATGGTGTAGAACTCGACAGTCGCTACATTGTCCCGCATAATAGGTACTTGCTTTTGCGGTACAAGGCCCATATCAACGTAGAATGGTGCAACCAGTCGAGATCAATCAAGTATCTTTTCAAGTATGTCAACAAGGGTAATGACAGGGTCACTGCTGAATTTTACAAAAGTACTACGAATGAAAATGGTGAAGAAGTGGTGGATGAGATTAATATGTACTATGACTGTAGGTACGTATCGGCTTGCGAGGCATCATGGCGGCTATTTGGTTATGAAGTCTAACATCGGACACCTGCTGTTGAGAGACTAAGCTTCCACCTCCCAGATAGTCAGTCAATTGTATTCGCTAATGATGACAACATTGATAACGTTTTAGGTCGAGAAACTGTGGGGTAAAGTATGTTCAAAGGTTGGTTTGAAGCCAACAAAAAATATGAAGCTGCACGATTGTTAACATACATTGAAATGCTAAATAAATTTGTTTGAAAGAAAGAAGTCAGAGAGTGGCATCCAAGAAAGAAGGGATTTTCAGTTGGTCACATTTTCTTTGTACCTCCAGGTAGCGGTGAAATATACTATTTGAGATGTCTTCTGAATATTGTCCGTAGACCGACCAGTTTTAAAGATATTCTGACATTTAATGGTGTAGAGTACTTGACATTTAGGGATGCATGTTACGCCCGTGGACTATTAGATGATGACAAAGAGTATATTGATGCAATTGAGGAAGCAAGTCATTGGTCATCTGGACATGCGATTAGAAAGTTGTTTGTTATATTGTTGATTTCTAGGGGTGAGCAATTTCCAATAGAGTAAGAAAAGCCTGTACACCATTCTCCATTGTGATTTCTGATCACTCCTCCGCTACTAGCCCTATTTGAAGGCGTAGCCGAGCCGTCGACATTGATCTTGACATAATCCTCAGGAGGTTTTTCCCAGCAGAGGAGCTTCCATGTAGACGTAGCGTGTGCGCTAATGGCTCTGCATTCTTTGGAGAAGGCTAATTCAATCTCTTCAACTTGAGCTTGGATCCACTTCACTTTGTGATGGAGTGTTTTGGCTGTGCCTTCAAAGACATATTCATTCCTCCACTTCCATAACCACCAACATGTTATGGCAAATAGGGTGGCGGGTTTATAGGGGGTCCGACCTTTTCCTTCATTCAATATGCCTTTTTCTAGCCAAGCTTGGAACGGCAGGGAAGAAACTCTATCGTACTCAGTTGCTAAAACCTTTTTCCATAACATATCCGCCACAGGGCATCTACAAAGAACGTGCTCCGTGTCTTCGATCGTGTCCATACAAAGCGAGCACTTGTCATCTTCTGAGAACCCACGCTTAAACCTGTTACTATTAGTCATGATTTTCTCATGAATCGCAAGCCATAAGAAAGTGCGAATGCGATTTGGCACCTTGAGTCTCCATATGCTATTCCATTTCGCCACCTTCACTGTTCCAGCTGCGTTTGTGGATAAGTCATAAGCAGAGGCCACAGAGAAGTTCCCGGACAGTTCGTTATTCCAACCAATTGTGTCACTTAATTTCGGGTTGTCTAGGATTATGCATGCTGCCAACTTGTCGCATATCTCAGGAGGTAATATCGATTCCAGTTGGTTCCATTTCCAACCTAAATCAACATCCCAATAACAAGCCACTGACTTATTCAAATCATCTGTAGTTACCAGATTTGTTGCAATCTCGATGAGGGGTCTGTCTATCAACCAGCATTCACGCCAAAATGCAGTATTTTGACCATTTCTTACATGCTTCTTAATACCTTTTTGTAAAATAGGAACAGACTTGAGTATACCTCTCTAGGCATTGGACATATTTCCTTTTGGTTTCCAAGATGAGCAATCAGTAGAGGAAATATTATACTTAGCTTTGAATATCTACGACCATAGACTTTCTTCATCCTGTATGAGTCTCCACCCTAGCTTAGCAAGGAATGCATGATTCATTGGTTCTAATCTCTTGATGCCCAGGCCTCCACATGATTTGCTCTGTGTAAGTACGTCCCATCTCACAAGGTGACATTTGCGTTCTCCTGCCTTGCTGCCCCAGATGAAGTCGCGGATCAGCCTCTCAATACTATTGACAACTCCGGTTGGTAGCAAGACGGACGGCATCGTATAGTATGGGATGGGGGAGAGTACAGATTGGGCTAACGTGTACCTCCCAGCCAGCGATAAAGTTCTGGATTTCCACCTAGACAGCCGGTCCTGGACTTTGTTGATGATCCCTGCAAAGGACTCAGCTTTAACTCTACCGTGTAATGAGGGGATGCCTAAGTAGTTTCCCATGTTCGTGACGCTGGCTACACCTGCCGTCTCCTCGATTCTTTGTTGGATTGATGCATCCAAATTCTTTGAAAAGAATATGGAAGACTTATTTAGGCTAATCTTTTGACTGGAGCATGCGCATAACCGATCCAAACAGCTTCTCATCTCCGTGGCTTGTTCTACTGTTGCCTCCCCAAATAGTACTAGGTCGTCTGCAAAAAACAAATAGGAAACATTAGGAGTATTTCTTGAGACTTTTATACCTTTCCAACGACCTTTTAAAACCGATTCCTGAATTATGTGACTCAATCTCTCCATGCAGAGAACAAAAAGTAATGGTGAGATTGAGTCTCCTTGTCTTATCCCCCTCCCTGGCTTGAACCATTCTGTTCTTTGGCCATTCCAAATTAAGGATAAACGGGAGGATGTCACATAGTTCATGATATTCCTTCTCCAATCTTGGTTGAGCTCGAATGCTTGGAGCGTATCTTCTATAAAGCTCTAATCACGTAGGCTTTTTCTAAATCTACTTTCATAATAAACCAGCCGGAACTGCCTTTCTTATTCTTCAAAGAGTTAAGAACTTCTTGATATGTCAGGATATTATCCACAATTTGCCTTCCCAGCACGAAACTAGATTGGTGTGGACCGACAACCTTCCTCGAGATGCTTTTGAGTCTAAGGGACATGACTTTGGTTAGCAGTTTGTATGCCACATTAAAAAGGCCAATCGGTCTCAGTTGTTTCACGCTGTCCGGATTCGGCACCTTGGGGATCAGTGAAATCAGCGTATCGTTACAGCCCGAGGGTAAGATGCCATCTGCAAAAAATTTCGAAACAAAGTTGGTCAGTGTGTCTCCTAGAACTGTCCAGGTCTTTTGGTAAAAGCCAGCGGTGTATCCATCTGGTCCGGGCGCCTTGGTTGGTGACATCATGAATAGGGCATGCTTCACCTCCTCTCTGGTAATCAGAGCATATACCTGTGCCCATTCCAGATTATTCACAGAGGGAAAATTAATAGTAGAATTATGATGATGATCGACCGTATGTCCTGCTGAAAAGAGATTAACAAAGTATGTGCGAACGTGTTGGGTGGTTTGATCCTCAGAAGCGAGAAGGTTTCCCTTTTCATCCTTGAGCGATGTGATCTTTGTATACTTCCTTTTCACCGAGGTTGCAGCATGATAAAATCTTGTGTTCCGATCCCCGGATGTAATCCAGTCTTCTCTTAAACGTTGGAACCAGACAAGTTCCTCTTGGTGTAGTGTCTCTTCTAGTTCCAATCTTAGTTTCTTATCTAACTTCGCTAGTGCCGGGCTGAAGCTTGCAGATAATATTCTTTGGATTCCCTCCAGCCTTGCCATGAGGCGCTTTTTCCTATAGAAAATATTTCCGAAAGTCGATTTGTTCCAATCAGATAGTGCTTTTGTTATGACCTCTTTGTCGGTCTCCAGGTCCAGCTTATTATCCCATACCGAGTTCACCAGGCTGCCAAAACTAGCATGCGTTGCCCATGCTAGATTGAACCTAAAACAGCTCGGGCTGTTGTCAGTAATAGCCGGGCACTTTAAAATAAGTAATGGAGCGTGATCCGAACTAACAATTGGGAGGTGTTTGACCACTATGTCCGGGAAGTTCATCTTCCAAGCTATGTTGCCCAATGCACGGTCAAGCCTAGCTCCCCTAAAAGCCTCCGAATCGAGGCCCCTTCTCCAGGTATATTTGGCTCCTTCAAATCCTAAGTCCACCAAACCTTCCTTGGCGATCCAACGATAGAACGCGACACATCTACTGGAGGAGAAGCCTTCCTTGTTACTAACTTCATCTTGGCAGGTGACAGAGTTAAAGTCACCAGCCACAAGCCATGGCTGGTTACGATCCGGGAAATTGTCTGTTAGGTCCGAAAACAAGAAGTTCCTAAGATGTTGAATGGGCTGCCATACACAACGGAAAAGGTCCAGGGCATACCAGCTCTATCCTCAACCTGCAAAGTTATGAACTGTGGGTGAGTCTGATAAACAGAAATCTTCATGCAAATCTTCCACATAATCCAAATGCCTCCAGAGAACCCCACGGCATCCACTCTTACCCACTCATCAAACCCAAAATTAGAGCAAATTCTATTAGCTTGGTTCCCCGAGACTTTCGGTTCAAGCAGACAAACAATATCAGGTTTATGCAACCGTAGAAAAGTATTCAAGGTGCGCCTAAAGGAATTAGAGGCCGCGCCCTGACAATTCCAGACTAAAACAGACATAAACAGGATCAAAAAAAGGGGGGAAAAGGCGGTTTAGGAGCGCAGTTGGCCAGGGGCCGCAGGACAACAAAGGTCATCATTAACTAAATTTTCAGACATTGCAATGTCTAGGGTTCAACTGGTATGGGGGTGAATGGGGAGGATCTGAGGGATTTTCTTTATAAGTATTCTCAAAGACTGCCACCAATGGTGACATTTGTTGGTGATCCGAGTGACAAACAACTGTTGATACAATCTCTTTTCCTTTGTTCGATCCCCTAACTACGGTGTGCTCGGACTCTGCTGCTGCCCGGTTGGGAACACCACCTCTAGTTTCCCAGGTTCTAGTAACATTTTGACCATTATTTTGGGATCGCCTAGGATTGACTGAAATTCTTCTTTGCTGGGTGGACACCTCCACACTCCTTTGTACATTCTGGGATCTCTGCTGCCATATATTGGTCCTAATATTATGCAGAGACGTGTTATGAACTTCTGGTGCTTCACCAACCGGGTGGGGGAGGAAATCTTGGCCTCTGCTTTGCTGCGGTGGTACCCTTCTATTGCGAACCGAATGTTGCTGGGAAGTGGTGGCATTGAACACCATCCGTGGGGGTGGTGATTCTCGTCGTTGTCCTTCCATCTGTTCCTGGTGAGTCTCCTTGTCACGTGCCGTTTCCACTTCATCTAGCCCATCCAACGGTCCAAACCTTGAATGCACGGCAGTGTCAAGAAAAATAGATTGGTTGGTGTTCACTGGAACTTGCTGTCTGTCTCTGGGTTGGTTAGCGGTATAGCGATTTTGGTTTATACCATTGTTGCGTCTGTCTCTCCGCGTCACCAGCATCCATGACCCATATTTCTCTGTTGGTTTAGAATTAGGGATCGCAGTTTGCTCTGTCGTGGTAGCGTGTCCCCCATCTTCCATAGCTTGTCTTTCCTCCATCTCCTTGCCACAAGATTCTTGGCGGTGCCCATAGATGCCACATTTGAAGCACACGAGGTGGATACCTTCATACTCGATAGGCCAATCCACCCCATGTAGCACGAACTTGGAAACCAGTGGCTTCATAATGTCCACCTCTACACATACTCTAGCGAATTTGCCTTTGGAGGCTGCGATTGTGGTGGTGTCAATCTTGACCGGCCGGCCAATCGTCTTCCCCATTTTCTTTAGAAAGTCATCGTCGAAGTACTCCACCGGTATGGCCGGAAAGCGAATCCACGCAAGGACCTTGCTCGTCTTCCTATTTCTCGTGTCAAACTTCGGCTCCCATTCTTGGACTGTGACGTAGTGGTCGAGGACCATCCAAGGTCCGCCAAGCTTCACATTCTCATAGTCCTTGGTAGATTCAAACTTCGCGATGTAGAAGTCATTATTGAGGGCAATTAATTCTAACCCAGACTCCGTTTTCCACATTCTAGACAAGCGTTGAAAAAGGTAAGAATAGCTTACTGTTCTGCCCAGTAGGTGGAGTATGAGAGATCGTCGCCACGGACGACGTAATCGTTGTTTTTCTTCCTTCATCACTCTGATCACCGGAAATCCCTCGGCGCTCACCTCGTTCTCTATACCTTCGTCATCCGAGGCCTCTTCTTCCGGAATGTCCGAATAGCTTGCCTGACTGAGTCTAGATCGGCCCCATGCAACATGCGGTGTGACACCAGGAGTCCCCCACTGGTTGGAGTCCGGTGACCTTGATTCCTCCGCCATCGGGGTCCCGCGAGATTCTGATTCCAGTGTGGGCGAGGCCAATGCTTCCACTTCCACCCGTCCCCTCTTTGATCTTCTGGGGCTTCTCTCAAGCAGGTCCTGGTCTTCCGGTGACCGGTGAGTCACCGATGCGCAAGGTTCTTCAGGAATGTTCATCAGAGAGTTCTCCATTCACAGTTCTTGACTTTCTTGGAGCACTTCTGCAGTCATTCTTCTAGATGGCCTAATATTGTGTATTTGAAATGTAAAAAAAAAATTATAAATATCATCCGTGCATCGCACGGGAAAATACTAGTACTATATATAAAAATAAAATTCTGAAATTTTAACTTCCCACCCAATTCCTAAAAATCTCTCTTCCTAATAAAATATATTGATCTCTTCTTTCTCATTCGTACAAGGGTTAAAATTCTATTATAATATTATAAAATAGTATAATACAATTCCTATTTTAATTTTAATCTATACTATATATAAAAACAAAATCCTGAAATTTTAACTTCTCGCCCAATTCCTAAAAATCTATCTTCCTAATAAAATATATTGATTTCTACTTTCCCATTCGTACAATAATTATGGGTTAAAATTCTATTCTAATATTATAAAATAGTGTAATACAATTCCTATTGTAATCTATCTATACTATATATAAAAACAAAATCTTGAAATTTTAACTTCCCGCCCAATTCCTAAAAAATCTCTTTTCCTGATAAAATATATTGATCTCTACTTTCTCATTCGTACAATAATTCTGGGTTAAAATTCTATTATAATATTAGAAAATAGTGTAAAACAATTTCTATTTTAATTTTAATCTATACTATATATAAAAACAAAATTCTGAAATTTTAACTTCCCGCCCAATTCCTAAAAATCTGTCATCCTATTAAAATATATTGATTTCTACTTTCCCATTCGTACAATTATTTTGGGTTAAAATTCTATTCTAATATTATAAAATAGTGTAATACAATTCCTATTTTAATCTATACTATATATAAAAAAACAAAATCCTGAAATTTTAACTTCCCGCCCAATTCATAAAAATCTCTCTTCCTAATAAAATATATTGATTTCTACAATAATTTTGGGTTAAAATTCTATTCTAATATTATAAAATTGTCTAATACTATTCCTATTCTATCTATACTATATATCAGTGTTGCAAAAAGCACGCCGCTGGCCGTGGCGAGGAAGGCCGGAATCGGCCTCCTCCGCGGCCGCCTCGCCGGCTGAACCGGCGATTATTATTATTATTTTTAAGTTGTAAAGTGTCAAAAGTTCGGCAAGACATAACTTTTGACTCGGTTGTCCATTTTGGAGAAATGTTTTTTTGAAATCGCATATTTTTTCGAGATCTATCCACCGCAAATTGCCGTAGGCGGTTTGGCCCACCAATTTCTAAAAAAAAATGCTTTGTTAAATAATTTCTAAGAAAAAACTATAAGAACCTTATGTTTTATTAATGAATTTTTAAATTTTTTAATTAAAAAATTGTTTCGTGCATTATTATTTAATAATCTCTCTTTATAATTGATCAAATTATTTAAATATGGTATAGGAAATAATTAATGATGGTAATAGAAATCCTAGAAGAATATACAATTGAAGAATATTTAATTATTGTTATATTATTATTTTGACTCATGGAATACAATACAAGAATATTTAATTATGGTTATATTATTATTGTACCTCACGGCCATTATATACTAACAGAACTTGAAAAGAAACTAATAACAATAATATAAGTGGTAAAAATAATATCTAAAAGTAATTAAGTGTTAATAATAATAGTAAGAATATTAACGTAAGAATTATAACATAGAATAAATCGTAAAAATTAATAACTATAGTCTAGGATTAAATTTGGAATTGTCAGGAAAGATAAGCGACCTCTGGTAAAATTAACTCTTCATTAATTATATATCAATTTAAATATTCTTAATATATTACAAAAATTCCATTCCGTGCATTGCACGGGTGAAAATACTAGTCTATACTATATATAAAAACAAAATCCTGAAATTTTAACTTCCCGCCCAATTCTATTCTTTTAAGTTGTAAAGTGTCAAAAGTTCGGCAATGCATAACTTTTGACTCGGTTGTCCGTTTTGGCCAAATGTTTTTTTGAAATCGCGTATTTTTTTGAGATCTATCCACCGCAAATTGCCGTAGGCGGTTTGGCCCACCAATTTCTAAAAAATAATGCTTTATAAAATACTTTCTAAGAAAAAACTATGAGAACCTTATGTTTTATTAATGAATTTTTAAATGTTTTAATTAAAAAATTTTCCCGTGCATTATTTCATAATCTCTCTTTGTAATTGGTCAAATTATTTAATTATGGTAAATTAGGAAATAATTAATGATGGTAATAGAAATTCTAGAAGAATATAGAATTGAAGAATATTTAATTATTGTTATATTAATATTGTGACTCACGGAATACAATACAATAATATTTAATTATGATTATATTATTATTGTGCCTCACGGCCATTATATACTAACAGAACTTGATTATGCACCGATGTTCAAAACAACGTCGTTTTGTTTAATGAAAAGAAACTGCACCTGTTTTGCGTCGTTTCGCGCCGTTCCGCAAAAAGTAATTCTGTTATTCAGTTTGATTTTGTATATACTGCAGTTTCAGTTCAACACAACTATAGTTTCATTTCGATATAACTACAGTTTCATTCGACATTTATACACTCAAATATGTGAAATTTTATTTAATTTTATTTTATACACTATAGTTTCATTAAAACACAACTACATGATCATTTCGATATAACTACAGCTTCATTGCATAATATACACTCAAATATGTGAAATGTTATTCAGTTTCATTTTATATAAATTGCAGTTTCATTTTACTACAACTACAATATCATTTTGATATAACTGCAGTTTCATTTGATAATATATAAAATAATACGTGCGGCAGTGTCGGTTTTGATACACTGTAGTGTTAGTTTAGGTACACTGTAGTTTCAGTTGGTAATTAACACACCAAAAAATATGCGCTCCATTAATAGTAACACGCACCATTTCTTTACTTAAAGAACGGTGCCATTTTGACCGCGGTGCACGTGCACCGCGGTCCACAATATAACGACTGATAAATGGTGGGATGTGTCTTAATTTGTCATAAATTCTTAAATGCTTGTATATTAGTGCTCACAATAATGTTAAATCTATGCTTCATTTTTTTTGGTCCTTAATAAAATTCGAACCCTAAACCCTATAGTTACTAGCAAAACAAAATTTATATACTTATTTTGTAATGATTAATCACTAATCAGTTGAGTTATGCCCTATGGGCAATGTACACTTTTATAACTAATAATAAAAGGGAGCTGTAATTAAGAACAATTATATTCACTTTTGGTCCCTTAATTATTATACTTTTATCATATTTAGCCATTGACTTTTTCTTTTCCTTTTTATATTTGGTTTATGACTCTCAAATTTTTGTCACATTTAATCCTTTTGATCAATTTTCTAGTCAACCTTGGTTGGAATCTCTCATATATATGACAGTTATGTTAATCATTTGAAAGTGTATTTTCTACTATTTGAATTTGATAAGCATTTAAGCCACACAATTGAATATAGTGGTATCAAAATTAGTGTTGTTAAAAATTAGATAGGGGGCTAAAAATATTGATAAGGACCAAATGTAATAAAAGTTTGATATTAATACACTAAGGGTGTGTTTTGAAACCAGGAAGGAAATCATTTTTCGGATTTTCAGTGTTTGGATATGCCTGGAAAATCAAGTCAACGGAAATTATTTTCCGTTGACTTTAGAAAATATACTTGTTTTGGAGGAAAATGACTTCTCCTCTTTTTTGGAAAGTCATTTTCTAACTTTTACACCAACATCACACCACCACCACTAACACCATCAACATCATACCACCACCACCTCACTACCACCACCATCGACACCCCTGCCACCACCACCACCATACCACCGCAATCACCGCCATCACACCACCGCCACGACCATACCACCACCGCGACCCCAGCCGCCACCACCACAATCACCGCCACCACACCACCACGACCGTCCACTTCCGCCACCACCATACCACCACAACCACCACCACAACACCACTAGTTATTATTATTATTATTATTATTATTATTATTATTATTATTATTATTATTATTATTATTATTATTATTATTTTATTATTATTATTATTATTATTATTATTGTTGTTGTTGTTGTTTTTGTTGTTGTTGTTTTGAATTTCAATACTTTAGTGAGTTATTTTGATATCTTATTAGTTATTTTTTTATTTTTTTATAAAATTGTTATTATACTATTATTATATATTATTATACATGTTGTAATATTCTAAATAAAATAATTAAAATGTTTAATTATACAATTCTACTCATTTTCTAGAAAATGAATCAAACACAAGAAAACAATTTTCCATAATGCAACCAAACACGGAAAAGAAAAATGTTTTCTGGAAAATGACTCATTTTCCAGAAGTCATTTTCCTGCTTTCCAAATGGACCCATGTGATAAAGTTAATAGTTTGGGACCAAATTTTAGAGAGATACAATAATGAGGATAACCAAGCTGAAAAAAAAAAAAACTCTAATTAATAAATATAAGTTGTTACATTGAAGAACCATTAAATATTGTTTATTAATAATCTGTGAGTGTGGTTGAGTGGAAGGGACTTATCAACTTAGCCAAAGGTCAACGTTTGATCTTTGACTTTGGATATGGAGCAACCTTAAATCTCCATGCTAGTTGTCCCACCCAAAGAAGGTGCCTACAATTCAACGAGAGGATATGAATTATTATGATTCAACACTAGAACTAACAAACGTAACTCATCACCGTGTTAAGTCTTTATATATTTTGGGGAGATACTCTACTAAATATAAAACACTATATTATAGAAATTTACACTAACAATTATATGTACACATTGGTAATCAAGAATATTTGTCTTAATCTAATATCAGCAGCTTAGGTTTTCTATGACTACTTCTGACACTTCTGCCGATGTCTCTTCCGAGCGGCGAATTGTCTCCGATTTATGCTTTGCCAAGCCAATGTTTTCAGTTTCTCAGTAGTCAGTACCAAATCACTTCAACATTAAAGGTTTAAGGAAAAGTACCTAAATGCATACATATTGAGATACAAAATACAATAATAGATGAAAAAGGAACCCATAAACTCATACAAATACACAATCTATTCAAAACTTTATTGCCAAAAAACGTACAGATATATTGAACTACACATAAAACCTAATAATGTAATCCACATTCAGAAATCAGAGACTCAAAAAGAAAACACAAAAATAGAGAGAAGAGAATATTTATATTTAGGGTAGATAGCGGCATACCAGAAGAAAGAAGTACATACGTGTTGCTGTTTCTGTTGTGTGACCGTCGCTGTCTGTGCTGGAGCAATGGAGACGACGACAAGGGTTGAGCACTGCCGTGACCGTCGTTGAGCTGAAGGCGAGCAGTGCTGTGGCCACCGTTGGGCTGAAGACGATTTCAACGGGGTCAGCGACAAGGGAGGATGGGCTGACACGAGCTATGCTGAAGGCGGAGACAACGGACGGCGACAAGCTTTGTGGTAAAGATGCGGCTGTGAGTGGCTGTGAAGTGGGAATTAAAGCATGAAGCTACGGGAAGTAGGGATTGAAGAGCTTGGTCGTGGCCGACGTTGAAGAGCTTGGTCGCGTTGTTGGAGAAGCTTGAAGCGGGAATTGAAGATTGAAGAATAACCCTAAATTCAACTATTAAACTATATACTATAAAAATAAAAATTAATAAAAAAACAATAAGATATATATTGTGGTTATATGTATAACCTTCGTATACTCTAAATAATTAAAAAAAATTGAAAAAAACAAACTAAAATGTATATACGGCGATTGTTTAAAAACCGCCGTCTATTAAGTGACGTAAGTATATAATAGAAGGTGGTTATTTAACAACCACCGTCTATTAAGTGACATAGTATATAATAGAATGCGGTTGTTAAACAACCGCCGTCTATTAACTGACGTAGTATATAATAGAAGGCGGTTGTTTAACAACCGCGGTCTATTAAGTGACGTAGTATATAATAGAAGGCGGTTGTTTAACAATCGCCGTCTATTAAGTGACGTAGTATATAATAGAAGGCAGTTGTTTAACAACCGCCGTCTATTAAGTGACGTGGTATATAATAGAAGGCGATTATTTAAAAAATTGCCGTCTATTATATGTCGTAGTATAAGAACATATATTGGAAGACAGTTATTTAAAAAATCGCATTCCATTAAGTGACGTAGTATATCTTTTCTGTAGTAGTGACATCTAAGTTATTACGTTAGACCTTGAGTTCAATGTAGATGAGTACTTCATTTTGTGATTACAAGCATCAAAAGTTTAAACTAAAAATTGTATCCCAAGAAAAAGTAATGCTTGGTTCTCCATTGAAGTAGGGATGCATTTTTTCTCTTAATTGATCTTTTGAAAAAATGCAAGATGTAGTGCATAATATAAAAGATTAGTCTCTGTAAGCATGAAGTGTGGTCGCTTCAAACAAGTTTGGGCTTTAATTACTTGGTACGTGCTCATTAATGGATACAAACACAAAGCCATAATAGTGTCAAGTTACATTGAGTTGTAATGACTGTAAAACTTGTGTGTGTTATATCTACATTTCTTCAAAGAGACTGTGTGATTTAAGGTTATTCATCCATCACTTCAATCTGAATTAATTAATGTAACGCATATAACTCTATGTGAAAGTTCAATATGTAAGACACTTTCATTATGCATGAGTTTTGGATTTATCTTGGTACAGTATTAATCTTTACTATATAAATGGAGGAGGAATGTTAATTGGAAATTTATATAGTAATGGAGATTAATGTTTCAGATGGACTACCATGAAGGCTTAACTAATATTTGGAGTTGTGGAGTTATAAATATTATTTTAGTTTGGTAGAAAGTTAATTGGAAAATATGAATTTGCGAAAGGTTGGAACCGATAAGTACTCAGTTTCGGAACCGAGAAGTTAATTTATGAAAAGTTAATTTTCGAGACGTTGATTATGAATCATAGGTCCTAAAAGGATGAATCAACATCTCGGATTGCTACTTTGCTTAACCAGTCGAATGGTTTATTTCTATTCAGATGACTCGGTATTAACACCTCGGTTGCATGTGAGTATTGCGGTAGAAGTCATACTCTTCGGGGGGGGGGGGGGGGGGGGGGGGAGAAACTCTTCGCATGAAGTAATGACGTGATTATGTTATCTATGCAAATGTTTTGCATGTCATACATAATGTAGGGAGGTACATTTATATTACGTAAATATTCATGTTGTACATGATTTATGTAATTATAATTTCCCATGATAAATATATTATTTATTTAATATATATCTTGTGGAAGTTGGAGTTTTTAAATTGTCGTAATTTTCACGTAACATCTCCTAACAGTCAAAATATTTCATATAAATATTTTGAAGAGAAATCTGAAAGACAGGCATGACAGGCAATCAACTGCATGACACTGAGATATTTCACAGTCTTACAATTCTACAGGAAATTCTTAAACAAAGAACTTAAGAATTTTTTTCATCTTCTTGTATCCCATAAGATTAAATCTTGAACCTTGTTATGTTGTTTTTTCAGAGGGAGATTTAAAGCTTATAGGAAAGTGACAACACACGCCTGAAGAGGTAAATGATCCAATTTTTGTTCCCTTATGCTTCTACATTTTTTGTTGTATTTTAAAATATTACACAAAAAAAAAAAAAGCATTTTTTCCAACAGGCCCTGCAGGTGGAGAGTAGCTAGGCTAGCTATTATGAAGGGTACGTATACATGGAATGGCATGGAAGGCAAATTATATCGTGCACCGCGGTGCAACAGGCCCTCCCAAGTAGTGCTGATTTTAACGTCTTAGCCTGAAGTACCCATTATTCTTTCTTCAATCGTTTTCAGAACCGGTTGATTGCATACAGACCCATTTCTTTCTCCAGACATAATTTCCAGTTTTTCCTGAGCAACTCGCTTTGGCCTTTGACTTTTTCTTCGGTTTTACCGCCTTCTTTTGATTGTCTTCCTTGATAGTCATACCAAATTTGGCTTCCTCATCATCAATGCGCAAGGTAAGCTTACTCGTGCCTACGTCAATTATTGCTCGGCATGTAGCAAAAAATGACCTTCCAAAGATTAACGACACATTTTCGCTCTGTTGGCTTACATCTAGCACTACAAAATCTACAGGAATCACAAAATCTTTAATCCTAACCAACACGTCTTCCGCGATGCCTCTCGGATACCTAGTGGATCCATTGGCATGTTGGACAGTCATGTGGGTTGGAGTTAGAGCAGGCATAATCATTTTGTCAAAACACACGAAGGCATAACATTTATAAAAGCACCTAGATCTGCGAGTGCATTCTCAAAGAAAAGATCTTTCACCGCAAATGGTACGATGAATGCACCAGGGTCACCCTTCTTTTTGGGGCATCCCCTTTCAAGAGCCGATGAGCATTCCACACTAAGGTGGGTATGAGATTCATTGTGAATCTCCTTCTTATTTTTTACTAGCTCTTTAAAGTGATAAGTCAATCTAGGTAGTTCTCTTAGTGTGTACAGAATAGGCATATTAACATGAAGTTTTCTAAGTAAAGCATTAAATTTACCTCGTTGTTCCAGCTCGGCCATGTTCACCAATCTTTGCGGAAATGGAATTTGAGTGCAGTAACGAGACGTTACCATTTTGGTATTTGCCTTTGATTCCTCCCTGTCCGTATCTTTCAAAACCTCTTTACCTTTGACATATTTTCCTTCATGTCTTTTGTTGGTATCTTCATTTACAGGTTCCGGATAAACCGATATTGCATTGACTCTTTCCTTCGGATTGTTCTCCGTTGTGCTTAGCAATGAACCACAAGGTCTTTCAGACACCAACTTGACTAACTGTGCTATTTGTATTTCCATGCTTTTTATTGAGGTTTGAGTTTCTTGTCTCATAGCAGACAAATCTTGTCTAAACTCTTGTGTGATTTCCTGTTTCAATAGAACTCTATCATTTTTCAACTCAAGAATTGCTCGGGAGAGTCTTTCATCTACTTCTCTGATGTTAGGTTGATAATGTCGCAGCTCGCTTTGGGAAACTTGTGGCGATCGATAGAGAGCGTTGTTGCTTCCTCCAAACTGTGGGCTATAGGTGATTGAGCATCTATCTCTATCCTGGTCGTAAGCAGGTCTACTGCCTTGTGTGTTTTGAGGTCTCCCTTGTGTCTGGCCTCCTTGGTTCCATCGTTGCGTGGGTTTCCAACCGTAATTTCCTACTCCAGAATTGTTGACATATGAATGTTGTCTCTGCCCTTGTACATAAGCTATTTCATCCATATTTCCTGATTCGCTCAGTGAAGTACATGTTGTCTCTGCCCTTGCACATATATTGCAATACAAGGAAAGAGCCATATTTGTAGCTTCTTAATTTCGTGGCTCATGGTTTCTACTTTCGCATCGTGGGCTACATTTCCAGATACTTTGTACATCCCTGCTTTGGCATCCCTTCTATTATACCAAAAGGAGGTATTAGAAGAAATTCTTTCAATTAGTGCTTCAGCATCTGCGGGTGATGATGACACAAAAGCTCATCTAGAAGATGAGTTCAACAACATCTTACTCTCGTCAGTGAGACCTCCATAAAATGAACTAATTACATGTAACACCCCGTGTTACTGCCTTTAATCCCGAATTAATTATTTAATTAATTTCATTAATAATAATTAAAAAGGATTTAATTTGATTAGAAATCCCTTTAATTAATTAATATGGTCCACCACGGATCGTGAACCCTTGCCTAAACTAGAGTCATAAGCCTATTAGAAATAAAGAAAGTCAACATTTTACTAATCAGATCCTAATTAGGAATCCCAGGCCAACACATCTATTAGGAATAAAGAAAGTATACCTTTACTATTCAGATTATGGTTAGGATTCTTTTCAATTAATTAATATGGTCCACCATGGACCATGGACCCTTATCCCTAAAACAAGTCCTTAGTCCTATAAGGAATAGAATTAGTAAACCCATACCATTCAGAACCTAATTAGGACTCCTAAAATATATATATATATATATATATATATATATATATATATATATATATATATATATATATATATATATATATATATATTAGGAGTCCTAATTAGCTTCTGAATGGTATGGGTTTACTAATTCTATTCCTTATTGGACATAGGAGGCACCTAGAAGTCACACCACAATAGATATCACCACACAAGAATTCCCAAGGGACTCCCCACCACTAAGCCTAAGGAGATCAAAACGGATGGAAATCTTAGGGAAGAACCTTAATAGCCAAGGAATGATTAATTAAGGCTAAGAGGTAACCCATGTCTCAACAAAACCTATTTTCTTCGCTATAATATCTTTCCTTGGTCTCCCTCTATATTCTTGTCTTGATTGAATTCTTGTATGATAATTATGTTATGTTCTTGATGATTGATAAGATGACTTATATGCTTTCTTGAGAATCTTGATGACCTTGATGTTAAAAAGAAGTTCTTGATTATGATATGATGATTCTTGACGAATCTTGATATTTTCTTGATGTTAAGAATAAAATATGTTCTTGATGATTTGGGTGGGATTAGAGCCCTAGGTTGGATTGGGAATTCGTATTGAGGATGTTCTTGATTTATATTTGGGTGGGAATTCGCATGATCGGGTATTGTTTATACTTAGAAGCTGTAATAGGATAAGTCCTACATGATTCCTGCTTTTGATCCGTTAATTGCTTATGTGATGTCGTTATTTGCGTTTAAAAGTGTCCAAGCATGGTTTCGGGTTCCACGAAGGATCCCGGGATGAATTTGTGATAAATGAGTCAGTGGGGGGTAGGTGGGGGTGGGGGAACCCACCACCTACCCGCTACCCAAAGAGGCGCTTCCCGGCAGCGGGCAGCCACCGGGCAGCCGGCTACCCACTGCCCGGAACAGCGCCCACCGACGGGCAGCCGGCGGGTGACCCCCACCCACCGGCTACCCGCTAGTCCACACCCCACCCCGGGTCCCTGGCTTCCCCGTTTGATGTTCCCCGTCCCCCATGGTGTCCCAACGGACCCCGTTTGTCGTGCCTGAGTCTAGTTTGGAATTTCGGGTACCATTCGTAGGTTAAACGAGTCTTAGGAATTGCATGCTAGTTGAATTGGTAACCCGTGGACCTAGGTGGAAGTTATATGAGCCCTTAGGAACTATTCTTAGTGTGTGAATGATCACATGTATGCTTAATTATATGTCTCCCCCTTCCCTATGTGAATTATGTGCTATTATGTGTTACGTGATGCATGACCCCAACTTGGTTAAGACCAATTGGGCTATACGGGCAGTTGAATGGGCTGAGAACCATCCCAAATGTTAACCAGGCCGGTTAAGATCGGTCAGGGATATTGATGTGATATAGGACTGAGGTCCACTATACGGGCAGTTGAATGGGTTGAGAACCATCCCAACTGTTAACCTGGCTGGTAGAGACCGGTCAGGTATATAAAGATTATGTATAGGACTGAAGGTCCACATGGGCCTCGGTGATATGACCCACCGACCGGGATGCGCCAGGCGGTATGGGGCCAACAAGCCGAGGAAGGTTGTAGTTCACCGACCTGAGTAATCAGGCGGTGTGTAGGGCTACGACTGGCTGCGACCCACCGAGTGGTGGGACATCGGTATGTAGGACGGTAGTCTCCGAGGATCTTTGCCCACCGACTAAGTTTAGCTCAGCGGTGTGTCGGGCTTGATCCGCTACGGCCCTCCGATTGTGTGCACCAACGGTGTTTAGGGTCGTAAGTCCCCCCTTGTAAAGGGGATCGCGGTCTACCGACTGGGCGCGTCAGTGGTGTGTCGGATCGTGGTCCGACGTTGAGTTCGTCAGCGGTTCTCAAAGGGTTGGTTGCGATCAACTCCCCTCGTACTGCGGTACTGAGGTAGGGTGCTGCGGGGCCGTGTTAATGCTATAGGCATTAACCCTCATGTTCGGGGCATGCGATTGGTCCCGTGGCGCCATCGATGATTATGTGATATGAATGATGATTGGATGATAATGTGGATTGGAATTGAGAAGTGGCTTATGACCATAAATGCGTATTCCTTATGATGTTATTATTATTGTCTGATGTGCTTATCCCTATTTGCTGAGTCTATTCCTGGTTTTAAAACTAGTGTCTCTTAAGTATATATCTTCCTGCTTCGAAATGATTTTGTATATATATATATATATATATATATATATATATATATATATATATATATATATATATATATATATATATATATATATATATACTGTGTTTAAACGTGTTGGAGTGGGTTACCAGCATCTCTCGCTGAACATATATATTTGGCTTTCAGGCACAGAGGAGTAGACACTGGAGCGCGCTAGAGACTTGGAGCGTAAAGTAGATAGTTTCCCTTTCGGCCTGCGTGCCATACTTATGTATTCACATTATTGAGGATATTAGTTAGTTAGCCTGTGCACCTGAGTTCCCTAACTCAGGTGTGGCATAGCACCCCGTACTCTTTTATATTATGTTTTGGGATTTAATGAGAAGCTACCTTTATTATATGAGTTTTAAAAATTGAAAAATTTTGGGTGTTACAGTTGGTATCAGGAACATAGGAACATAGGCTTAAACTCTTAAGACCAAACTTTAGGACATTAGGCTTGAACTCTAGGTATTTAGGAACATAGGATTCAGGAATCTTAGGACGCGCGGTGAGATTTTGAACCTACCTATCATCACATAACCGCCCTTCACTTTACCCCACATTAATTTAAAGAATTCCCCCCTTCGCTTATCACATCAAGGTAAGGGTACAACACACTGACTCTTCATTGCACATACTGGCCCTAGGAATTTGTTATGTCCTTGCATGTTTTTACCTGCTTTGTTGCTTATCACTCTTTGATTATCATACTTGTTTATTTGCTTAAGCATATATGTTCCTAATTGATTTTAGACCATGTTAGGAACTGCATATTATTGCTTAACTATTTGATCAGACATGCGTTATTCGGATATCTGTTACTTGATAAAGTATTTTGGAACTTGCAATTAGTAATTTTATTCAACTTATAAGGGCTCACTTGTCCTAATCATAATTGACCAATATAGTTAACTCACTAAATAGCCCGATAAGTACTTACATAGGGAAATTTTGGGGAACATAGCTTTAATTAAGAAGGGAAAGAATGGGGCGCGGGATCCTTATGATATTTAATTGAAGCCTCCCATATTCCTTATTAATAACGTGATCCCTTGAGTTTTTTCATGTATTCAAACCCCTTTCGTTGTTCACATAAGTATGGAATTCCTTGAACTTAAAATTGTGCATTCTCGGGGCTTTTCCCGAAGTGATTCTTCCTTCACAGTCACGTTCCAGTGGGGCCTTGACAGGAGGTCGACCACCCACCACGTGCCCACTGCCACATCCCAGTGGGGACTTGACAGGCGGTCGACCGCCCACCTCGCGCCCACTGGTCCGGTATGTTTTCACAACTTCTCGTTTTTATTGATCCATTATGCCTTTGTGTGTCTCCCTTGATACTTCCTATGTGTTTAACATATAGATAACAATCTAATGCTTGAACATGAACCTTCCTAATTAATTTGTTTATATGTTACATAGAAATTATAGGGACCAATTCTATTTCTAGAAAACTAAAACCTCGGATACCATTGCGTATTAAGTTTCGACCCGAAAGTCAATATGAGTGAGACCGGTAGAAACCTAAAACAAGTGGTCACCTAGAAATTATCCTTGGAAAAATATATTTCGTCCCCAAACTATCTTAAAACTATCCCTCTAGACTTTGGTCCATGTTGCATAATAGACCACAAGCTTTCAATACCTTGTTTAAAACCCTTTTACCACTAAAATAAGGACCCCCTACACAAACATTTATACATAAATAGGTATACCACTACTATTCTAAATATATTCCCCTAAAACTTCTATTATATATATATATATATATATATATATATATATATATATATATATATATATACATATATACATTCCTAAAAGTATGCAGTAAATCCCCATTTACATTCATATGCTACACCAAAATTATTATTATTATTATTATTATTATTATTATTATTATTATTATTATTATTATTATTATTATTATTATTATTATTATTATTATTATTACACCTTAACCCTAATCACCTTGCTTAATCTTAAACCTTCCATAGCTGCGCCATATACGGTACGTCCCTACATGCTTTTATATATATATATATATATATATATATATATATATATATATATATATATATATATATATATATATATAGTAAACTTATGAGCCTATAGAACATCCTCCCTTATTCATACGTATCCATATGAATTGTTACAGTCATATTACATACAACAATATCCCTAGCCCAAACTACACACATGTACCCTAGCTACGATAATCTTATATACATCTATGGGTTTGCCCTTAGCGCATCCTAACCCTGAAATATCATTCCGTACAAATTACATCACTCTTATATATATACATACATATGTCCTGAGATAACCATAAATTCTACTTTTCCGCCTCGCATGACCTCCCTGTTACCACTCCTACCTTCCCTAAATAATTAAAAACTTTAGTCTCATCATCAGGCCATCAATTAATTTAGGAATTAGCAATGAAGGGTCTTCAACTCTAAAGTTGTTCAGATATTATAGGCTTCTAGAGGTAAAAAAATTACGCCTACCTAAAACCTAATTACCACCGAGAGAAAACTAATTTTCCTAAGTGCTTGTGTGATTACATTCTGTCAAGATTTCTAATGATAAAACCTTTAGTACTCGTGAACCTAGGCTATCTTACTCGTACTTATTAAAGAATATTTGTATGCAAATTATAGGTGGAAACTTATATTTTTCATATGTGTTGCATGACAAATCACATAGCTCGCATGTTTATGTCAAAACACACACTTACACACACTCATGTACATATACACGCATGCTAGACAAAAACGGTATGTTATAAGGCATCCCACTATGCATATATACAATATTATTAATTACAAGCAATCTGCATATAAGTGCCAATACTTGTTATGTGATCACCCGTCGTCCTCCATGGAATACAAAATAAAGATTCTAATTCTATTGTCTCCCCAGAATTTATTTACCCCATAAGAAGCAAGAGCCTTTCCTCCTAATTACTTACAATCTTTTCCTCCGAATCTAATTTTTGCTATTTGACTAATTATTATATGATTTATGACCTTCCTGAATTTACATGACAAAAGTTTGGTTATGCCACGATATTAAGTACGTGAATTTAATTGTTAATCATGTGCTAGACTAACATGTGAAATAATACATATGTGTGCTTTATGATTTCCATAGGACTAGTTATTATTTAAGACTTAAAATATGGCCACATGCCTTCACACTCTATGCCCATAGACTTAAGAAATTTCATGTTTAGCATAGTTACGATTGAACACATATAGGCATGCCAACTTGCAGGTTTCGCATATAACATAAATAGTTAATTATCATACATGTTAGGCTTGATGTTTCGTAACTGTGAATATTTGGTGTAATCTGCTAAGCACAAAGATTAGACATAGATCCTACATATATGGCATCTAGGCTCACAACATACCACACTACATAATTAAACGTCTGCATCCACTCGTAAATGAGGTTCGCCTGTGTTGATATATGTGCATATATACTTTATAATAATTATGTGGCTATCCAAATCTGCACCCGCATGGTATTTGCCTCTCATTTAGGTACATAAATAATTATACGATTGGTACCACTTGTGATCCTATATGTTAAATCATTATAAAATAATTAAATAAAAATCATGACCATATGTAAAACTTCTATGTTATGTATTAGTCACCTGCAAAACATACATATTGTGTGTTCATATTCGTGACCTTGTTATTTGATGCATTTTGTCAACACAATAGTCAGGCACAAACCCAGTGAATCTATGTGTATGTGTACATACTTCCCATATAATACATTCCTTATAAACTACTATACTAATTCGGGCTCTTTACCCCAAAATGATTACCAAGCTTCGGGACGAAGCTTCTTGTAAGGGGGGGGGGGGGGGGGGGAGAGTGTAACACCCCGTGTTACGGCCTTTAATCCCGAATTAATTATTTAATTAATTTCATTAATAATAATTAAAAATGATTTAATTTGATTAGAAATCTCTTTAATTAATTAATGTGGTCCACCACGGATCGTGCCCTTGCCTAAACTAGAGTCATAAGCCTATTAGAAATAAAGAAAGTCAACATTTTACTAATCAGATCCTAATTAGGAATCTCAGGCCTACACATCTATTAGGAATAAAGAAAGTATACCTTTACTATTCAGATTATGGTTAGGATTCTTTTTAATTAATTAATATGGTCCACCATGGACCATGGACCCTTATCCCTAAAACAAGTCCTTAGTCCTATAAGGAATAGAATTAGTAAACCCATACCATTCAGAACCTAATTAGGACTCCTAATATATATATATATATATATATATATATATATATATATATATATATATATATACATATATAAGGACATAGGAGGCACCTAGAAGTCACACCACAATAGATATCACCACACAAGAATTCCCAAGGGACTCCCCACCACTATGCCTAGGGAGATCAAAACGGATGGAAATCTTAGGGAAGAAGCTTAATAGCCAAGGAATGATTAATTAAGGCTAAGAGGTAACCCATGTCTCAACAAAATCTATTTTCTTCGCTATAATCTCTTTCATTAGCCTCCATCTATATTCTTGTGTCTTGATTGAATTCTTGTATGATAATTATGTTATGTTCTTGATGATTGATAAGATGACTTATATGCTTTCTTGAGAATCTTGATGACCTTGATGTTAAAAAGAAGTTCTTGATTATGATATGATGATTCTTGACGAATCTTGATATTTTCTTGATGTTAAGAATAAAATATGTTCTTGATGATTTGGGTGGGATTAGAGCCCTAGGTTGGATTGGGAATTTGTATTGAGGATGTTCTTGATTTATATTTGGGTGGGAATTTGCATGATCGGGTATTGTTTATATTTAGAAGCTGTAATAGGATAAGTCCTACATGATTCCTGCTTTTGATCCGTTAATTGCTTATGTGATGTCGTTATTTGCGTTTAAAAGTGTCCAAGCATGGTTTCGGGTTCCACGAAGGATCCCAGGACGAATTTGTGATAAATGAGTCAGTAGGGGGTAGGTGGGGGTGGGGGAACCCACCACCTACCCGCTGCCCAAAGAGGCGCTGCCCGGCAGCGGGCAGCCGGCTACCCGCTGCCCGGAACAGCGCCCACCGACGGGCAGCCAGCGGGTGACCCCCACCCACCGGCTACCCGCTGGTCCACACCCCACCCCGGGTCCCCGGCTTCCCCGTTTGATGTTCCCCGTCCCCCATGGTGTCCCAACGGACCCCGTTTGTCGTACCTGAGTCTAGTTTGGAATTTCGGGTACCATTCGTAGGTTAAACGAATCTTAGGAATTGCATGCTAGTTGAATTGGTAACCCGTGGACCTAGGTGGAAGTTATATGAGCCCTTAGGAACTATTCTTAGTGTGTGAATGATCACATGTATGCTTAATTATATGTCTCCCCCTTCCCTATGTGAATTATGTGCTATTATGTGTTACGTGATGCATGACCCCAACTTGGTTAAGACCAATTGGGCTATACGGGCAGTTGAATGGGCTGAGAACCATCCCAACTGTTAACCAGGCCGGTTAAAATCGGTCAGGGATATTGATATGATATAGGACTGAGGTCCACTATACGGGCAGTTGAATGGGTTGAGAACCATTCCAACTGTTAACCAGGTTGGTAGAGACCGGTCAGGTATATAAAGATTATGTATAGGACTGAAGGTCCACATGGGTCTCGGTGATATGACCCACCGACCGGGATGCACCAGGCGGTATGGGGCCAACAAGCCGAGGAAGGTTGTAGTTCACCGACCTGAGTAATCAGGCGGTGTGTAGGGCTACGACTGGCTGCGACCCACCGAGTGGTGGGACATCGGTATGTAGGACCGTAGTCTCCGAGGATCTTTGCCCACCGACTAAGTTTAGCTCAGCGGTGTGTCGGGCTTGATCCGCTACGGCCCGCCGATTGTGCGCACCAACGGTGTGTAGGGTCGTAAGTCCCCCCTTGTAAAGGGGATCGCGGTCCACCGACTGGGCGCGTCAGCGGTGTGTCGGATCGTGGTCCGACGTTGAGTTCGTCAGCGGTTCTCAAAGGGTTGGTTGCGATCAACTCCCTCGTATTGCGGTACTGAGGTAGGGTGCTGCGGGTCCGTGTTAATGCTATAGGCATTAACCCTCATGTTCGGGGCATGCGATTGGTCCCGTGGCGCCATTGATGATTATGTGATATGAATGATGATTGGATGATAATGTGGATTGGAATTGAGAAGTGGCTTGTCACCGTAAATGCGTATTCCTTATGATGTTATTATTATTGTCTGATGTGCTTATCCCTATTTGCTGAGTCTATTCCTGGTTTTAAAACTAGTGTCTCTTAAGTATATATCTTCCTGCTTCGAAATGATTTTGTATATCTATATATATATCTATCTATACTGTATTTCAACGGGTTGGAGTGGGTTACCAGCATCTCTCGCTGAACAGATATATTTGGCTTTCGGGCACAGAGGAGTAGACACTGGAGCGCGCTAGAGACTTGGAGCATAGAGTAGATAGTTTCCCTTTCGGCCTGCGTGCCATGCTTATGTATTCACATTATTGAGGATATTAGTTAGTTAGCCTGTGCACCTGAGTTCCCTAACTTAGGTGTGGCATAGCACCCCATACTCTTTTATATTATGTTTTGGGATTTAATGAGAAGCTACCTTTATTATATGAGTCTTAAAAATTGAAAAATTTCGGGGTGTTACATTACATCCCAAGGATGCAGTAAATCGGGTGGGCATTGTGTGCGTACATCTTGAATCTTCTCCACGCTTCTCCTAACGATTTGGTCGATCCTTGTTTAAAATCCTGAACTTGTTTGCGCACCTTCATCGTTTTTGTGAGAGGGAAAAACTCATTCATAAATTCCCGATGTAACTGACCCTATGATCTGAAGTGCTCATTGTCCTGAAAATCCAATCAAGTTGCCGCTTCTCCAATAATGGAAAATGGAAACAAGGTGAGTCGGATGATGTCTTCTGGAATTCCATTCGGCTTAAACATGCTGCAAGATCTAACGAATCTAGTCATATGGGTATGCGGATCTTCCGATGGTAATCCACTGAATGGGTTGTTCTGTACCAAATTAATAACTGAAGGATGGACTGTGAAGTTAATTCCTTCCATAGGCGGGATATAGATAGAGTTATGCATTGAGAATTCTAGAGTCATATACTCTGCTATAGTCCTCATGTGTTCTTCTCCTTGCGCATTGTTCACTTCGTCCCTTCCTAAATGTACCGCTTATTCTGGTAATTCTTCATCGAGTGTATCATTGTTGTTCAAGTGTTCTCTAGGTGGAGAACCTTCAAATACATTAATTCCGGGTTGAGGTTGATTTGGTTGTTGTGCCAATCCTGGCCTTGGTCCTTCGTCCATATCACGGTTGTTTACCGCACTGGTGGATCCCATTTCACTTTCTATCTCTTGATCTTCTTCCATCCTTAACTCTCTTCTAGCAGTTCTTTGAATTTCTGGATTCAATGGAATTAATCCTTGTCTTCATTTTGATCGGGTGTGCATCAACTTTCCATTCAAATTTTGAAGAAATAGTGTGGCTAGAAGTAACCACGCTTGGGTAAAAAAAAAAAAAAAAAAAAAAAAAAAAAAAAAAAAAAAAAAAACGAAAAGAAAACTTGAAAAGAATTGGTCGAAAAGAAACGTGAATCAAGTTTCAAAGTATGATCTTCCTTGCTTTCTCACAAACTCATGACAAACGTTTACCATTCCCCGGCAACGACGCCATTTTGACGGAATTGTAACATAGGGGGTAGATGGAATGGTCAAAAGAAAAGATGGGAATGAAGATTCCCGGGTTGTCGTACTCAAGGAATGATAACTTGGAAGCATGAGAAAGGTTCACGGCAAGATAGGTCTGACTTTGAGATTCTCGATTCATGAGTGATGGAATAGGGAATTGGTTGGTAAAAAGGAAGGAAGAAAAGATCGCTTTGAATGAAGATTTGAAAACAATAAGGTAAAACCATATTAGGATTTTTGTGTCGATTGTGATGTGTGATTGGCTTATTCCCGCGATGCATGAGGTTGTGTTGATTGAGTGTCGGGTTACAAGTCAAGAGAAATGTGCTAGTGTGTAGCCATTTCGGTTTATACGCATCCCATAGGCGAATACAACACCCAAGTGCTCATATTCTCTACGGGGCATTTTAACAAACACCTTGCCTACATTCCTTCCCAGACCTTTTTCCTCTCGGATCTAGGGCGGGGAATGTAGAAGGATCAAGGGTCTCACCTAGGTTTAGCAATCTCTTGCCTAAACCTAGGATTCCAAATCATCCAAGGAGTTGGGCCAACTCCAAGGAAGCTACAAAAGATCATCCTCTAGAACAAGACACTCATAACTCCAAGAAACAATCATCACAATATAGCAATTAATTCAAGCCAATCATCACAATAACAATCTTCACTACAATCCTAATATCTAGAATTTAGCCACTCATGCTCAATATCAATAATCTAAGCATATGCAAGGTAAACGTCTTCAAGATAAAGCAATAAGAGAATAGATAAAGAGTTTACCCAAAATTGCAAGCTAGATTGTCAATCCAATGGATTAGAGTTGCAAGATCTTGCAAAGGGATGCTTGGATCTTCTCTTCTCTTTACAAAATTGATAGAGTTTTTGGCTAAAATCTAGTGAGAGAAAATGAAGAAACTAATCTAGATCCAAGAACTAAGAAAAATTCTCTCTAAAATCTCTCTAAAAATCCTCCTTTTTTTCCAAATGAGGCAATAATGCCCTTTTAAATCTGCCTGAGCTCCATTCGGCCTCCCATTTACGCCGCTCGTCACTGTGTGACGCAAGCGTAAATGGGGAATAATGCCCTTCCGTCGCGCTTCTCAGCAGCAGGGATTATGCGACGCCGTAAGCATGGCGTAAATGGGAAATAATTCACATCCGTCCGCCTTACGTGCGTAGCTGTGGCGTGATTGATGCCTTGGATGTGCACTTTCCTTAGCTTTGACGTTTTTGTCCTCTTTTGCCACTTTTCTTGTCCAAAAACACCTAAAAACATAAAAAGTATATTTGAGAAGGCGTCTCCGTGCTAAACCACGTTTTAAAGATAAATTATATAAAGCACATGACTTTAAGGCTAAAACATGCGAAAAATACCTCAAAGTGCTCTTAGAAACTAGCATCTTTTGACACTTATCAAACGCAGAGGGAGACGAACATGGAACAGACAAAGTGTATAGACCACCTGAACTACTACCCCGTAGGAGGATTTCCTTGGTGGTAATATCTTTCACAAAGAAAAATAAGGGTGAAACTCAAAAAACACATTATTATTTGTAGCAAAACGTTGAATAGATAATAAAGAGGTAAACATACCAGGAACATGCAATATATCATAAATCGTAAAAGACCTAGAAGGGGTATGAAAAGTAGCATGACCAACACAACTAATATACAGGCTCATACTAGTGTACTTCTCCGATGTAGAAAGGCCAGCTATGTCTAGAGTTGCATAATTTGTGGCTTCAGAGCCTCTAGAACCCAAGTATGAGACTTTGACAAGGTGTTAGCACCAAAACTATTCTGAAACACCAAATTAGCCCATGGACCGGAGCCCTTGAATAACGTCGAATACAAGTGGTTCTTGTGTGCCCAAAACCTTTACAAATTTGACACAAATCATCATAGCGCCGAAAACAATTGGCTCCCGTGTGCCCAAAACCTTGACAAATTTGACACTGATCATCATAACGCCGAATACAAGTGGCTCCGATGTGCCCAAAACTTTTACAAATTTGACACTGAACATTAAAGCCACGTCCGCTACGCTGCTAATTGTGATATTACTGACGTTGATGGTGGGGCTACGGCATGATCAGAATTACGCACTTTTCTGGACGAAATTTCACAACTTAAATTTCTTTCACAATGAAGTTGTTATCGTCTTTCTTTTTCTTTATCCTTACACACTTTTCAAGATTCAAAAGGGAATCTTGATATTGCCTTGTGGAATTTCGGCGTGGATCAAAAATTTTCCGGAGAGAATTAAGATTAAAACCCTAACTAACTAATACCAGATGAGAATTGAATGAATCATATTGAATGAGAGGATTACAAAGAGTACATAGAATGAGAATATATACAAGGAAGAGTCACAGGATGACTGGGATAAGGAGTTATAAACTGACTCAAATACATAGAATCCTAATAGGGAAACCTTGACCGACCATAGGTGATGAAGACCTTTGTGTATACAGTGTACAAGCAATGGGTGGGAATATAGACAGGTCCGGTCTTATCATTTTATAGGTCCGAGGCGTAACAATAAAAATGAGCCCTACATGAAATTAATATATATTTTCATAACTAAAATGAAATAAAATAATGAAAAAATGCTAAAGCCAAATAACTTGAAATAAAATTTACATGTTTTTAACAATTTTAAATACAAAATAATAATCATGAAAACAATTCTAGATGCTTTCCTAAATTCAAAATAATGAATAACTGCATTAGTGCCTTCATAATAATTTAAAACCATATAAACTTATAGGCATTTACATTGTTATTATAATAAATAATAAATTAATTATTAATAAAAATATATATCAAACAAAACGTACAAATAATAGCATAGCATGAAATATTAATTATTGAGAGCAATAAAGCAAAATACTTTAAAAAGTGGTAAAATATATTTATAAAAAAATATGAAACATAATTAAATTGATAAAATAGTTCGAATAGAAACCACATTTTACATCACACATCTTCTCTATTGATGTCATATTTATAAATATTTTTTCTTTTAGTTAGATCAATTTCAAGTTTTGTCTAGATTAATTATTTCAATACGACGCATAATAGAACTTCTAAACTGCATTGACTAGATAATTCAAAAAAAAAAAAAAAAGGGCAAACTATCAATTAAAACATTTTCATAACTAAATCATCACAAAATATATATTATGTATTACATATACATAACTCATTATAAAGTTCACAAAATAACACATGTTCTACATATAAGTAGCAAATCACTCGAATAGAAATAAATTCAAAATTTGATATGAATCACAAGTCAATCTATATTATAAATCTCACTATAATTATAAAAAGGTAAAAAAAAAAAATCTATAAAGTTATAAATTAAATAAAAAAATACAATTAGAAAATAGAAATAAATTTCATAAGTTACAATTTTAATATTATTATATAATAATATCACTAAATTCATCTTCTAAAGAGTAGTGAAGAAAAACATAATGTAAATGTATACATGAGGGTTCAATCAATGACCTTTAACATAAGATTCATAAGACTTCCCAACTAAGTTAACTCATACTCTAAGATTCTAAATGTATATTAAATTCTTATACCAAAGACTTATAGTATATATAAAAGGTGGGAGGTGGGGTGGTGGACCCCTTTCATGCGTAGGCCCTAGGCAAGAGCCCCTGCCCTTGCTCGGGGCCGGGCTTGAACATAGGGATTGATAGGGAATTTGCAATTTAACTTATCTAGTTACTCTTGATAGAAATTTTGAAGATTTAGAATTTAATTTGACGTAAGTTGATAAACTTAATGTATTAAAAGAATTGAAGAGTATTTTTCCTTAATTAGATGTTTGAGATAGAAATCTGAGTTTCCTTGTGGTCAAATCAACTGGGGCTAATAATTAAGATGGGATTTGAAATTGTGCGTTTTGGCTTGCAAGATACAAAGTAATGATGGGCGGACAAAATTGGATGAAGTATCGCAGCTGTCTTAGCTTGGTTTTTATAAAACAACAAAGCCGCAACATTGGATTTTCTACGACCACTGTTGAATAAGTATCAAATTAAATTGTATACACTTTCATTCAAATCCAACAAACGTATTTGACTTTACTTTTTTTTTGTTTTTTTGTTTTTTTTTTTGTTTTGTTTTTTTATTGTTTTTTGTTTTTTGCTTTTTTGTTTTTTTTGAAAAAATATATTTTTTATTGTGTTAAGAAATCAAAGTAGTCAATGTTTGTATTCCCACAGCCTACCGTTCAAAATTAGAAATAGATAAAGAAATAGTAATTAGTAAGGTGGATGGACAGAATCTGACAAGGAAACGAAAATCCAATCTCTCTACTCATTTAACAAACACATTACCACCGCCCCACTTACTTTCAAATCTTTTTATTTAATAAATTAATTTCTTCTTTTCTTCATATTTAGCAAAAATAATAATAATAATTAAGAAACTTCAATTCATTTGAAAACTAAATTTCCTCTTTTAATTATTACTCTTACTTTAATTTTTAATTAACTTAATTGGTATTTTATAGATTGATTTGATTAAATTTTTACTTATATTTTCTATCTTATACATAAAAATAAAAATAAAAGTACTCGACCCTGTTCATATCATTTATATCAACTTGATATTATACAAAGTTGTATAGATTCTTAGATGAGAACTGATTGTATTATATTTTCTGAACTTGATTACAATGAGATGATGTGAATATATACAATAGAGAGTCACAGTGTGATAAGGATAAGAAGTAGAGAGCCACAGTGTGACAAGAATAAGAAGTTCTGAACAGACTCAGATACATAGAGTCCTAATACTCCCCCTCAAGCACAGTGTATACTAGTAACCTGTAGCTTGTCCCTTAGGGAAGAAAATCTAGGTCCAGGAAGAGCTTTGGTGAAGATATCAACAAGTTGATCCTTTGTGGAGATGAAGTTGACTTGAATATCGCCTGAAGCTACTCGATCACGAACAAAATGATAATTAATCTCCACATGCTTGGTGCGCGCATGAAAGATTGGGTTGGCACTCATATATGTAGCTCCTAGATTATCACACCATAATTTTGGAATGGAAATACCCGGAATCTGTATCTCACGCAGTAATGACATAATCCATAGAACTTCAGCACAAACATCTGCAAGAGCTTTGTATTCAGCCTCAGTGGATGACCTAGCAACAGTTCTCTGTTTCTTGCAAAACCAGGATATAAGATTACTCCCCATGAAAACAGCAAAACCACTCGTGGATTTTCGATCCTCAGGACAACCAGCCCAATCAGAATCAGAGAAGGCATGAATGTCTCTAGATGAGCATCGTCGTATGCGCAAACCATGATCAACTGTTCCCTTAACATACCTGAGTACCCGTTTGAGCTGCTCCCAGTGTGACATGGTGGGATCATGCATATGTTGGCATAACTGATTAACTACAAAGGATAGGTCAGGTCGTGTGACAGTGAGATATTGCAGTGCTCCAGCTAGACTCCTGTACTGTGTGGGATCATCATATAGATCTGAATTGAAGGGGACAGTTTTCGAGACAGAGATAGGTGTAGAAAGGGGTTTGCATCCAGACATTCCAGCCCGTTTTAAAATATCATTCATATACCGTTGTTGAGATAAAATAATCCCATTGTCACTCTTAATTGTTTCAATACCCAGAAAAAAATTTGGTTCACCAAGATCTCTGATTTTGAATGTAGCAGACAGTTTGGACAAGAGCTGAGACATAATACCTTGATCACTTCCCATTACAAGAATGTCATCCACGTACACCAATAGATAAACCAAAGCAGAGTCTTTAGAGTAATAGAACAGAGAGACATCTGTCTTGGATGCTTGAAAGCCAACCGATAGTAAGAACGTATGTAGTCGATTAAACCAAGCTCTGGGAGCTTGTTTTAACCCATACAGAGATCTTTTTAACAAACAAACATGATTCGGGAAGTTAGCATCAATATAACCAGGGGGTTGCTTCATATAAACTGTTTCAGCCAGATTGCCATTCAGAAAAGCATTATGAACATCTAGCTGTTTGATAGACCACCCAGATGATAAAGCTAGAGATAGAAGGAGTCTTACAGTCGTAGACTTTACCACTGGACTAAACGTGTCAAAGAAGTCCTGGCCTGGAACCTGATTAAAACCTTTCGCAACCAGTCTGGCTTTATGCCTTTCAATAGCACCATCAGCCTTTCTCTTCATACGAAACACCCATTTACAGCCAATAATATTTATACCTGCAGTGGGTGGAACTAGAGACCATGTGTGGTTATGCAGGAGAGCATTGAATTCTTGGTCCATGGCTTCACGCCACTCAGGATATTTGACAGCTTGAGAGTGACATGTGGGTTCCGTGGGATGCACCTTAGCTGCTAGAGCAAAAAGAGGAGCATCTGCGTTGCAGCGAGTGGCCATAGAGTGAGTACGGACATTGGGCCTGGTGGACCGCCCACGTGGACGGCCTCGCTGGCGAGCAACGGGCTCCACCGGATCACCCGACGAGGCAGCCTGTCCGGGATCCACGGCTGGTTCGAATGAAGCTGGTAGCGGCGGTTCTGGCGGCTCATCATTGGACATGGCAGGAATAGGTGTGCTATGACTGAGAACAGATTCCGCCCAAGGTCCAGAAAATGGAGTAGATAGATCCTGCGAAGAAGTTTTAGTAGCAAAGAGGAAAACTTCTTCATCAAATCTGACATGCCTGCATGTGTAAATCTTATTAGTATGTAGTCCATGCATCTGTACCCCCTAAAGGACTCAGGATAACCTAGGAAGACACATGGAGAAGACTTGTATGACATCTTATGACGATTATATGGTCGAAGATGAGTGTAGCATAAACACCCAAAGACACGAAGAAAAAGATAGGAAGGAGGGGATTTATGTAACAGGAGATGAGGACTGGAGTTATTTAATACAGAAGATGGAATTCTATTAATTAAATAGACAGTAGTCTCAAAGGCAAAATCCCAAAATTTCAAAGGAACAGAGACATGAGCTAGAAGAGCCAGACCAGTTTCAACAATGTGACGACGATTTCGTTCAACACGACCATTCTGTTCATGTGTATAGGCACAGGATTGTCTATGTTGAATTCCTAATTGAACAAACGAAGAATGCAACTTTTTGTACTCAGCACCTAAATCAGACTGGATGGCCTTTATTTTGCAATTAAAGGACCGTTCAACAAGAGTACGAAATTTATCAAAGATGACATAAAGATCAGACTTTAATTTCATAGGGAAAAACCATGTATAACGGGAATAGTCATCCACAAAGATCACAAAATAACGGAAGCCAGAAGTAGATAAGTGGGCGCAGGACCCCAAATATCTGTGCAAATAAGATCTAGGACTTGAGAACTAGAGGAAGCAACATGAGGGAGGGGAAAACGGGCAGATTTGCCTAATTGACACGCATTGCATAAAGAATTATGACAACGAATATTATCACGAGACCCACTAACCAAACAAGAACGAAGTATATGGCTAAGAACACGGTTATGAGGATGACCCAGACGATTGTGCCAAGTGGAAGCCGAGGCACGAGCGGAAAGAAACGCTGACGGAGATGAACTAGGTAATGAAAGTGTGTATAGTCCCCCCGAACTATTGCCCCGAAGAAGTATTTCCTTGGTATTGATATCCTTCACAACAAAAAAGGAGGGGTGAAACTAAAAAAGACTTTATTATCGGATGCAAACTTTTGAACAGATAATAAAGAATTAGACAAACGTGGAACGTGAAGTATATCAGACAATGTAAATGATCTAGAAGGGGTATTAAAAGAGGCATGGCCAACATGACTAATAGATAAACCCATACCGTCACCGACACGTAAAATGTCATTACCAGTGTACTTCTCCGATGTAGAAAGGGCAGCGATGTTTGGAGTTGCATGACTTGTGGCTCCAGTGTCCGGAACCCAAGTATGAGAATTTGACAAAGTTTTAGCAACTAAACCATTCTGAAACACCAAATTAGCCTGAGAACCCGGAGCCTCTGAATATCGCCGAAAACAGTTGACTCCCGTGTGACCGAAACTTTTACAAATTTGACACGGATCATTATAGCGCCAAAACCAATTGGCTCCCGTGTGACCAAAACGTTTACAAATTTGATATCGATCATCATAGTGCCAAAAACAATTGACTCCCGTGTGACCAAAACGTTTACAAATTTGACACGGATCATCATAGCGCCAAAAACAATTGACTCCTGTGTGGCCGAAACCTTTACAGATTTGACACGGATCATTGAAGCCACGTTGCTGACCTCCACGGTAATTAAGGTTGCCATCGCAAAAAATCTTCTTGATTTTATGAATCACAAAACCCTAGCTAACTGATACCAGATGAGAACTGATTGTATTATATTTTCTGAACTTGATTACAATGAGATCAGATGATGTGAATATTTACAATAGAGAGTCACAGTGTGATAAGGATAAGAAGTAGAGAGTCACAGTGTGACAAGGATAAGAAGTTCTAAACAGACTCAGATACATAGAGTCCTAATATCTTAGATTATATTTATAGTTGTGGTGTTTGTCTTAGCTTGCAAATTTTAGTGAATTTTGTTGTTGTTATTGTTGTTGTTGTTTGGATACTATTAGGAATAGTATCAGAACTCTTTGTATTTGAGTCATAGTATGACACTCTGTCCTAATCTTCCTATTATTCCTCTTATATATATTCCCATGTCTGTACAGTTGTAATTCAAGTTCATTCAATACAGTTTATACAGTTCTCATCTGGTATCAATTAAGCTAGGGCTTTCTCTTTATTCTCATGGCTGACGGATCCATTAACTCCTACTCCGAACCGTTTCTGATATTGCTATCACGTCTTCTACAAGTATGTATGTTAATTCGCTTTCTACAGCTCATCACTTTATCAGTATTAACCTCACCGACAAAAATTATCCATTTTGGAGGACTCAAGCCGTCTCGTTCCTGGACGGTCACGGCCTCATGCAGTTTGTCGATGGGAGTCATCCGTGTCCGGCCCATCTACACGGTGTGGTTTCGTCATGACCCGGGATCTTATGTCTATGTTGATTTCTTCCCTCTCTGAGGAAGTCATGCACCTTATTGTTAGACGTCGTACATCGCAGGACGTTTGAGAGTCAATCTAACACTCTTTGGCTTCCGCATCTCGTGCCCGGTCACTAAATCTCCTTAACCAACTTCAGTCTCTCAGTCAGGGAGATTCCACTGTTGCCGACTATATTGGTCGTGCACGTGTGATTATGGAGGACCTATCCCTGGTCGGTCGGCCTGTTGGATTGGATGAGATGAATCTTTATGTGTTTCGGGGTTTACGGCCAGAGTATCAAAACCTGACCGCATCGCTTTCAATTCGCGGCCAGCCTGTTACACTTACAGAGCTGGTCGACTTTCTAGGCACTCAAGAATTCATCAGAGGAGTCACTAGTGGCAGCTCGCCGGCTACTTTCACCACTCAACGATGAGGGCGGAACCGCGGCGGTCAGGGCAACGGCGGCAATCGTGGTGGTGGCCGTAACAGTGGTCAACGTAGCCGCGGTGGTCAAGGTGGTAATGGCTGTGACACTCCGGATTTTATTCCCGAAAATCCAAATTGAATTTCCAAATAATTCCTAAGGATGGATTTAATCCTCCTACGTATACTTTTGACCCTTTAATAACTTTTGCCTTAAACCTTGTTAAGGGAACTATTTTTTGCCCAATCCCTTAGCTGACACAAGTTTCAATATGTATATTGTTCCTAGTCCAATTGATAAAAGAATTAGTAGGCCCGTATCTTAGCCCTTCTAACTTATGGCCCATACCTATTCCTACACCCTAAAACACTTATTCATGAATTCCTACCACTTAGATAGAATCACTCTCAAACATTTCAGCTCACCCTACACTTTATCACATGCCACTTTCCCTCTCCCATTATACCAAAAGTGTTCTTCACTTCCCCAACCAAGAAGACAAAGCAAGACTCCACCTTTCACCATCACCAACCATAAGTAATAAGGGAATATTGCTTAGATAGATACAGGAATAAACCAAATAATAAGGGAATATTTCTCAAAATGCGGAAGCTAAACCAACTACACGGGGTGTTATGCCACACTTATGTTATTTAAATCCAAATGCTAAGGCAAAACTAACTTCAACTAAACAAGGTTATTACATCAAGTCCATACATAAGCAACTATACAATTCATCAAAGATCTAACTAGTATAAAGGTAGGGCTACATCATCAGGACTAGCTAGCGCGCTCTTGGGAACAACTCTACTCCATAATTAAAAATAAAAAGGGGCGATGTTCTTCTTGTATTTTTCTTCTATTTGATCCTTTTAGAATTGGTAGCATTTTGTACGTGTACAGAGGTAGATCCAGCATGAGGGCAGTGGGGGCAGCTGCCCCCGCTCCCCCCACCCCCACCTTATATAGCCCATGTATATATATATATATATATATATATATATATATATATATATATATATATATATATATATATGTATATGTATGTATGTATGTATGTATGTATGTATGTATGTATGTATGTATGTATAGTACATGTTTTAGTATAAGTACATAAAAACAGATAAATTAAACAAAAGATGATTTAGCTTAGATGGAAGGTGCATGTTTGTTTTTAGGTATGGTCTAAGTTCGATTCCTTCCGTCAACATTATTTAATTTCGTCTTGATTCTAAGACAGTTAAATACTTCAATTTTGGTTTTGCTTCAACATAGTTAAATTTTGACTTTTTAAATATTAATAGTGAGATTCACACACACACACACACATTTATTTATTTATTTATTTTCGCTATATCCAACAATATTTATGGTTATACGTTTTAAGTGTTTCATTTTTTTCAAACTATCTCTTTGTTTTAAAATTTTGCCCCCATTGAACAAACTTTCTGGATCCGCCACTGGACGTGTATGTCTTTTTGTCTGACAATAGCATGGCATGTAAGAGTATACGATCTGCTTCTTCTTCTAAACCTTGCATTGACTTGTTGTCAGACTAGCATAGTAGAACCTAAAGTGTTTTGTTTGACAAATACAGTCTACTAACTGGTGATTGGCCTTCCTGATAGCCTAAACCAGTTTTGATGTGGCTCTTCTTTCCAAAATCAAGGATCTCATCCAATGTTGATGTGGTATCCATCATCTTGACATCTAATTCCTCCAGTTCTTCCATCAACTTCCCTTCTCTTGTGCGTATCTGGTTTATCATATCATTGTTCTATAAGAAAATATAAAAACATACATTTATGCATATATTGTATATGTAGTAATAGGGACTAACCTCCACCCATAGTAGTTCTTAGTAGTTTGCCTTGGTGTTGCTGTGGATTGCCTTGATTGTTTTTGTAGTTGTTTTGCAAGGTGTCTCACACTTTTACACATATTCAAAATAGATGGTGTATAGAATGTCAAAAAGACAGTCATCTGTGCAGTGGGAGACCTATCCTTTTATAGTCTATATGCCATCAACATAGACTTTGTAATTCTGTTACAACCGTTACAACACTAAATGGCTCCACTTAATAACTATTTAACAGCCCTAATAATCTTGCACCATTTAATGTATTTTCTAATGGAAAACGTTACATGTCCATGACAAGATTAACGTTCAACTTCCTCATAGTGTCTTCTTAAGACTTTAAGTCATCATTCAAGTTCCTATTCACTTTGACAAGTTGTTCCAGGGTAGCAATCAATTTTGTATATTCTTCCTCTAGATGACTGTGGTCTTTCCTCAAAATCATCAGATGATACGTAATCTTCATCATCAGACTCAGATAGATCACCACTGTGTGAGAAAAATGCAACAAAGTTTCCAGAAATTTCTGTGACACCCCGTATTTAATATTCTACAATTATTATTTCTAAATAATTCTCTAAGGGATTTAGTCTTTCAATGAAGCCCAATTCTCCTAGTGTAATTAAATCCCTAACTTATATGAATTTATTTAAGGCCCAAATTCCTAAGAATTATTATTCTACACCCAATTTCTTAAGACTAAACTATTCTGGGACCTTAGTATCATTTCTTACTTATATTACATTCACTAAAAGGCCCATATTGCATAATATTAATCCATGTATATTATATATGTTGAAATAGCCCAATTGTCTTATGAAATAACTCATTCTCATATATATGTCTTCAACCTAATACATATACTATATTGTATCTAATATTTTGTCCTAGCTATCCCTATATAAAAATATCCTAAACTTTGTCTTCCTCCCCACTCCACCACACTCACTCCACACGCCATTTCCTCTTCATCACACAAGAAAATAGCATTCATCTTCTACAAGGAAAACTCCACCAAGATTCCTCTTTTATTCATTTTCACAACAAAACTAAGTAAGATCATCTTCCATTTTGCATTTTCCCTTCACATGTCATAATCTTTATTGCATGTTCTTATTTCTTCCTACATTGGGGTTTTGGAGTTCTAGACGACCAAGTGGAAGAAGAGATGCCAGGATAAGCTTGCTTGGAGACTAGAGTTGTTTGGCTAGCTAAGAGGTAAGCTTCCTTGTCCTACAAAACTTATTTTCATTCCAATATGTGATGAATGTTCTTCTTGAAAATCCTGAGCATATTCTTGATATGAGTCTTGTTCTTGTGTATTTTGGTGTTATTCTTGAGCTATGATGTCTATTTTTGATTCTCTATGATTTATTGTCATTCTAGTGTTGTTGGTATGGATTCCTTATTGAGTTTTAGCCCTTGTTGTGTTGAAATAGCATTATTGTCGCATTAGAAATTTGGCTTTTGTTTTGTACTGTTTCTGCTTCGTATTTGGCCGTACGGGCTTACCTCGCGGGTGTGTGATACCCGTGAAGGACACCCATAAGGTGTCTTACAGGGGTGTGTGGTGGGGGATCCTTGCCTGTTGCACACGCCCGTCCTCTTCGTGCGGTAGTAGCCGGCGGGCTTCTCAGCCCCGCGACATAGGATCGTTGGGTCCTGAGTGATTTCCAGAATGCATTCTTTAATGTTTTGTGCATTGTTGTTTGCTCTTTGGTTCATTGTAAGTCTTTCCTAGTATTTTGTGAACTATTTGGCCTTCGTTTTAATTGTGATTCCTTCATGAATCCCTCTTGTCTCTTGTTATCCATTGGTTCTTGAGTAATTTGATGATATATATATACATCTCATTGGCTATATTGTATTATTATTGTATTATTGGGCTTTGGCCATTGGATTGGTGGAATTGGAGAGCTTCGGCTCCATTTGGATTAGTGGAAGAGAGCTTTGGCTCCGCTTTGGTGGATAAGGTTGGAATAGTGTACATGTTAGATTCTTGGTGTAAAGGTTGGATTGGAGTTTGGTTGGATATTGATTTGATATTGATATTGATATTGAATATTTGATTATTGTTATATACGATGCTTGATTATGTATATACCATTGCACTTTGATTGAAATGGAAACTCTTGGAATTTCTATCTTGTTGATGCTTCGGTATTGATCTCTTGAATCCACATTGGGATAAGCGTGTCTCGTTGTCTATTGATTGAGTCATTGCCTTGTGACTTAAGTCATCTTGATCTTGAATCTATTCTTGGAGTCTTTCTTGAATTGATCTTTGAGTCTTGAATGCTTGGGTAATTGAATCCTTTTGAAAACATTGTTGAGTTGGTTACGTTGAATATATCTATATAGTTGCAAAACCTACTTTTGAATATAAATGTATATTTATATAATTTTACATGTTGGAATGGAAGCTTGCTTAATATTCTTTTGCTAATTTTTTAAAATATATTTCAAGTATGGAGTAGATCCTCGTTGAGAGCGCGTTAGCCGAGCTTAGCTCTATGTTTTGCTAGTATTATCATCCTTTTTGCTAGACTTTGGCCTGTGAGCCGCTTAATGATGTAATAAATAGATGATGCCTAGTTTGATGGGATTATAACTAGTTATGTTGACAGTTGTAGACTCGCCTTAACATTTAGGATAGTTGAGCTAAATGTGGTGTAACACCCTTTTGAACTTAAGTTTGCCTCCGCAGCGTTTGATTTTAATTTAAGCTTTATTTAAATGTTTTTTCTAGAATTTTTGCCCTGGTTTGCATTTTTAGTTTGGGGGTGTTACAACTTTCACTACAAGAAAAATGCACATAGACAACACTAGAAAGACAACAGTTTTTAACAAAACTGTTGTCTTTTGTATAAACAACAATAGTTTGGTTCATAACCGTTGTCTTTGATGCAACGCTTTTGTCAAAGATAATGATTTTTACTTAACCGTTGTTATAAGTGTGTTGTATTTGTGTAATTTGAGAAAAGACAACACTTCAACGACAACGGTTTTTAGAAACCGTTGTCTATGTGCGTTTTTTTAAAGACAACGGTTTTATTTAACCGTTGTCTTTGATATGTTGTCTTTAAGTGTACTTGAATAAACAACACTACAAAGACAACGGTTTTTTTAAGCTGTTGTCTTTGGGCATTATTATTTTTTAAAAGACAACGGTTTTATTTAACCGTTGTCATTTATGTGTTGTCTTTAATAGCACTTGAATACACAACACTACAACGACAACGGTTTTATATAACTGTTGTTGTTGCGTGTTCTTTATTTTTTTAAGACAACGGTTTTATTTAACCGTTGTATTTGGTATGTTGTCTTTATACGTACTTGAATACACACACTACAAAGAAAACAGTTATAAAAAACCGTTGTCTTTGCGCAATATTATTTTATAAATGACAACGGATTTATTAAACCGTTGTCATTTCTGTGTTGTCTTTAATAGCACTTGAATACACAACACTACAAGGACAACGATTTTATTGCAGAATCTATTTTTTATTTAAGACAACGGTTTTATTTAATCGTTGTCTTTGGTATGTTGTCTTTAAGCGTACTTGAATACACAACACTACAAAGACAACGATTAAAAAAAACGTTGTCTTTGCGCATTATTATTTTATAAAAGAAAATAAAAACAAAGATGTTATCAACAAGAGTTGAACCTATAACCTCAAACATAACAAACAAAGCTTAACCAACTAAGCAACACCAACCCTTATATATAAAAGGGTAACATCTAGTATATAACCGGGTTGCTTCTGTGTTGTCTCTGAGAACCAAGACAGCGATTTTGTAATTTTGCATTTTCTCATTTTAAGTAAATTGACAGAATTAGTCGATTGATCGAGATTACTGATTTATTCAGTTAAGAGGTCAATCAGTAATGATAAATCATGGCGAGAATATAAGAGAAAGATAACCGCACAAAAGCCAAAAGACACAGAATGTTTACCCAGTTCGATACGGTGTGTATCTACGTCTGGGGGACGATCACATAGGCGTCCAATCCACTAAATCATAATCCAATGTACAAAGGTAGATATACAATAATCTTACCCAAGTGCCCCACACAAGGTACAAACCCAGTCTACACAGGTTTAGTGGATTGTTGAAGATGGAGAGCCATGCATACAGAAGTCCAATGAAATCCCTTCACTTGGAGAGCCCACTCTGATGCAGTCCACTTCAATGATGCTCTATAAGGTTGTTCCCACAACAGTGTGATCACAGTGTCCTTTCGTTTAAGCAGCAGTAACTCTTCTCAAGTTCATCATCTTAATCACCGTGAACATATTGAATTGAGAAGATGCATGACAATCAAAGATCTAATCTCATATAGCAGATATGGAGTGTTTCTTCTTACTTTCGGTGTAACCCTAATTCTCTTCGAATAAGGGTACTTATAGATCCTTCAATAAACACTCGCCATAGATGTCTTTGATTGTAGAAGGTAGGACTATAAAAGAGGAATGTAATCTCAGAAGATTAGGTCCATACCTTTCTTGAAAATATACGCTGATCATCTTTCCATATGAGTCTGATAATACCGCGTAAGCCTTTTAAGAAATCAGCTTCCTAAATCAGATCTTCAGTGTCAGTCCTTCTGTTGTTGCTTCTGATTGATCAGTTATCTGTAGAGCTAAACGGGCAGACTCTAAACCTATCTTAGTATGCCATAATAATATTGCCAATTACAATATGGGGTTTTTGAACATTTAAAAACACTAACAGATTTTATAAAACAGGTTAAAAATGCAATTAGGAAGGATAGAACCCAAGACCTCGAACATAACAAATTAAACTAAACCCACCAAGCAACACCAGCACTTATGTATGAAAGCGCAACATCTAGTATATAACCGGGTTGCTTCTGTGTTGTCTCTTAGAACCAAGACAACGATTGTATAAAATAGGTTAAGGATGCCACCAGGAAGGATAGAACCGTTGTCTATGTGCGTGACTTTTAACAACACCGGTTTCAACAACACTCAATAGACAATAGTTCCTAAACCGTTGTCTTTTCTAGAAAAGACAACGATTAAAAACCGTTGTCTATGTTCGTGACTTTTAACAACACCTGTTTCAAGTACACTCAATAGAAAACGGATCCAAAACCGTTGTCTTTTGTAGAAACGACAACGGTTAAAAACCATTGTCTATGTGCGTGACTTTTAACAACACCGGTTTCAACAACACTTAATAGACAACGGTTAAAAAACTGTTGTCGTTTCTGGAAAAGACAACGGTTAAACTATGCGCGGGACTTACAACAACACTGGCTTCAACAACAAAAATTTTACCCCTACGACAACGCACTACTATAGAATTGACATACAACGTCGGGTATTTAACGTCGGCTATATACATAGCCGACGTTAAAAACATTTAAATTTTTTTTTTAAATAATTGGATTTATAACGTCGGCTATTTAGTAATAGCCGACGTTATAAATATAAAATAATAATATAAAATAAATATATAACTTACGACGTCGGCTATTGGTGAGTTGTCGTAGGCTCCCAAATTAAAACCTTACAAACGTAGTAGCGGGAGTAAGGATCGATCCCACGAGGAGTAACTAGTTTAACTTTTGTGCTCAAAGAAATAATGGGGGGTTTGGAAAATAACGAGAATAAAGATTAAGTAAAAGATAATTTAAATAAACAAGAGATTAAATAAATCGAATAAAGCAATGAAACTAATATATTGAAAGCACTTATAATAGAAAACCTTGGTTAGTAAAGATCCACCACCGGAATATAACACTGATCATTGATTCATAAAGCAATTAATATGCAATTGAATATTTGTCGTGAAATTATTTCATTTCCGTTTTCCCTTAGTTGTAGGTAACTAAAGCACACGCGATTTAATTACCCCTAACTACTAAATAACCTAAGACAAGCGCTATAGATTTAATTTAATAGCAGCAATAGGAACTAGGAAAACCGACAAACTAAATAACACAAGCACAAGTGGTTGCATTTAATTTAGGAAAATATTCTACCCGAGTCCAATTATCACTATGCCGTCAATAATTAACCCAGTTGCTACTGAATATTAGGATAATTTGTAGCACAACATTATCTAATATAGCAAATAATTATATCAAGTAAATAACTAGTAGGCCCCCCTAGCAATTAAATGATACAACTATTCAAATAACTTAGAAGAATATTTAATACCCAAATGCATAAAAATTATATAATAAAAATAAATAAATAATCTTACAGCATAATTAATCAATTTCGGGGCTTCAATTCACTAAACCAAGCTAAAGAAATTAGCAATGAATGGACATTGATAACAGCTTTACAGAATAATCGAGAGGAGAAGAATGAACGATTTTACAATAGGAAATTCCTACTATTTATAGCATTCTAAAAATAGGCTCAATGAACCTCAACCATCCACTTTTCCCCTTTTTTTGCGCCATGATGAAGTCTTCGGACAACTGCACGCCCTTTCCTTCTTTTTCTCGTTTTAATATTTCTTCACGCCACACACCTGTACAAAAAGGCAAAGAATGAAGGAATTTCGTGCATGCTAAGAAAATTAAATTTACTTAATTTATTAAATTTATAATGCATATACTTATTTACTAGTACGTACGTAATATATATGTATATTAGAACGTATTCTTATATAATATATATTATATATTATATATAAAAAGAACTAATTATTAGATAATATTAAATAATTAATGCAAAATTATTATAAAGATGTACCTAAAATATGAGTATAAAATATGCTTATCAAATTCCCCCACACTAAAACATTTGCTTGTCCCCAAGCAAAAATATTATTTGCGAAGTAAATAAATAAAATCCCCAAAACTCATAACATATCATGAACAACAATCTGAAGCACCCTGCAATTAATAAGATAGCACCCCTGTTTGAAAATTGAGAAAACTAAATAAGTAAGCCCTCACAGGAATATCACTCATCACTCAAGTGTTTGATGGGTATAAATTTCACTCAAGTTCATTCCTATAAAATTGCTCTACCATAGGCTTGCATATCTTCTCAACCACCACTACAAGAGTCATGCATGACACAAATCATAAGGACTTTCCACAGGTTGTAATGGGGCTAGGGTTAAGGTAGGGAATATTTAGGAAAGTAGCTTAAACAAAAAGCTTTCAAACTAGAGGAGCAAATAAATACAAATAATCCAAGATACTTGCTCAACACCAAGTATAGAATGCTTCCTCAGTATTACCAGAATTTCCCCTTACTTCATTTATTTAGAAGTAACTTCAACTCAAAATCAATTGCTGATTCTTTCTCATTTTCTCATAAATTTTCAGCAATATTTTTCTTTTTCAAACATATATTCTCCATTTTTCTATTTTTTCATTTTTTTTTTCAATTTTTCAATTTCCATATATTTTTGGAATCATGAATTGTCTTCGTTTTCTTTTTCATAGAAGACCAGTGACAAATCGGCAATGAAGATACAACCCACCTCATTCTCCATCATATTAACACAAGAAAGTGACCTCCCCCACACTTCTTCCTCACAACCTCACGTAGATTACACGAATAATTCAAAATTTGCTCCACTAGTTATTCAACTAGGTGAAGGCATTACTTTAGATATAAAGGGTTTGTAATGTGGTTCAAAATAAAGAAACGAATGGCCATAAAGCTCAAAGTGGTTAACAAGGGGAAATAAATCATAGGACAAACCGGTTATTTGGCTAGTGAGGCTCAAGATCAAATAATGGCCTTAATCACACTTGAATCATGCATGGTCTAATTAGCTTTAAAAGAGAATCAAGGCAAGTTCTAGAGAAACAAAATTATGGAAGAAATCGCACAATAGAAAGAAAATAAGACCGAAGTGTCAGTCAATGGCTCAAAACACTCACAGGTTTATTGCTTACTTAATATAGCCACTACATATCAAACAAGAAATGCTAACAAACTAGTCACAATTTGCCAAACTATTTATTCAATCATGTTATGAATTCCAATAAAGGAAAAATAAAATAATTTTTTCCAAAATAATACATATTTTGCATAAAATACTAGTAAAATATTTGTGAAAATTTTTGAAAATTTTGACATATGCAAACAAATAATAAAACTAAATTCCCTCCCCACACTTATTATCAACATTGTCCCCAATGTTGAACAAAAAAAAAAGCACAGAAGAAGGGTTATTGAATGAGAAACGGTAATAAAAGAAAAAGAATGGAACAAATACACCTTAGGTTGCCTCCCAAGCAGCGCCTTTGTTTATCGTCGTTGGCTCGACTTATGATATTTCTTTAAATTTCCATCATCTTTTTGAGTACCTTCGATGATTATGAATATTCAAAGAAACAGTCCCTTCATGCAGATTAGTACTCAAAGATGGATTATTATTTTTTCCTTCTTTTCTTTCATTAGACGCAATTTCAACAAATTTAACAAGCTTCAAAGAATCAACAAAAATTGCAAAATTATCATCACTAGGAGATTTTATGGCATCATAAATATTAAAAGTCACAAGTTTACCATTAGACTCCATAGTAAGCATACCACTATGAATATCAATTTTTGTTTTTGCAGTTTTTAAGAATGGCCTTCCTAACAAAATATGATTATTATTTTCCATATCAAGCACATAAAAATCAGCAGGAAAAACCAAATTATTAACTTCAACAAGAAAATCCTCAACCACACCCCTAGGGTATGTAGTAGATCCATCAGCCAATTGAATTATTATACTAGATTTATTCAGGGGTCCAAGATTTAAAGAAGCATAAACAGAATATGGCATGACATTAATAGAAGCTCCTAAATCTAACATAGCATTTTCAAATTTCACCCCACTTATCATGCATGGAATAGTAAACATACCAGGGTCTTTGCACTTTTCATGAAGATTGCTTTGACTAGCCATAGAGACATTCTCTTGCACTTTCACTTCCTCAATTCTTTCATTATTTCGTTTCTTTTTCATAGTGCGTACCTCTTTTAGAAAATTTGCATAGCGAGGTACTTTTTCCATAGAATCTAAAAGTGGTTTATTAGCATCACATTCACGAAAGGTCTCATACAGATCATTATTTGAGTTTCCTCTTATTGGTTCTAAAAGAGCTTGAGGAAATGGGGGTACTGGTTCATAATCAGAAAAAGAAGAAAGCTTACCTTGGGACTTCTCTTTATTGTTGGCAATGATTCCTGCACTTATTTCCTTATTCAAATCAACATTCTTTTCCAGCGACATACTTTCAACATTAATTGCACTTACATTCTCTTTAGGATTAACAACTGTTTGAGAGGGTAGTTTGCCAGAAATCTGTGCTTCCAACCGACTAACCATAGTTGCTAGTTGGCCCATTTGTCTTTCCAAGTTTTGAATACTAGCCTTTGTTTCTTGAATACTAGCTCTTGTCTCTTGTTGGAATAGTTGTGTTTCTTGTTGAAACTGCAAAGTGTTAGTAGCAAGAGATTTAACAATATCTTCTAGATTCGTACCTGAGCTAAAGTTTTGGGTCGGTTGTTGTCTTGAAGGAAATGGTTGTCTATACTGTTGAAAATTAGAACGATTCTGAACAAACTGGTTCCCTTGTGAGTTCCCATAGCTAAGGTTTGGGTGATCCCTCCATCCAGGATTATATGTATTGGAGAACTGATCATACTTACCTTGAGGTTGTCCAGGAAAACCTCCAGCCATGTTAACTTGTTCAATAGGTTCTTCTTGAAGAGTTGGGCAGGCATCAGTTTGATGCCCAACTACCGAGCAAATTCCACATGCTTTTACAGTTTGCATATTGCCTACTGCTAATTGACGGACAAGAGTAGTTAAACCAGAAATTTGTTGTTCAAGAGCAGAAATATTTACCTCATTCACATGCTTAGACGGTTGGACTATTCTATTGCCAAACTGTTGAGAATTTGCAGCCATGTTCGCAATTAGAGTTCTTGCAGCGTCTGGTGTCTTGTCAACTAAAGCACCACCGCTTGCAGCATCAATCATGCTTCTATCCATTGGAAAAAGTCCTTCATAAAAGTACTGAATGAGTAATTGCTCACTAATTTGATGGTGTGGGCAGCTTGCACAAAGCATTTTGAAACGCTCCCAATATTCATATAATGACTCTCCATTTTTTGCCTTATACCACATATTTCCTTTCTAATGTTGGCTGCCCTTGAAGCTGGGAAATATTTTTCAAGAAATGATGTCTTTAAGTTATTCCATGTGGTGATACTTCCGGAAGGTAGGTAGTATAGCCAATCCTTCGCTGAATCTTTCACGCAACGAAAGTAACGAAAGAAAAGATTTTTTTTTTCTTTATAGTATAATAATATGAGTGTAGTATAGCCAATCCTTCGATGTATATAAAATTTGTAAAAGTAACGAAAGAAAAGATTTTTTTTAAAATTTTTTTTTGGGACAAATGAAAAACAAATAAACAAATAACAAAATAAATAAATAAACACAAAATAAGCTAGAAAATCTCCCCGGCAACGGCGCCAAAATTTGGTGAGCTGTCGTAGGCTCCCAAATTAAAACCTTACAAACGTAGTAGCAGGAGTAAGGATCGATCCCACGAGGAGTAACTAGTTTAACTTTTGTGCTCAAAGAAATAATGGGGGGTTTGGAAAATAACGAGAATAAAGATTAAGTAAAAGATAATTTAAATAAACAAGAGATTAAATAAATCGAATAAAGCAATGAAACTAATATATTGAAAGCACTTATAATAGAAAACCTTGGTTAGTAAAGATCCACCACCGGAATATAACACTGATCATTGATTCATAAAGCAATTAATATGCAATTGAATATTTGTCGTGAAATTATTTCATTTTCGTTTTCCCTTAGTTGTAGGTAACTAAAGCACACGCGATTTAATTACCCCTAACTACTAAATAACCTAAGACAAGCGCTATAGATTTAATTTAATAGCAGCAATAGGAACTAGGAAAACCGACAAACTAAATAACACAAGCACAAGTGGTTGCATTTAATTTAGGAAAATATTCTACCCGAGTCCAATTATCACTATGCCGTCAATAATTAACCCAGTTGCTACTGAATATTAGGATAATTTGTAGCACAACATTATCTAATATAGCAAATAATTATATCAAGTAAATAACTAGTAGGCCTCCCTAGCAATTAAATGATACAACTATTCAAATAACTTAGAAGAATATTTAATACCCAAATGCATAAAAATTATATAATAAAAATAAATAAATAATCTTACAGCATAATTAATCAATTCCGGGGCTTCAATTCACTTAACCAAGCTAAAGAAATTAGCAATGAATGGACATTGATAACAGCTTTACAGAATAATCGAGAGGAGAAGAATGAACGATTTTACAATAGGAAATTCCTACTATTTATAGCATTCTAAAAATAGGCTCAATGAACCTCAACCATCCACTTTTCCCCTTTTTTTGCGCCATGATGAAGTCTTCGGACAACTGCACGCCCTTTCCTTCTTTTTCTTGTTTGAATATTTCTTCACGCCACACACCTGTACAAAAAGGCAAAGAATGAAGGAATTTCATGAATGCTAAGAAAATTAAATTTACTTAATTTATTAAATTTATAATGCATATACTTATTCACTAGTACGTACGTAATATATATGTATATTAGAACGTATTCTTATATAATATATATTATATATTATATATAAAAAGAACTAATTATTAGATAATATTAAATAATTAATGCAAAATTATTATAAAGATGTACCTAAAATATGAGTATAAAATATGCTTATCAGCTATTAATACAGCCGACGTCGTAAGTTTTATTATTTAAAAAAAAACAAAAATTTATTATATATAACGTCGGCTATAATGAAATAGCCGACGTTATATACTAAAAATAAAAAAAATAAAAAGAAATAAAAATAATACGACGTCGGCTAACTCTTTAGCCTACGTCGTATACTTTTTAATTTTTTTTTTTTTTTACTTTATAACGTCGGTTATATGAAATAACCGACGTTATAAAGTTTTAAATAAAACCGGATGAAGCTTACAGATCTGAGAATATCGCATCTTCATTCCATCTCAGCTCCGCCGATCCCCTCCGCCTCCGCATCAATCGTCTTCTCACCGCCTCCGCCGCCGCTGCCGACGACGATGCAACTCCCCGACGCCGCCCACGCCGTCTCGCCGACGTCCTCCACCGGCCTCGCTGCATCGTCCACAACATCGCCGACGCTCTCCTTCCACGCCGCCGTCGCTTCACGCCCTCCTTCCACGCCGCCGCCGCTTCACGCCCTCCTTCCCGTCCCAGCTACGTCGTCCAGACCGGCCCTCCCCTCCGCCGCCGCCGCCATCCATCGACGGAGCCGATATGTTTTTTTTTATAATTATTATTAATTAATTTCGAATTTTATTAAATTTATTTGCAATTTAGGGTTTGTTTGTGTATATTTGTATGTTTTATTGATTAATTTCGAATTTTATTAAATTTATTTGCAATTTAGGGTTTGTTTGTATATATTTGTATGTTTTATTGATTAATTTCGAATTTTATTAAATTTATTTGCAATTTAGGGTTTGTTTGTATATATTTGTACGTTTTATTGATTAATTTCGAATTTTATTAAATTTATTTGCAATTTAGGGTGTAAGTTTTAATGAATTGGTGGTGAATGCAAAAATATTGGGCAGTGTATATTGGTGGTGCTATATAACTCTTTTATTGCATAGTGAATGCAAAAATATTGACAGTGTATAACCACATGACAATGAATGCAAAAATATTCACCACTTTTCTAATACAAGCTAAGTTTTATTATCTTCAAACATTTTATGTTTGTTAATTTTTAATTTGATTTTCATTTAAAATTGTGCCTAATTGAGTTGACCTTGTGAACAAATCAAACATTTTGTTTGTACGTTGACTATATTATCCAATAAATATTCCTTCCAAAATTCACCAAATCCATTACTGTCCCCTCCACACTTCACTTCCTTCCTACATTACATACTGACTCACTCTAAAGGACACAACTAAACCCAATCATACCATATATACCTAATTACTTGTATATCATTTAAAACTTAATTAAAAGAGTAATCAGATGAAAACAAGCTAGAACAGTGAGAACACTATTGTTGTAATTAATGTATATTGGGTGGCCCCTCATTTTGTTTGTTAATTTTAGGGTTTATTTGTATATATTTGTAATTATTGTTGATTAATTTTGAATTTTAGTCAATTTATTTGCATTTTAGGGTTTATTTGTTGAATCAATGTTAACAAAAGTTTAATTGGAATTAATATTATCCTAGATTGACTTATGATGGATAAAAGTTGGATGAAAGCTTCTCGGTTGAGTACAGAATATGAAGCTGGAGTTAGAGAATTTATAGAGTTTGCAAAACGTCATCTTCCAAATAATGATGCAACGTTTTGGTGTCCTTGTAAGAAGTGTTGTAATCTAAAACTATTAAGTGCCAAGGACATATATGATCATCTAATTTGTGATGGAATTAATCTAAATTATACAAAATGGATATGGCACGGTGAAGGAGGAAGAGAGACTAGTACATCTAACATGTATGTTGACAACAAAGCAAATGAAGATGATGAGTCTGAAGATAGGTTGGACGAAATGTTCCGTGATGTTGGAGAAGAGTTCACAAATTGATCAAATGAGTTGGATGAATTATTAAATGATTCAAAACATCCTTTATGGCTCGGGTGTAGTAAATATACTCGCTTATCTGCTGTTTTAAAATTATTCAACTTAAAAGCTGGGAATGGATGGAGCGACAAGAGCTTTACTGCTTTACTTGATTTAATAAACGATATGCTTCCAGAAGATAATGGACTCCCGAAGAGTACATATGATGCAAAGAAGATTATGTGTCCCATGGGTATGGAGTATGAAAAGATACATGCTTGTCCTAACGATTGCATATTGTTTAGGAATGATTACAAAGAATTGAATGCATGTCCAATCTGTGGGGCATCTCGGTACAAAATAAGAGAGCATGTTGTTGGTAAGGCAAGTTCGAAAGGGCCACCAGCTAAAGTAATGTGGTATCTCCCAATTCTTCCAAGATTTAAGCGTATGTTTGCAAATCCAAGCGACGCAAAAAACTTAACATGGCATGCAGATCAAAAAATTTCTGATTGCAAGCTTCGACACCCAGCTGATTCTACTCAATGGAAAACCTTTCATAATGTTTTTCCTAAATTTGGCAAGGAGTCGAGAAATCTTAGACTTGGCCTTTGTACTGATGGTAGTAACCCTCACGGGAACCTAAGTAGCAAGCATAGCTCGTGGCCAGTTATGTTAGTGATTTATAATCTACCCCCTTGGTTGTGTATGAAACGCAAATATATATTACTGTCCTTGATGATTTCTGGCCCAAAACAACCCAGTAATGATATAGATGTCTTTTTGGCACCTTTGATTGATGACTTGAAAAAATTGTGGGATGAAGGTGTGTTAGTGTTTGATGCCTACCGGAAAGAGAATTTTAAGTTGAATGCTATGCTTTTTTGCACAATCAATGACTTTCCAGCTTATGGAAACCTGGCTGGGTATAGTGTCAAAGGACATAAGGCATGCCCTATATGTGAAGATAATACATGTTATACACAACTTGTCCATGGCAGAAAGACAGTCTAGTTGGGTCACCAGAGGTTTCTTGATAAAGCTCACCCTTACAGGAGATTAAAAAAGGCTTTCAATGGGCAACAAGAATATACAGATGCTCCACAACCAATGACTGGGATTGAAGTTTATGAACGTGTGAAAGGTATAAATGTTACTTTTGGTAAAATTCAAAAGCTTAAATCTCAAAGAGGTAAGAGGTCAAGAGCTAATGTTGAGGTACCTCCAAATGAAAAGAGTCCATGGAAAAAGAAATCCATATTTTTTGATCTTCCATATTGGAAGACATTAGATGTGAGACATAGTATTGATGTGATGCATGTGGAGAAAAATGTGTTTATGTAAACTAATCTCTTATAATTTTAGGTGTGTCAATTCAGCAAAGTTGTTAAGAAGCAATGGATCAACTCGTTCACCAAAATGGACTAAGGTTTTGGTATGTATTTTATACATTTGTAAAACTATATATATTTTATTGTTTTTTATTAAATAAAATTTTAAATGTAATTTAATTCAAATGTAGTGTGCTCAACAAGTTGGAAGTACGGCATGTGGATATTATGTGATGAAATACATGCTTGAAATTCTTTCCAAAGAAGCATGTGCGGGAATGGATAAGGCATGTAATTTAATATAATACGTTTCTCTTTCTAATTTTATAAATGCTAGCTTACTAATTATTTAATAATTATCAACTTTGTAGATTGTTGAGAGAGTTGGTAGATCGAGTTACACTCAACAAGAAATTGATCAAGTAAGAGACGTATGGGCTGACTTCTTTGTTGATGTATGGTTAAGTATGTAAATTGAACAAACTGATATTAGCTTTTGATAATGTTAACTTGTATTATTAATTAGTATCAAATTGTGAGATTTATTACTTTTATTACTTGTTTCATTATAAATGTTAGATTTTACATATTTTGCTGTGGTTGTGGTGCAATAATTGAGCAGGTTTTGGTTGTGGTTGTGAGAAATTGAGCATGATGGTTTTAGGGTTTTCGGGCCCAAGGAGGTCCAACACAACCTTTGGCTGGTGGGTGCACCTTTCGATAAAATGTATGTCTATTTCGGAGATTATGCTAGTACTCGGAACTCTTTTGGTATTCTCCCCTCTTTGGGTGTTCAATCGTCTCCCCTTTTACAAGAATGGAGGAGCCTTTATATAGTGGCTCCTCCTCTACCGACTTGAAGGCCTTTGATGGCCGACTTCATGGCCAATTAAGATACGGAGCCGTTGGACGCCATTACTCGGTTGACCAACGGCTCTCCCAGGCTTGTAACGGCCTGACCGTGTCCGGCTTTCAATGTCTCAACGGCTCCCTTTTTAAACGAGCCTCTTCAATGCTCTCAACGGCTCCTTGAGCCGAGTCCTTTCCTGAGCTTGGGCCTTGGTCGACTTCTTGTCTCGGCCTAAGCTCCTACTGGACTCCTCTTGGCAGCTCGGAACTGGGCCCCATGCTTGGGCCTGGGCCGACTCCCGGACTCGGCCCAATTGCTCTTCGGGCTCCTCTCGACGCTGGCCCACTTCTCCAATCTATTTTCTTTGGGCCCCTATACCTTGGGCCGGGGTCCTCACCCCATCAACTAGTCCCTCACTTTTCCACACCCGGTCCGCTAGCCTGGGTTTGGAAAAGTAGCAACTGTTCATCCCTCCCAATCATCGTATCTTCGTCTTAAATATCTTTTGGTAACGTCCGGATCCTCAGCCATCTCCTCCGGATCTCGCGGGGCCGTTTGGATTCTTCCGTCTAAACTTGGCCCCTATAAATGGCGTCCTTCCTTCTCTTTCACCTTCTCAAGTCTATCATGGGTCGTTCTCCTCTGAAAGGAAAACAGATTGACTTCGGGTCTCCTTGGCGTCCGCTGCCCTCCAAACGGACTCGGCCTGAACGGGAACACGAGAAGAAGACTCCTCGCCCAGCCCCTCAGAGGTCTCCTGCCGGCGCTATGTCCTCAGCTTCTCGGCCGCCGACTCCTTCTCGACGCGAGGTCACCCCGCCATCACGCCATCCGCCTACTCCCACGACTGCCCGAGTGACTTCTCAAGACGGGTCCTTTGTTGAGGTGGCGGTTCCAGAGCAACTTACTTTCAAAATGACCTTCTCGATTCCGCTGTACGACCTGGACGGGCCGGTTACGGGCCTGATGAATGATGAGGATTACGCCCGCTACCTGGAGGTGTATCCGGATGACGAGGAGCCGATTGCGCCACCACTCATGCCAGCTTTCTGGGACTCGTTCTGCCCATCCCCGCCTGGACCATCGGGGGGGTTCTTTGGGGGCGACTCCTCCTCGCCTGGCGAGTGATCGTATGTACCGGAGTCGGCCATAGTTCGGAGGAATTTCTTTTAGGAGCATTTTCATATTTCCCATTGTAATAAGCTCCTTGCCATCTGTATCTTCCTTTTTGCAATAATAATAAATGCTATCCTTGTCTTATGTTTTGTCGTGTTCTATTACGTACTCATCTGGACGACTGGTCAAGGGGTCGGTCACGTCATCGAAATCTTTTCGGTCTGACACCTGCAAGATTCCCCATATCCTGGGCGAATCCACTTTTTCCTGCATTGGCGTGCGAATCTCGCTCTTCTCGAGCGGATCTGATAGAACTAATCTCTGACAGAGATTCGCGTCATCCATCTAATCCGGCTCAGTTATGTCAGTTATAATCTCCTCCGCGATCATCGCCTTGGTATTTGCCTTTGCTGGGCTATATAAAGGCCCTTTACAGTTGATGCAAATCGCAACATTTTCCACTTCGCGAAGGTACGGCGCTATGAGTTATAGGGACGGTGATCGCCGCTGGTCCATTCGTAACAAGGAGCATGCTCGTCTGGAGCAACTGAGGCAGAAAAGGTTGGCTAACGGAGGTCGTTTGGTGGGCGACTCGGCCTCCGACCCCATCGTGGTGCTTCCAGACATGCTGGACCTGATGTGCAGGGAACCCATTGACGTGGAGACGGAATCTGGGGTGGAGATGGAGCCGGTGGTGGAAGATCCCGAACCAATGGTGGAAGAGAAGTGGGAGGCTCCTCCCCTCTTCGGTGTGGCCATGTCGCCGAGCGCTCTGGAGAGGCCTTTGCAAATGATCGATGACGGGAAGCCCGCCGTGTATCTGGACGAAATGCCTGAGCCTGAGCCGAGTCCTCTGCCTTGCCGCTCTCAGTACCTCCTGGAAGGCTCTCCGACCGCTAGCCCGTCGACAGAGAAAGAAGCCAAGCCTTGACTCGTTTTTTCTCTTGTAATTTGCATCGGCCGAGTGCTGGGCCTTGTAATCTTCGTACTAATCAAATAAATTGTGTGTTTTTCTGTCTGACCCCACATCTTCTTAGTATTTTGTCGTCCGACCTCTGGTCTATGGGACTGATTCCTAGCCTTGCTATGGCGAGACCCTCCTGGTGAGGGAGTCGCCGAGTCTGATTGCCGACCTGGTTACGGGAGTCTCTTCGTGAACTCGGCTGATATCATTTGATGAGCCGGGTTCTACCGGGTCATTCTAGAAGCTTCCAGCTTGTATCACATGGGCCCAGAGGCCATGGCCCACTACGGGCTTCCGGCTTAGCAGGCCGGGTCACTTGACGTTCGACCCTAGCCTAGGACAGACGCGCCGTCTGTGGGCTAACCCTAGGCCTGAACCGTCGCCCCGCCTTTTGAGGCATTAAATGCGGCGTCCCTTCACGTCTCGTCACCTCCTCTTCCTCCAACGAGAAGGTGGCATGTGGCCGTCCTTTGAAATTCCTCCCCTTTAAATAGCCATTTCGTCTCTGCTTCCCTTTTCTTCTCCAGTCTTTCTTCTCAGCTTCAACTTTGAGCTTCTCCGGCCACTCAATATTTCCTCCGATCTCTCTCCTGACTTAGGTAATGTCTTCTTCCTCACATTCTTCTTCTTCTCGTCGTTACTCGGTCGATAACCTTGAGACGACCTCTCCCTCTTCGTCTTCTCCTTCTTCGTCTTCTTCTTCTCCTCCCCGTCGTATGGAACTTCCGGTGGACATTCCATCGACGTCCTCTCTTCGTCGTATGGAACTTCCGGCGGACGTTCCATCGACATCTTCTCTTCCACCGACCCCCTCTTCTTCGGGGGCGGTCACTCCGCTGAGCCCCGCTCCTCTAACGACGGTGGCGGCTCTGCCGGGTGGCGTCGGACGGCCGCGGGGCAAGTTCGATTCCATCGTCCGCCCTTCCGGGTCACCATCCGTTGTCAATGCGGTGGACCTGGAAATGGCCCGATACCTTCTTGGGCCTTCTGCCGTAGACCTCGCCCCGGAGGGCTGGCAAATTTACGACCCCCCCGAGGGTTATGTCGGTATTCATTTACACTCGGTTGCTTTTGGCTTCCGGGTTCCCCCGTGTCCTTTTCTTTCCCTTTTTTACCGCCATTACAACTTAGTTCCGGGCCAACTAGTGCCCAATTCTCACCGACTCCTCACTTGCTTCGTCAACCTCTGCCATTGGTGGTTGTGCGAGCCTGACCTAGACCTGTTCCGGTATCTTTTTACCGTGAACAAGGTCGGCTCGCACTCGCTGGGCTTCGTTCAAGTTGCCGCTCGCCCGGGGCGGCAGCTTTTCGAGGGGCTGTCCGATTCCATTAAGGACTGGAAGCTCCTCTATTTCTTCGTCCGCCCTGCTTTTTCTTCCTTCACCTTTCCGACCTTGTGGCCGGCCGCTCTATTCAAGCCTTGCTCTCGACGTGCCGTTCCTTCTGATGATGCGGTCCTGGGCGGCGAGTTCTTGAAGGGCTTTGGGCCGTACTCTGTCAAGTACTGGTCCCGAGTCCGGGCCGTGGCTTGCTACCGGAGGGTGCGGCCACCGTAGGTAGTCTTCGTTACCCCTCGTTCCTCTTCTTTTCTTATCTTGCCACATTCCGACTCGGAATACTTCATGGTTTTCTCCCATTTCCGCAGGTCCGTACGATTCCGACTCCTCCAGCTCCGACGAAGCGGTTGAGCTGACTCCCGAGATGGCGGATAGAGCCGAAAAGATGAGGCATCGGCTGACCCAGCGCACTTCCGGCACTGCTGCTGCCTCTTCATCCCAACCGCCTCCTGCTCCCAGGCCGACTCCTCCACCACCTCGAAATGTGGTGGATTTGACTCCGTCGCCAGTGGTGTCGCCCACTCGGCAGCCTCCTCCTCCTCAGACAGAGAGCCCCAGCTCTAAGCGCCCGGCCGGTCAAACTGATGAGCCGGCTCCAAAAAGAATCCGGCTGTGCCATGAGGTAGAGGAGGATGCCCAGATCTGGATGGGCACCTCCTCCGTCCGTAAGTGGTGTGCTAACGTCCTCCTGCCTAAGGACGTGGAGGCGACTCATGCTCTGGGGGACGCGTACATCATCGAGGCCTCGCTGCGCCAGTCGTACCGCGTAAGTGTTTCCCATCTAATTCCTCTCATTCGTTCTTTCCTTTTATTATCTGACTCGTGGTCATTTCGCAGAACCTCACCTTACAAATGGAGATGAGTAAGCGGCTGCAGAACTATAGGACCGAAATGCGGTCTATGGTCCTCAAGCTGCGCCAGACGGAGGAGGCCTTTTTGGAAGAGCAGGCGAAGCACCTCAAGGCGGTGGAGGTGCACAATTCCGAGATGCTGAGGGTCACCCGTCAGTGGGAGGAAGAGCGAGACAAGGTGGCGACGATTGCTGCGACCTCTGTCGAAGAATACAAGAAGTCGGCTGCCTTCGAGGCGGAGGTGAAGGCGGCGATAGAGGCTCGCCAGAAAGAAATTGCTAAGGAGTGGCTGTCGACGCCGGATGGTGACGAGTTCCTCCTGGACCTGGGCGAGCGTGACTATCGCCTCGGCTTTCGCGAGGCGCAGACAGAGATCCATTCTGCCTTGCTGGTCCGGGACTCCTCTTTCACTCCCGAGAGCTGGGGCCTCAAGCCCGTAATAGATGCTCTTCCGGCGACTGAAGGACAGTCGGCGACTGTGAACTCGGCGGCTCTTCCGGCAGCCTCTGATCCGACGACTCTTCCCTCAGCAACACCTCCTGAGCTCGTCGAGTCCTCTCTTCAGGCCGAGGACCCTTCTTCTGTTCCCCTGACTGGACCAACGGCAGGGGCTCAAGTCGAAGGGATTGACGTCGACACCCCCTCCCCAGTAGTTTAGGGCTATCCTGTTTGGGATAGTCTCTTTTGTAAAGGCTGGCCTCCTTTTCGGGCCTTTTTTAATAGAATTACCATTTTCTCTTCTCTTTCGTATTATCTTGAGCTTGAGACTTTCTCTTCAACCCTGTTTCCTTAACTGCTCACCGAGTCCCTCGGTCAAGGTGATTCCTTATGAATTTTTCACGAAAACGACTAAGGGTCCGGGCCCTTGTTTTCTAACTTCTTCTCACCGAGTCCCTCAGACGAGGCGACTCCTTAGGCTTTTATTTTCTTAGAAACGTTTCAGGGTCAGTGCCCCCTTGTTTCTTTATATACTCGCCGAGTCCCTCAGTCGAGGCGACTCCTCTTGGCTTTTTCACAGAAACGACTAAGGGTCTGGGCCCTTGTTTCCTAACTCTTTCTTGGCGAGTCCCTCAGTCGAGGTGACTCTTTAGGCTTTTTCTTTCTCAGAAACGTTTAGGGTCAGTGCCCCGTTGTTTCTTTAAATACTCGCCGAGTCCCTCAGTCGAGGCGACTCCTCTTGGCTTTTTCCCAGAAACGACTAAGGGTCTGGGCCCTTGTTTCCTAACTCTTTCTTGCCGAGTCCCTCAGTCGAGGCGACTCTTTAGGCTTTTTCTCTCTCATAAACATTTAGGGTCAATGCCCCGTTGTTTCTTTAAATACTCGCCGAGTCCCTCAGTCGAGGCGACTCCTCTTGGCTTTTTCCCGGAAACGACTAAGGGTCTGGGCCCTTGTTTCCTAACTCTTTCTTGCCGAGTCCCCCAGTCGAGGCGACTCTTTAGGCTTTTTCTTTCTCAGAAACGTTTAGGGTCAGTGCCCCGTTGTTCCTTTAAATACTCGCCGAGTCCCTCAGTCGAGGCGACTCCTCTTGGCTTTTTCACGGAAACGACTAAGGGTCTGGGCCCTTGTTTCCTAACTCTTTCTTGCCGAGTCCCTCAGTCGAGGCGACTCCTTAGGCTTTTTCTTTCTCAGAAACGTTTAGGGTCAGTGCCCCGTTGTTTCTTTAAATACTCGCCGAGTCCCTCAGTCGAGGCGACTCCTCTTAGCTTTTTCACGGAAACGACTAAGGGTCTGGGCCCTTGTTTCCTAACTCTTTCTTGTCGAGTCCCTCAGTCGAGGCGACTCCTTAGGCTTTTACTTTCTTAGAAACGTTTTAGGGTCAGTGCCCCATTGTTTCTTTATATACTCGCCGAGTCCTTGGCCTCAAAGCCATACGCAAGGGAGAACGGACTCTCTCCCGTTGCTCTTCGTTGAGTGGTGCGATAAGCCCATAGGACTCGGTCAAGCTCATCCGCCCAATTCCCTCGAATGTCTTCCAATTTCTTCCGAATTCCATCCACTAGCGTTCGGTTCACATTCTCGACTTGTGATGGGCATATTTTACACTCATATTTTAGTTACATCTTTATAATATTTTTATATTAATTATTTAATATTATCTAATAATTAGTTCTTTTTATATACATAGTATAATCTATTCTTATACTATATATAATATATATAATATATAATTTATAAGAGTACATACTACGTACTTAATACTATATATATATAATATATAATATAATATATATAATATAGAATGCATTATAGTATACATATAATGCGTACTACATTATAATTACTTTTATATATATATATATATATATATATATATATATATATATATATTATAAATCTAAATTATAAATTATAATTATTATAAATTATAATTACTTATAATTTATAAGAGTACATACTACGTACTTAATACTATATATATATAATATATAATATAATATATATAATATAGAATGCATTATAGTATACATATAATGCGTACTACATTATAATTACTTATATATATATATATATATATATATATATATATTATAAATCTAAACTTTGCAATTGATTTTTTCTTTTTTGTACAGGCATGCATCATAATAACATGGCTGGAATTGTGGAAGACTCAGGCATAAGGCAAAATAATAGGAAAAATGAGTGGTAGAAAATGATTGGGAAAATATATAAATAGTTAAGGTTTTCTATTGTAAAATATTCATTCTTCCCTCCTCTATAGTATTTGTTGAAGTTGTTATCAATGTTCATTTGTGGCTAATTTCTAATTGGTTTAGTGAATTGAAGCCCCGGAGTTCATAACGCTGTAAGGTTATTTATTTAACTTTATTATATATATGTTTTTATGCATTTTGAGTATTAAATATTCTTCTAAATTATTTGAATAGTTGTATCATTTAATTGCTAGGGAGGCCTACTAGTTATTTATTTGATATAATTATTTGTTATATTAGATAATGTTGTGCTACAAATTATTCTAATATTCAGTAGCAACTGAGGTTAATTATTGACGGCTTAGTGATAATTGGTCTCGGGTAGAATATTTTCCTAAATTAATGCAACCGCTTGTGCTTGTGTTATTTAGTTTGTCGGTTTTCCTAGTTCCTATTGCTGCTACTAAATTAAATCTATAGCGCTTGTCTTAGATTATTTAGTAGTTAGGGGTAATTAAACCGCTTGTGCTTTATTTACCTATAACTAAGGGAAAACAGAAATGAAATAATTTCACGACAAATATTCAATTGCATATTAATTACTTTATTAATCAATGATCAGTGTTGAATTTCGGTGGTAGATCTTTACTAACCAAGGTCTCCTATTATAAGTGTTTTCGATATATTATTTTCATTGCTTTATTCGTTCAATTAAATTTCTTGTTTATTTAAATTCTCTTTTATTTTATCTTTATTCTCGATATATTCCAAACCCCCCTACCTTTAATTTGAGCACAAAAGTTAAACTAGTTACTCCTCGTGGGATCGATCCTTACTCCCGCTACTACGTTTGTAAGGTTTTAATTTGGAAGCCTACGACAGCTCACCAAATTTTGGCGCCGTTGCCGGGGAGATTTTCTAGCTTATTTTGTGTTTGTTTATTTATTTAATTTTTTATTTTGTTATTTGTTTATTTGTTTTTCAATTTGTCCCAAACGAAAATAAAAATAATAATTTTCTTTTCTTTCATTACTTTTACATATTTGCAAATCAAAATATATTTTCTTTTTGTTTATGCCTATAACTCGATCTGCTAATCAAGAACTCTTGCCGTACTATCCGGAAATTGAAAGAACTATACGCAGGTGGAAGAAACAAGCTTTGAGAAAATTGGAGTTTAGTGATCTGGCTACCGATTCTACCAATTCTGATTCAGAAGGGGAACCCATGGCTCAAAATCGGACTTTAAAAGAGCTTGGAGCTCCAAATTTGGATCAGCAACCTTTATGCATCACTTTTCCCGCTCTAGATGCTAATGTACAATTCGAACTGAAATCTGGATTAATTCATCTTTTGCCTTCTTTTCATGGACTTGCAGGTGAAGATCCGCACAAACACTTAAAGGAATTTCATGTGGTGTGTTCGAGTATGAAACCCATTGGGGTTACTGAAGAACAAATCAAGTTAAGAGCCTTTCCCTTTTCGTTGAAAGATTCAGCGAAGGATTGGCTATACTATCTACCTTCTGGGAGCATCACCACATGGAACAACTTGAAGACAATGTTCCTTGAAAAATATTTCCCAGCTTCAAGGGCGGCCAACATTAGAAAGGAAATATGTGGTATACGGCAAAACAATGGAGAGTCATTGTATGAATATTGGGAGCGTTTCAAAAAGTTATGTGCAAGCTGCCCACACCATCAAATCAGTGATCAATTACTCATTCAGTATTTTTATGAAGGACTTTTTCCTATGGATAGAAGCATGATTGATGCCGCAAGCGGTGGTGCTTTAGTTGACAAGACACCGGACGCTGCGAGAACTCTAATTGCAAACATGGCTGCAAATTCTCAACAATTTGGCAATAAACTTGTCCAACCGTCTAAGCAAGTGAATGAGGTAAATATTTCTGCTCTTGAGCAACAAATTTCTGGTTTAACTACTCTTGTTCGTCAATTAGCTGTAGGCAATATGCAAACTGTAAAAGCATGTGGAATTTGCTCGGTAGTTGGGCACCAAACTGATGCCTGCCCAACTCTTCAAGAAGAACCTATTGAACAAGTCAACATGGCTGGAGGTTTTCTTGGACAACCTCAAGGTAAGTATGATCCATTTTCTAATAAATATAATCCTGGATGGAGGGATCACCCGAACCTTAGCTATGGGAACTCACAAGGGAACCAGTTTGTTCAGAATCGTTCCAACTTTCAACAGTATAGACAACAATTTCCTTCCAGCCAACAACCAGTCCAAAGCTCTAGCTCAGGTATGAATCTAGAAGATATTGTTAAATCTCTTGCTACTAACACTTTGCAGTTTCAACAAGAAACACAACTATTCCAACAGGAGACAAGGGCTAGTATTCAAGAAACAAAGGCTAGTATTCAAAACTTAGAAAGGCAAGTTGGCCAACTAGCAACTACGGTAAGTCGGTTGGAAGCACAGAGTTCTGGCAAATTACCCTCTCAAACGATCGTTAATCCTAAAGAGAATGTAAGTGCAATTACTGTGAGTAGTATGTCGCTGGAAAAGAACGTCGATCTAAACAAGGGAATAAGTGCAGGTATCATTGTCAATAATAAAGAGACGTCCCAAGGTAAGCTTTCTTTTTTTTCTGATTATGAACCAGTACCCCCATTTCCTCAAGCTCTTTTAGAACCAATAAAAGGAAAATCGAATAATGATATGTATGAAACCTTTCGTGAATGTGAGAGCAATAAACCATTTTTCGATTCTATGAAAAAGGTACCTCGCTATGCAAATTTTCTAAAAGAGGTATGCACATTGAAAAAGAAACAAAATAAAGGAGTTGATGAAGTGAAAGTGCACGAGAATGTCTCTATGGCTAGTCAAGGCAATCTTCCTGAAAAGTGCAAAGATCCAGGTATGTTTACTATTCCGTGCATGATAAGTGGTGTTAAACTTGAAAATGCTATGTTAGATTTAGGAGCTTCTATTAATGTTATGCCATATCCTGTGTATGCTTCTTTAAATCTTGGACCCCTGAATAAATCTAGTATAGTAATTCAATTGGCTGATGGATCTACTACATATCCTAGGGGTGTGGTTGAGGATTTGCTTGTTAAAGTTAATAACTTGGTTTTTCCTGCTGATTTTTATGTCCTTGATATGGAAAATAATAATCAAATTTCTCATATTTTGTTAGGAAGACCATTTTTAAAAACCGAAAAAATGAAAATTGATATTCATAGTGGCATGCTTACAATGGAGTTTAATGGTAAATTTGTGAACTTTAATATTTTTGATACCATGAAATCTCCTAGTGATGATAATTTTGCAATTTTTGTTGATTCCTTGAAACTTGTTAAATTTAATACAATTGCTTCTATTGAAAATAAAGAAGAACCAAATAATAAATCATCTTTGAGTCCTAATCTGCATGAAGGGACTGTTTCTTTGAATACTCATAATCATCGAAGGTACTCAAAAAGACGATGGAAATTTAAAGATATATCATAAGTCGAGCCAACGACGATAAACAAAGGCGCTGCTTGGGAGGCAACCTAAGGTGTGTTTGTTCCATTTTTATTTTATTTTATTCCCTATTCTCATTCAATAATCCTTTTTCTGCATGTTTTTATTCAACATTGGGGACAACGTTGATAAGTGTGGGGGAGGGAATTTAGTTTTATTATTTGTTTGCATATGTCAAAATTTTCAAAAATTTTCACAAATATTTTCTTAGTATTTTATGCTAAATAAGTATTATTTTGAAAAATAATATTTTTTTTTTCTTTCTTGGAATGCATAACATGATTGAATAAATAGTTTGGCAAGTTGTGATTAGTTTGTTAGCATCTCTTGTTTGATATGTAGTGGCTATATTAAGTAAGCAATAAACCTGTGAGTGTTTTGAGCCACTGACTGACACTTCGGTCTTATTTTCTTTCTTTTGTGTGATTTCTTCCATAATTTTGTTTCTCTAGAACTTGCCTTGATTCTCTTTTAAAGCTAATTAGACCATGCATGATTCAAATGTGATTAAGGCCATTATTTGACTTTGAGCCTCACTAGCCAAATAACCGGTTTGTCCTATGATTCATTTCCCTTTGTTAACCACTTTGAGCTTTATGGCCATTCCTTTCTTTATTTTGGACCACATTACAAGCCTTTTTTATCTAAAATAATGCCTTCACCCAGCTGAATAACTAGTGGAGCAAATTTTGGATTATTTTTGTAATCTACGTGAGTTTGTGAAGAATAAGTGTGGACGAGACCAGTTGTTTTGAGAGTGAGGCGGGTTGTATCTTCATTGCCAATTTGTCGTTAGTCATCTAAGAGAAAATGAAGGCAGTTCATCATTTAAAAAAAAAGTATGGAAAATTGAAAAAAAATGAAATGGAAAAATGGAGAATATACGTTTGAAAAAGAAAAATATTGCTGAAAATTTATGAGAAAATGAAAAAGAATCAGCAATTGATTTTGAGTTGAAGTTACTTCTAAATAAATGAAGTAAGGGGAAATTCTGGTAATACTGAGGAAGCATTCTGTACCTCAATGGGATGTGTTTTTTTTGATTGGAAATTGAGGGTGTTGGATTACTTGTATTTATTTGTTCCTCTAGTTTGAAGCTTTTGTTTAAGCTAATTTCCTAAAAATTCCGTACCTTAACCCTAGCCCCATTACAACCTGTGAAAAGTCCTTATGATTTGTGTCATGCAAGACTCCTGTAGTGGTGATTGAGAAGATATGCAAGCCTATGGTAGATCAATTTTATAGGAATGAACTTGAGTGAAATTTATACCCATCAAACACTTGAGTGATGAGTGATATTCCTGTGAGGGCTTACTTATTTAGTTTTCTCCATTTTCAAACAGGGTGCTAACTTATTAATTGCAGGGTGCTTCAGATTGTTGTTCATGATATGTTATGAGTTTTGGGAATTTCATTTCTATTTACTTCGCAAATAATATTTTTGCTTGGGGACAAGCAAACATTTTAGTGTGGGGGAATTTGATGGGCATATTTTACACTCATATTTTAGTTACATCTTTATAATATTTTTATATTAATTATTTAATATTATCTAATAATTAGTTCTTTTTATATACATAGTATAATCTATTCTTATACTATATATAATATATATAATATATAATTTATAAGAGTACATACTACGTACTTAATACTATATATATATATAATATATAATATAATATATATAATATAGAATGCATTATAGTATACATATAATGCGTACTACATTATAATTACTTATATATATATATATATATATATATATATATATATATATATATATATATATATTATAAATCTAAACTTTGCAATTGATTTTTTCTTTTTTGTACAGGCATGCATCATAATAACATGGCTGGAATTGTGGAAGACTCAGGCATAAGGCAAAATAATAGGAAAAATGAGTGGTAGAAAATGATTGGGAAAATATATAAATAGTTAAGGTTTTCTATTGTAAAATATTCATTCTTCCCTCCTCTATAGTATTCGTTGAAGTTGTTATCAATGTTCATTTGTGGCTAATTTCTAATTGGTTTAGTGAATTGAAGCCCCGGAGTTCATAACGCTGTAAGGTTATTTATTTAACTTTATTATATATATGTTTTTATGCATTTTGAGTATTAAATATTCTTCTAAATTATTTGAATAGTTGTATCATTTAATTGCTAGGGAGGCCTACTAGTTATTTATTTGATATAATTATTTGCTATATTAGATAATGTTGTGCTACAAATTATTCTAATATTCAGTAGCAACTGAGGTTAATTATTGACGGCTTAGTGATAATTGGTCTCGGGTAGAATATTTTCCTAAATTAAATGCAACCGCTTGTGCTTGTGTTATTTAGTTTGTCGGTTTTCCTAGTTCCTATTGCTGCTACTAAATTAAATCTATAGCGCTTGTCTTAGATTATTTAGTAGTTAGGGGTAATTAAACCGCTTGTGCTTTATTTACCTACAACTAAGGGAAAACAGAAATGAAATAATTTCACGACAAATATTCAATTGCATATTAATTACTTTATTAATCAATGATCAGTGTTGAATTCCGGTGGTGGATCTTTACTAACCAAGGTCTCCTATTATAAGTGTTTTCGATATATTATTTTCATTGCTTTATTCGTTCAATTAAATTTCTTGTTTATTTAAATTCTCTTTTATTTTATCTTTATTCTCGATATATTCCAAACACCCCTACCTTTAATTTGAGCACAAAAGTTAAACTAGTTACTCCTCGTGGGATCGATCCTTACTCCCGCTACTACGTTTGTAAGGTTTTAATTTGGAAGCCTACGACAGCTCACCAAATTTTAACATTATAATTACTTTTATATATATATATATATATATATATATATATATATATATATAAGTAATTATAATGTAGTACGCATTATATGTATACTATAATGCATTCTATATTATATATATTATATTATATATTATATATATTATATATAGTATAAGAATAGATTATACTATGTATATAAAAAGAACTAATTATTAGATAATATTAAATAATTAATATAAAAATATTATAAAGATGTAACTAAAATATGAGTGTAAAATATGCCCATCAACTTGTCCATTGGCTTGTGGGTATGCTACCGACACCTTAGTGTGACGAATTTCATGTCGGCGGCAGAAGTCGGTGAATGCTTGGCAATCGAACTGTCGTCCGTTGTCGCTAACGATGTGCTCGGGCAGGCCGAAGCGGCAAATTACCCTTTTCTATAAAAAGCGTCGGCATTGGTACTCGGTGATGGTGGCCAGTGGTTCCGCCTCGACCCACTTGGTGAAGTAGTCGATAGCTACGACACAGAACTTCAAACCTCCGGGGGCGACTGGCAATGGGCCCAGCAAATCAATCCCCCACTTGGCAAATGGGATAGCTGTGGTGACCGGCGTGTAAAAAGTAGCTGGCCGAGTATCTTTCTTGGCGAATGCCTGGCAAACGCCGCACTTGGATATCCATTCAATACAGTCTCGCATCATGGTGGGCAAATAATATCCTTGGACGACTAACTTCCGAGCGAGTGTGTGGGCACCCTGGTGCGCGGCACAGATGCCTCTATGGGCTTCGTCCATTATTTTCTCGGCCTCGGGCCTGAGCAAACATCTTAACAAAGGTCCTCCGAACGACCGTTTATATAGTTGCCCATCAACGATCTGGAAAGAGGGGGCCTTTCGTCGAACCCTCGCAGCGACTCCTGGGTCTTCCGGTAACTCGCCTTTTTCTACGAATCGCCGGATGTCCTCTATCCAGAACATCTCGGGATTTTTCTCTCGGTCCCATTCCTCGCCAGTCACTTGCTGGACCCTTAGCGGTGCTTCTTCGATGCTTGGTCGGCTTAGCTCCTCTTTCTGACAGATTTTTGCCAGGTGGTCCGGTACTCCTTCCAAGGCAATCTTGGACAATATGTCAGCTTCTATGTTATCCGTTCGAGATATATACTCTATTTCGTAGGCTCCGAACTCTTTCAGCATCTCAACCGCGCGTTCTCTATATAGAGTCATCCGGGCATTCTTTGCCTCGCATGTGCCTGAGATCTGCCCGACTACTAACTTAGAGTCAGTCTTGATTCGTAACCTCTCGACCCCTAAGGCCCTGGCGAGTCGGAGGCCGTTTAACACAGCTTCGTACTCGGCCTCGTTGTTGGAGGCTTGGAACAGATAGCTCAGGGCATAATACAGTCGGAACCCTTCGGGGGTGATGAGCACAACACCTCCTCCGCAGTGCTGTCGACTCGAGGCTCCGTCCGCATGCATTTCCCACCATTCGCCTAGGCAGCTCTCCACGGCGCGTTCCTTTTCTTCCTCACTCGCGGTGCATTCGACCAAGAAATCGGCCAAGGCCTGATCCTTCACCGAAGGCCGGGGCTGGTATTCAATCCCATATTGGGTTAAATCTACGGCCCATTTTACCAGGCGGCCGGACGACGATGGGTTTCGCAAAACACTTCCGAGAGGTTGGTCTGTCAATACTCGGACGGTGTGAGCTTGGAAGTAGGGCGCCAACTTGCGCACGGTAATCACCAACGCGTATACAATTTTTTCCAAGGCGGTATACCTTGACTCGGCAGCCTTCAGAGACCGGCTTACGTAGTAAACCGGGTGCTGGACTCGCTCTTCCTCTCGGACCAATACCGAACTCACCGCCTTGCGAGAGGCGGCTAAGTACAGAAACAAGGGCTCGCCCTCCTGGGGGGTAGACAATACCGGGGGTATCGAGAGGTATTGTTTCAATTCTTCAAACGACTGCTGGCACTCTGGGGTCCAAGCGAATCCTTCCTTCTTCTTCATGGCTTCGAAGAAGGGCACGGTCTTATCTGCCGCCTTGCTTAGGAAGCGGCTAAGGGCGGCCAATCGGCCGGTCAGCCGTTGCAGGTCTTTTATAGTGCTGGGAGGCTGCATGTCGACGATGGCCTGTACTTTCTCAGGGTTAGGCTCGATACCTCGCTTGGTGACCATGTAACCCAGGAACTTTCCACCTTGCACGGCGAACGCACATTTCTTAGGGTTCAGCCGGAGGTTGTACCTTAACATTACCTTGAAGCAGTCGGCCAAGTCCTCTGCGTGTTTGCTCTCCTCTTGGCTCTTGACGAGCATGTCGTCGACGTACACGGCCATCGATTTTCCCAGCAGGTGCTGAAACAATCGGGCCACCATTCGGGTATACGTGGCTCCGGCGTTCTTGAGCCCAAACGGCATGACTCGGTAACAATAAACTCCGTCCGGTGTCAGAAACGCGGTCTTTTCTTCGTCCGCCGAGTGCATGAATATCTGATGATACCCCCTAAAGGCGTCCATAAAGCTCAACAGCGCCGACCCCGCCGTCTCGTCGACCAGTTGATCGATCCGCGGTAAGGGAAACGGATCTTTTGGGCAGGCCTTATTAAGGTCGGTATAGTCCACGCACATCCGCCACGCCGGGGGCTTGGGTACAAGGACCACATTCGCCAACCACTCTGGGTACTTAACTTCACGGACGTGTCCGGCTGCGAGTAGCGTGCTCACTTCCTTCATCACAAATTCTCTTCGGTCGTTGGCCAGGTATCGCTTCTTCTGCACAACCGGTCGATGCCCGGGATCCACAGCGAGTCTGTGCGATATGATCGATCGGTCGACGCCTGGCATGTCCTCCGGGCACCAGGCGAAGACCATCCGGTGTTCCCGGAGCACCTTTATAATTTCTTCCTTTACTTCCTCGGAGAGGCCGACTCCAATTCGGACTCGTCGGTCCGGCTGCGTGGAGTCGATCTCGACTTCTTCCAACTCGACGGCAGGCTCCGGACGTGGTATTATTGTCCTTTTTGGGGGCCTCTCGGTGATCTCATGGACCTGTATCTCGCGCTTGCCCATCCCCTTACATGCCTGTAGGTAGCAGCCGCGAGCGGCCTTACGGTCACAGCGCACCGTGCCTATTCCGTTTGGCGTGCGGAATTTTAAGCAAAGATGCTCAATTGAAATCAACGCTCCCAAATCCTCGAGACCCGGTCGGCCGAGTATAGCGTTATGTGAACAGGCCAGATTCACCACAATGAACTTCATGCTGAGTCTCTGTACGTCTGGGTAACTGCCGATCTCAACTGGAAGTGTGATCGATCCTTCCGCCTCCACCGAGTCCCCTGTGAAACCGGCGAGGGGAGTTTTGACAGGACTCAGCTGTTCCCGAGTCATTCCCATTTTGATGAAGGTTTCTAGGTACAGCACATTGACGCTTCTTCCGGTGTCCACCAGGATTCGTCGAACGACAACGCCATTGATGTCCATAGCTATAACCAGCGCATCTCGATGCAGTGTTTCACCGGCTGGTAAATCTCGGTCGATAAACACAATGGGCTCTCGGCACACCTTTTTAGGGTTCTCCTCGCGCCCGTACACCGTTCCAACGTATAACTGGCGGGCCCAGGCTTTTCGGGTGTTTGTTGAGTCACCACCTTCTGGCCCGCCGACTATCATGTTGATAACCGGCTTCTGACGCCACTGAACCTCCTCCTCCTCGGGAGTCGGTTGTTTGCCTCAACTATTTTCGGCGACGGCGGCGGGATCCTCATCCCCTCGATTGACCGATCTTCGCCTCCACTGATTAGGAGGCGGGGTCCCTTGCTGAATGATACCCTCCATGATCTTCTTCAGGTAGAAGCATTCCTCCGTGCTATGAGTATAAGTTTTATGATAACGACAATACTTAGAGGTCTTACCCATTTCTTCGTTCGTCGGGCGTTCGTCGGTCGGCGGAGGCAGAGGCGGGGCGACCGTTTGTATCTCATGGACCGGACGTTCGGGAATCGGCCGATAAGCGTGGACGACGGGTCTGTCGTATGGCCGTCTGGCCTCGGGTCGCCGAGTCACGTCCGGACGCCTTTCTTTGGTTTCCGCTCGCGTCCTCTTCCCGCTGGCGGATCCGCCGACTTCGCGCTGTCGCTTGTACTTCATAGCCTGCTCTGTGTTGGCCCTCTTGTTGGCCATATGAATGGCCTCTGCGTAGGTGGCCGGACGATTGTCCCTCAGGTCTCGGTATAGCTGGCCGGACCGCAGCGACACTATGAAGAAGGTGAGCGTCGTCTGGTCCTCGACCTCTTCTATGGACTGGATTTCTTTCTGCCAGCGGGCCAGATAGGTTTTCAAGGACTCGCCTTCGTCTTGAAGAATGTCACCCAAGTGTGTTAGGTCCTTTTGTGGCTTGATATTAGCAGCGTAGTGGCTCATGAAGCGGTCTTCCAGCTCTTCAAAGTTGTGAATCGATCCCGAGGGCTGTGCCACTAGCCACCTTTGTGCTGACCCTTTCAACGTGGGCAAGAAAGCGCGGCACATGACCGGATCTCGTACCCCCAAAACCTACATCTTAGCCTGGTAGCTCAGCAAATGCTCCCGGGGATCGCCGGTTCCATCGAACGTGGCCTGCTCCGGGAACTTGAAATCACCCGGTATTTTAAAAGCCATAACCTCATCCGAGATGGGTAAGGCGGTCAGTAACGTACGTCCTGGGGACTTGGTTTTCCCCTCCATCTGTTCTTTCAGATTTCGCACTTCTTGCACTAAGTTCGCCACTTCGACCCTCTCCCGGGTGCGATTTCCTGTGGATTCCGTGCTCTCGCCGATTTCAGACTCAGCCGGTTGGTCGGGGTTGCGTGGAGGTTGCTCCACGCGACGAGTCTCAGTCCTGGCTCTTTTGGTACGGTTCTTCTCTCGTGCAGCTTGTCGATGGCAAGCGGCTAACGGGGCATGACTGGGTTCCATCCGACCCAATCGTTCTCTTGCCGACCGACGCCCAACGCTGGGACCCAGCCGAGAATGAACGGACTATACTGGTTGGCTTTCGGCCCGTCGGTTCTGTTGCCGGTTGTCGGGCCTATGAAGCGGCTGTAACTCGCGTTGCGGCTGGCGAGTGATGGACCGTTCTCTCACTCCTAGGCTTGCTTCGGCACAGGCGCGTCCGATTGCACGCAGCTGCTCTGGGGTGAGCAGCACTTGGGGCAATTGTTGGTTTATCGGTGGTGTCGGTGGCGGTGTTGTCTCGTTTTCCCGGCTCCGGGCATTTCTCCGATTCAGCTGGCTTCTCAGGTCTGCTTCCCGTCCATTGTCATGACGGCTCGATTGTTCTTCACTTCCTGCCATGTCTGGAACTTTTCTAATTCGACTGGGATTCTAATCGTTGTTCCTCGGACTCGCCTCACTCAAGAGGACACGTGACTATTAGTTTCGGTCCCCACAGACGGTGCCAGTGATGGTTTTAGGGTTTTCGGGCCCAAGGAGGTCCAACACAACCTTTGGCTGGTGGGTGCACCTTTCGATAAAATGTATGTCTATTTCGGAGATTATGCTAGTACTCGGAACTCTTTTGGTATTCTCCCCTCTTTGGGTGTTCAATCGTCTCCCCTTTTACAAGAATGGAGGAGCCTTTATATAGTGGCTCCTCCTCTACCGACTTGAAGGCCTTTGATGGCCGACTTCATGGCTAATTAAGATACGGAGCCGTTGGACGCCATTACTCGGTCGACCAACGGCTCTCCCAGGCTTGTAACGGCCTGACCGTGTCCGGCTTTCAATGTCTCAACGGCTCCCTTTTTAAACGAGCCTCTTCAATGCTCTCAACGGCTCCTTGAGCCGAGTCCTTTCTTGGGCTTGGGCCTCGGTCGACTTCTTGTCTCGGCCTAAGCTCCTACTAGACTCCTCTTGGCAGCTCGGTACTGGGCCCCATGCTTGGGCCTGGGCCGACTCCCGGACTCGGCCCAATTGCTTTTCGGGCTCCTCTCGACGCTGGCCCACTTCTCCTATCTATTTTCTTTGGGCCCCTATACCTTGGGCCGGGGTCCTCACCCCATAAGAGCAGATTTAGGTTGTGGTTGTGATTGTGAGTAGATTTGAGCAGGTTTTTGGGTATAAATAGACAAATAAACTGTATATTAAAAAAAAAAAACATACAACGTCGGCTATTAAGTAATAGCCGACGTTGAATACATTTTAAAAAATAATAATAATAACGTTTACAACGTCGGCTATTTGCATTTAGCCGACGTTGTATAGTATTTTTAAAAAAATTAAAATACTTACAACGTCGGCTAAATGCTAATAGCCGACGTTGTAGGTATTTTATAAAAAATTAAAATACCTACAACGTCGGCTATTAGCATTTAGCCGACGTTGTAAGTATTTTAATTTTTTTTTAAAATACTTACAACGTCGGCTAAATGCAAATAGCCGACGTTGTAAGTGTTTTAATTTTTTTTAAAATACTTTACAACGTCGGCTAAATGCTAATAGTCGACGTTGTAAGTATTTATTTATTTATTTTTTAAATAAGATATAACGTCGGCTATTTATATAGCCGACGTTATAAATAATATTTACAACGACGCCCAGAACAACTACGGAACATAGCCGATGTTAAAAGCTCTATTTAGCCGACGTTAAAAGCCTGATGTGTAGTAGTGACGGTGAAAAACCGTTGTCTATGTGCATTTTTCTTGTAGTGTTCACCATCATTCTGGTCCATATCGTCACCCTCTTCGTCTTACTATGAAGAACTCGAATCTACTTTGACCCGACCCAAATTGGAAGTGGACCTCACTAATATTTGTACCACAAAATAGCCACTTAAAATGTCATTTTTATGCTATTTTTTCAACACGATATACCGCACAAGGAAAAGACCCAATCTGATGAAGCTATAGAGGATTGTCGAGGCCAGAGATCCTTGCAATCAACAATCTAAAAAAACCATTTTTGGAGATCCGCGTTGTCATTGTCCGTCTCGTTAACTCATCCAACACTGCACCACAATTGTATGGAATACGATCCACACATAAAGCTTTGTAGAGCTTGTTCTCAAGAGTCTTCTTAAATTCATATCATATACAATATCTCTTGATATTCAAATCTTGAAGAATGTATCTTGTAATTCTATCTCGTCAACTTTGTTGCTCTCTCTAACCAATATATAATACTCTGATTCTTGGAAGATACGTAATTCCTACGATATTCCATGTAACTCGAATTATTGCCTTAGCCTTGAGGTCTCTTAATCAGATAAAGATATTCTTATAAAATAACCTCAAACCGCATAACTGTTTTGCCAACTATAGTAGATAAGTCTGTATAGTTCCAATGACTAGTTTCCAAAGGCTCTAGTGTAGTGTCTGTTCTGTCAGATCTTCAATCAGTACCTTAACTGACACTAAACCTAACCTATCTAGTTTACCATAATAATTTTGTACCTTACACGTTGAGGTTTACAAAACGCGCACACACACACGCACGCACGCTCGTACGCACAGGCACACATATACATGTAATTAACTCTTTGAAAAAAAAAAAAAAAAAAAAAACTCTTTGAACACACACAAAATTTTGTATCTAATCAACGAGACATCGGAAATGGAGTTCGACTCCCATATCATAGACAAAGCTTGTCTCCCAAATGTAGGTGATGAAGCTTCGTTTGAGATGTAGCTACCCATCAGAGAAAGAGTCACGTCTCTAAAATGGAGCTTTTCTTTGAAATGAATTTCGACAATGTTTCACTTAAAAAGAATTATTTGATTTTAAAGTCAGTTTGTTTTAAGACAAAAATGGAACAGTTTTATTGTAGGTTAAAAATGTTGTGTTAAATACCAATTTTATTAACAATAAAGATAGAAGTAGCATGGCCAATTAAATTGGTAAAATCATATTAAAGTTGTAATATTAAAAAGAAAAAAAAAACAAATAAGTAGGTGGCTTGCAATTAATTAACCATGAGAACAGATATTTTGGAACAATTGCATGGATATATTTGGTAGAGTTTATTTTAGAGCTTATAGCTTATTTTAAAGTACAAATAAGTTAAAAGCTTTAATTATTTGGTAAATATATAGTCTAAAATAATAATTTATTTTGTAACGTTACTTCAAGTAGTGTTTCAAAATAAGTCACTAGCTTTTAACTTTTTTTTTTCTTTTATATTCTTTTTCTTTTATATCCTTACTAATTTACAAAAATAACACAATTTATCCTAACTAATATACAAAAATGATACCATTTATCCTGATCAAAACGCTAATATTGTAGTTTATCCTTTCCTTTTTATTTCATTTTACACTTATCACTTATTCAACAATTAATTTTAAATTCAGTGACTTAATTGCATTTTCTTGTTTAGTTAGATGATTTATTTGACAAGAGTATTTGAGAGGATATAATGGTCTCTTCTTCCAAATACTGTCTACTGAACCAGTAAAGTAAGCTTGTACAGTAAAATTAGTGAAATTAAAAACCATGCATTCGCCCACCCTGAGGCTCAAATCCAAGATCATAAGGTTAAGAGTCTTGCACTCTACTAATTGAGCTAAACGAGCAAATGATTTTTGTTCCTAAAATATATGCATGCGTGATTCATTATATGTAAGAATTTATTTTCGAAGAGTCGCAAATAGTTGATATTCTTAAGAAAAATAATCAAAACAAACATCGACACAATTTTATTCTTAGAAATATTATTTGATTTCTGATTTATTCGATGCATCAAACGTGGTGTTAATGGTTCATCATGCATGCCTTAATTTTTGGGGCTACAAAAGCAGTGCGTAAAGGATCCAGCTCATCTTCCAATAATAGTTTGACCAAACTTCAGTTTTAGAATAATCAAACACTAGCCGTTGACGGTGGCAAATTTTATCTGAAAAAACTTTGTGATTATTTTAATTTTAACTTTTTGCATGTCAAAATTATAAAATATACTCCGTAATAAGTTATAGGAAAAATGTAATTTTAGTCTCTTAATTATTCATTATCAGAGATTTTAGTCATTAATTTTTTATTATGGTAATATACACCCTTAACTCTTCAAAAGAGTTTCAATTTTGACCTCTAGAACAACAAAACTATTAAACTCTATTAAAATTTTACTTAGTACATTGATATTTTAAATTTTTATTATCTTTGTTCTCTATAACATTATTTGTTACGGACTTACGGTATTTCATATGCAAAATAGAGATTTGACAACATTCTTCCCTTAAAATTTTCATTTTCAATTGTGGCACATCGCCCCTATTTTTTATACATAACCCTGTTAAAATCATATTTTTTATTTTACAAATGAAATATCGAGACTAAATAAGATTATAATTACAAAAGAAACATTAAATAGTACTAAAATACTCATGTACTAAGTAAAATTTTAATAGAGTTTAATAATTTTGTTGTTCCATTGATTAAAACTAAGCCTTTTTTGCAAAGTTAGGATATATATTGCAACGACAAAAAATTAAGGACTAAAACCTCTAACAATGAACAAATGAGGGACTAAAATTATAATTTTTTTTCCCTTTAGTTATACCAAATACTACAAATCCCGACATTTACAATATTTGATACATGCAAATATGATATATCTACTTAAATATATAAATTTGTTTGTGCCATGAGAGAGGTCATGAGATTGAGCCTTAGTAAAGATGCTGTTGACTTTGTGTGCTTCATTATGTTTGATCAGATATTACAATGTAATAGAGTCAGTAACATTCGTTTCTAATCTATTAGTATAGAGGCGTGTTTGGTGAGGATGGTAAGGAGTTGAAAAATCATATCCGGCAATGTTTGACCTGGAAAATTAGAGAGTGGCGTATGGTAAAGATGCACCAAAACAGAGTTCTTTGTTTATAAAATATAAACATATCTGGAGAAGCAGATTGATTTTGATTTTTGAAGAAACAGAGCGCGCAATTGCCAATTAGCAATTACAGGGCGGAAATGTTAGGTTTGGTCAATTTCAATTAGGTCCCTGTCTTTGAAATTTTGTTACATCACACCCACATTTTGCACAAAAAGTTAAGCAATCCGTCCCCCTAGTCTTGTCATTGTTTCTACGTATCTTCAATTCAACAATTTAGATTACCTTAATCATGTCAATAACCTATCCTCATTACTCAATTCCTTCCTCCTACACGGCTAAACCTAGGGTGTTAATGAACCGAACATGAACGAATGAAGATTGTTCGTGTTCATTTGTTAAGATTTTTGGAGTGATCGTGCTCGTTTGTTAAGAGTTTTAAAAATTTTGTACGTGTTCGTTTGTTAAACGTTTATTAGTGTTCGATAACGTTCGCGAACATGTTCATGAATATGTTCATTAATGTTTGCAAACATGTTTGTTCACGTTTATGAACACTTAATAACCAAAAAGTCAAAAACGGGCTCATGTTAATGATCACAATTCGTTCGTGAACAAAAAATTAAATAATCTATGTTCACAAACAATAACCAGACAAACAGTACAACAACTATATATATATATATATATATATATATATATATATATATATATATATATATATATATATATATAGGGAAAGGATCAGGTGCATTTGTGGTTTCCCGTGCGGTTGTGCGGTGGATTAATGTGCGTAAGTTATATACTTAATGTGCGTGAGTCGCGTGCTTAATGTGTCTGAGATTTGTACTTAATGTGCGTGAATGTGTAATGTTAATGTGCGTGAATGTGTAATGTTAATGTGCGTGAGTTTTGTACTTAATGTGTCTGAGTATTGTGCTTAATGTGCGTGAAGTTTGTGCTTAATGTGCGTGACTTGAGTTCAGAATTACGAGCTCAGAAGGAAGCAGAACAGAAAGAGAAGGTGGGTGAAGCTTTTCTGATTGTGTGTGAATGGATGGATGTATGTAAACGCACATATGGCTGTTCTGATTTTATGTTAAAAACAAGACAAAATTCATTCCTCCACCACTTCGAAACAAAAAACAGAAGAAAATGCAGCAGTGGATGCGCATAATTTTCACAGCAGTGATGAAGAACACACTCACGCACATTAAGCACACAACTCACGCATCTTAGGCACAAGACTCACACACCTTAAGTACAAAACTCACGCACATTAACATTACACACCCACGCACATTAAGTACAAATCTTAGGCACATTAAGCACAATACTCACGCACATTGAGTACAAACCTCACGCACATTAATCAACCGCACAACCGCACGGGAAGCATTCAACCGCACGGGAACCTTACACTATATATATATATATATATATATATATATATATATATATATAGAGAGAGAGAGAGAGAGAGAGGGGGGGGAGAGGGAGAGAGAGAGAGAAAGAGTTGAGATCGCGTGCGGCCTGGCTGCTACATGCGGCTATGCGGTCAAATAGGAGCCCTTGGATTTAAACAATCCAACGCATCACATTCCTTACAAATTGGCACCCTAGTTTTCCAAACAAGCGAACTGCAGGGTAAATTTATCAACCCATTAAAATTCAAAGTTTCTCTATTTATGAATAATAGACTACAAAATTTCAAACTCTGCATTCACAATCCCAAAGGTCAATTACCATACCGTACTCCAGGCGACGATGAACACGGCGAGACAACGACGAACAAATCCCCAACGCAACGAAGAACTAACTACAACTCTAGAAAACAACAAGAATGCAAATGACCAACACATGGAGGTATGCAGAAACAGAACAAAGGGCACGGGAATAGGGTAAATCACATTGTTGTGTGTTTTATTTGTGTAATTGGTGCATTGTTAGCCTTACTCTGGTGTATTTGTGGATTCGGAACAGGTCTTCCTGTGTGGTCAGTACGATTTACTCCATTAGGTATGCATAAAACACCACGCAGTGTTCGAAAATGCACCAGAATGAAAATGCCACAAAATGCACCACACACAAAAAAATGTACCACACATAATGGTGTACTTCCAAACACTATGTGGTGCATTTCTGCAAACCTAATGGTGTAATCCGCACCGATGGTGCATTTCTTAACACTGATGGTGTTTTTTTTAGTTAAATAATGGTATATAATTTGACTGTCTGTTGTGCTAGAAATTAAGTTCTCGTGCGGGTAAGTGTCTCCCATGCGGTTGTGCGCTGAGTAATGTGCGTGAGCTTTGTACTTAAGGTGTGTGAGTCTTGTGCTTAAGGTGCACGGGTTTTGTGCTTAAGGTGCGTGGGTGTGTACTTAATGTGAGTAGTTGTTGAAACTTAAGGTGCGTGAGTTTTGTACTTATGGTGCGTGAGTTTTGTACTTATGGTGCGTGAGTCTTGGGCTTAAGGTGCGTGAGTCTTGTGCTTAAGGTGCATGAGTTTTGTGCTTAATGTGAGTAGTTGTTGAAACTTAAGGTGCGTGTTTTTTGTGCTTAAGGTGCGTGAGTTTTGTGCTTAATATGCGTGAGGTTTATGCTTAAGGTGCGTGAGTTTTGTGCTTAAGGTGCGTGAGTTTGTGTTCTTAAGGTGTTTTGTTTATGTGCTTAATGTGCGTGTATTGTGTACTTAAAGTGCGTCAGTTTAATGCTTAATGTGCGTCCACCCGCACAACCGAAAGGAAGCCCTACCCGCACCTGATCCCTTCCCTAATATATATATATATATATATATATATATATATATATATATATATATATATATATAAGGGTTCAGGTGCGGTAAAAGTTTCCTGTGCGGTTGTGCGTTGACGCATCTTAAGCCTTAAAATCTAAATCAACGGCTCAAATCAATTAAAATTTAATAATAATAATAATAATAATAAACGTGTCTGGTATAATGGAGCTAAAAATGGCGCACATTAAGGGATAGAAACACGCACTTTAAGTATTAGAACAATGCACCTTAAGTGTTAAAATGACGCACGTTAAGTTTTGTTCTTGAGGGTTTGAACCACCCCTCAGTTCAAAAGTTTTGTTCTTCTTGTGGGTCTAAACCACCGCTCAGTTCAAAAGTTTTGTTCTTCTTGAGGGTCTGAACTATCCGTGACTCACAAACAATGTTGCAAAAACGTTTGGCGCCCCCTAGGCGGCAAGTGGGCGCCTAGCCGATTTTTTTTTTAAATTTTTTTTTAATTAAAAATTAAAAATTTTTAAAATTTAGTAATAAAACATAAGGTTTCCATAGTTATTTCTCCGAAACTATTTACGAAAGTGGTTGTAAAATTGTTCAAAAGATTGTTTAAACCATATAAATACATTAAAAAAAAAAACTAAAATTAAGAGCTAAAGAAGCATTTTTTGGGAAATTAGTGGACCAAACCGCCTATGGCGATTTGCGATGGATAGATCTCAAAAAAATTCGCGATTTGAAAAAAAAATTGTCCAAAACGGACAACCGAGTTAAAAGTTATTGCCGGCGGTTCAGCCGGCTAGGCGGTCTAGACGGCCGCCTAGAACGCCTAGCCGGCCGGCCGCGGAGGAGGCCGATTCCGGCCTTCTTCGCGGTGGCGGCCGGGCGCCTAGGCGCTATTTTTGCAACCATGCTCACAGAGAAGGGGGCGCACAAAGAAGAGACAAGACGCACCTTAAGCACAAAACCCACGCACCTGGCCTTAAACACAAAACTCACGCACGTGGCCTTAAGTACAAAACTCACGCACCATAAATGTTAAAATGGCGCATGTTAAGTTTTGTTCTTGAGGGTATGAACCACCCCTTAGTTCAAAAATTTTGTTCTTCTTGTGGGTCTGAACCACCACTCAGTTCAAAAGTTTTGTTCTTCTTGAGGGTCTGATCTACCCGTGACTCACAGAGAATGGTGCACAAAGAAGAAACAGGACGCACCTTAAGCACAAAACTCACTTACCTTAAACACAAAACCCACGCACCTTAAGCACAAAACTCACGCACCTTAAGTTTCAACAACTACTCACATTAAGTACAAAACACACGCACCTTAAGTACAAAATTCACGCACCTTAAGCACAAAACTCATGTACCTTAAATTTGACCTAGTTGCAAAAATTACCAAATTGCCACCGATTTTTTTTTTTTTAATTTTGGTAATCATGGACGTTGATTTAAAATAAATCAATGGCTCTCCTCTCACTGCACAACCGCACCTGGAGCTGCCAACCGCACCAGAACCTCATTCTCTATCTCTCTCTTTCTCTCTCTCTCTCTCTCTCTCTCTCTCTCTCTATATATATATATATATATATATATATATATATATATATATATATATATATATATATATATATATATATATATATATATATAGACATGTTTAACAGCTTGTTCATGAACATGCTCGTAAACATTATTAAACGAATACAAACGAGCTTCTTAGCAAACGAGCCTACAACTGTTCAGAATCTATTCGTTTATGAACCGAGCTCTAAAATTTGTTCATTTATGTTCGGTAACCTTAATAAACGAATATAAACGAACTCTTAACGAACACGAACATGAGTAGTTTATCGAAAGCTCGGTTCTCTAACACCCCTAGCTACTCCTATTACTTATTTTAAAATGTTACACCTTTTCTTTCATTTTATGTATCTTATTTATTATTCACGGGTCAGAGCAATTTTTAAAATTTTTTATTTAATATTTTGTTTTAATGTTTAAATTTGACTTTATTATTTTATACTCCGTAATACTTTTGAAGTGATTTCTAGATATATAAATTTTATATACTAACTCTGAATTAAATATTATTAAAAAATAAATTGTAAATAACTTAATTAAGTTTTTTAATCGAATCGGACACATAAAATGGGATGGATCGGATTTAGTATAATTTTAGCCCCTTACTTACAAAATAAATAGAAGTTTAATCTCTAAGTATCAGAAATTGGTAAATGTGTTCCTTAGGTATTTATAAAAGTGGCTATTTTCATCTATTGAAAAGATTAAAATAACCACTTGTAATACTTCCACTTTTGGACCATAATATATGAGCATGAAAGAAGCCATTTTTGTACATTTACGCAACAGTTAGGGACTAAACTTGTACTTTTCTTATAACTTAGGAAGAAATATCGATACCAAGCATTGTTACTTATTTAAGTGAAACAAATTTGAGATATAACAAACATTTGAATTATGAGTTCCACTAACAATTATGTTTTATATAATTCTTTTCTTTTTTTTTTTAATTTGGAGACGGGGTAAACCAACCGTCACTATTATACATTGGGTAAACTCTATTATTGTGTAATATTCTGTAAATTATACAAGAGAGATAACCACTCTATTAGTGCGTGTAATATTTTGTAAATCATAAAAGAGAGATAAATAGCACTAGAAATACCTTACTCAAGACACTCGTTTGAATTTGTGATCTCCCATTTGAGAGAGCCACAGACATGTCATTGAGTTACAAGCTATTTGACGTATTAACAAATATAATTAGTCTCCCTATTTAATAGTCTTCTAATTAAAGACTTACTTAACATCAACTGCGTTAACAACTTAATAATTAGTTCTCGTTCGCAACGACTTGTATATTGATTGACACACTTTGTCAAGCCCTGAATCTATAATAATCCATAATTCAATTTATAAAACGAAATTGATTTCGTTTCCTAATGTTTGACTTTAAGGTTGCTAATTTGAAAGAAAATTTTGCTTACCAAACAATCATGTTAAAGACAATTAACACTTCGTGCATATAATTCTTACAAAATAAATATAATATTGTATATGGTACAAATTAAATATACAAGTATATATATATACTTATCTGAATTGTATTTGATGTCATAACATTATTGTTAGTAATATTCGTAACAAATTATTACACTTAGATAATTGTATTAGATATAATTCGATTTTAATGTAATTTAATATTGTAAATATTTGTGTGAATAATAATGTAAAAATGGAATATTATAATGGATGTGACATGGTCCATTAATTTAATTTAATGAATAGGAATAAATAAAGGTGGGGTAATAAGTGATAGCTGAGGGATGATTTGAAATGAAATAATTGGACATGAGTGAAGACAATGTTGATCATGAGATGGACATCACTTTTATTTGTGCAACCATCATTATCTTCCATTCTACTACCTACGATATATAGCTTACGTAGTTACGTCCAACCATATCATATATGATTTTACGTACGCTCTGCCTACATCCTATATTCCTATTCTTTTACGTATCACTATTCAACGTAGCTATCACAATATATCTAACACACCCAACGTATATATACAATGGAAATTTTTTAAGAGAGTGAAGGTTTCTACTCCCACTACTAAATTTCTTGAGATGACACAATTTGGACCAATAATTTGAAATTATAATGATCATGGTCTCTCCCCCTTTAATTATCTTTCATTTCTTGTGAAACATTTAAGAAAGTATGGCCGGCTTTTGGTAGTAAAAGTGAGAGTCTTTGTAGGACTTGTATACAATATTAGTTTTATGTGGGATGATTTGACATGAACTTAACATATTAAAGTATAAATAAATTGATAGAAGATAAATGGATGTGGAAAATTAAATTTGAAGTGAAAATGATAGATCTTTTTTCTGCATGTTAAGTCAAATTTACTATAGTTTTAGACTTTTAGTGTTTTTGTATATGTATGTTTTGTAGAGAGCTCGTGCTTGAAATAATTTTCATCGGATTTGAGTTAGAGAGATATTTGGTAGAGTTTGAGGATGAAGTTGTCTTGCCCCTTAGCTTCTTCATTGACCCAGTGCATTTTTATAACAAAATAATAGGTGGTGTGTATGGTAATAGAGAGCTATTGATGATATGGCGGCCTTGATTGGTGGGATGCATGTAGAATAATCACCATTTAATATCTTCATTTAATTTGTAATCGCAATCATAAATATACTTTAATTATTAATATGACCGAACTAATTCCATGAGTTAAACTGCTAATATGTTTTCCGAGCATTTGATATTATTAGGACTAGTATTAGGACTCTTTGTATTTGAGTTATATTATTACTTCATGTCCTAGTCTTTCTATAATTCCTCTTGTATATATTCCCCCAGTCTGTACAGTTGTAATTACTGTTCAGTTAATACAGTTTATACAGTTCTCATCTGCTATCAGTTAAGCTAGGGTTTTTGTCTTTATTCCTATGGCTGAAGGATCTGTTAATTCCTCCGAACGGACCATGTTTGATGTCGCTATCACGTCTTCTGCTAGCATGCCTCGCTTTCTACTGCTCATCACTTTATCAGTATTAAGCTCACCCATAAGAAGTATCTGTTTTGGAGAACTCAAGTCGTGCCGTTTCTGGACGGACACGGTCTCATGCTGTTCGTCGTCGGTGGGAGCCACCTGTATCCGGCTGCCTTCTTACCCGTCGTTGACGGCGCCCTACCCGAGTCCAACCCCGCTTACACGGCGTGATTTTGTCATGACCGGGCTCTTATGTCTATGTTGATTTCTTCTCTCTCTGAGGAAGTGACAACACATACAAGGTTTCGGGATATGCTTCATTAGCTCATCACGTGTCAAAGATGTGGGATGAATCCTGGATTTTATCGCTCTCAAAGGACGACAAATTGTATATGCCCAATGGTATCAACATCAAGAAAGAGGTGTGTGTGTGATTGGGCAAGTGTCACGCATTTTGATTTCAAGATTGTAGCAAGGGGTAAAACAACAACTAAGAAAGCAAATTGAACTAAACAAATGAAATGAAAGAGGATTGAATTGTTAGTCTTTTTCATTATGCAATTAGGATTATTGGTCTAAGGTAGAATGCTGTAAATGCTAGAATCTAGGGAGATTACTTGTGTCCTTTCATTCTTCAATTACTAGGACTTGTCTTCTAGAAACTAGAATTCCCCTTTGGGCTCTTAGAGTCTATAGGACATTTCCTCAAACACTTTGTCTACACTACCTTCATAGCTTAATCCTCTCGGATCCTTAAGCTAGGAAATGTCATGGATAGAAGCTTCAAGTGATCTAGCAATCTCTTGCCTGGATCACTTGCTTAACACAACCCTAGGAGGTGGCCTAGCTCCATAGGATGCATACAAATCAATCCAAGTCAACAAGATTCACAAGCATAGCAACATTCATAACCCTAATTTGAGAATTAAAGCTCACATAGCATCATGATCAAGACATACAATTCAATCCCTAGAAAACCTAGCCACTCATAGCCAAAGCATTCGACATTGTAAACATAGATCTAACAAAGCAATTGAAATTATAAGAGTAATAGAAAATACCAATTGAGATTACAAATGTTGAAGCTCTACAATCATCCTTGATTGGAAGAGTGTCAATCTCCTTCTTCAAGGATTCTTCACAAGAGAGAGGCTAGAGAGAAAATCTAGAGAGAGAATGTAAAATTGCTAAAATTGAAAGTTGTTTAAGGTCTAACTCTGATCTCTAAGTAGTTCTCCAACTGTTCTCCCCTAATCTAATCTATTCTAGCCTATTAAATAGCTTCCCACAAATTTTGGCCTTCAAAAATCCGCCTAGACAGAAACTTCAACGCACACCCAACGCCCGCCCAATGTGTGTTGGCCGGTCACTTATCCTTCCACGATGCTCGTCCAACGCACATTGGCCAGTGCGTGGGACTTTCTGTTTCTCTTCCACGCACGTCCACCGTGCGTTGGGCCTTCTAGCCTTGGCTACGGTCCGCGGGCCTTGCAATGCTCCCGAGTGTGCCACCATGCCTCTTTTAAGTTGAAACCTTCCTAATGTCACAAAAACACAAAGTGTGGTGATATTTTATAATACAATACACATTATAGCTTAAATGGTCAAGAATGGTGCACAAATGATCACAATTAAACTCAAACTACACCCCTAAGAGACCTTAAAACTAAGTGTCTTTGGCACTTATCAGGAAGTCATGCACCTTGTCGTTGATCGTCATACGTCACGGGAGGTTTGGGAGTCAATCGAACAATCTTTGGCTTCCGCATCTCATTCCCGGTAACTAAATCTCCTTGGCCAATGTCAGTCTCTTAGACAGGGAAATTCCACGGTTGCCGATTATATTTATCGTGCTCGTGATATTTTGGAGGACCTATCTCTGGTAGGTCGGCCGGTTGCATTGGACGAGATGAATCTTTATGGGTTTCGGGGTTTACGGCAAGAGTTTCAAAACCTGACAGGATCACTTTCGGTTCGCGGTCACCCCATTACCCTTAGAGAGCTTGCCGATTTTCTTGGTGCTCAAGAATATATTTGCGGACCTGTCAACGGCGGTTCACCGGCGGTCTTTACTGCCTAGCGAAGAGGGGGGAACCGCTGCAACAATTGCGGTGGTAACCGCGGTGATCAGATCAACGGCGGACAGCGAGGAGGTGGTGGTCGTTCGACTGGAGGCCACGGCGGTGGTCAACGTAGCCGCGGTGGTCACGGTAAAAACCAGTGTCAAATTTGTTGTCATACCTGTCACACGGCTTTAGCATGTTACAATCGTTATGATCCTCCTCCTCAAGTAAATTTGACATATCAGAATAGTAGTCCATATCTAAATGGTTCTCAGGTATGGATTCCAGACACTGGGGCAACTAATCATGTGACTCTAGATATTACAACCCAATCTACTTCTTAGGAATACACGGGTAATGCCACTTTGCGTGTTGGTGATGGTAAGACACTCTCTATTAGTCGTGTTGGTCATGCTTCCTTTAATACCCCATCTAGATCTTTCCAATTATCTAATATCCTTCATGTTCTGGTTTGTCTACATCTTTGTTATCGGTTCAAAAATTTGGCTCGGGTGTTCTTTGAGTTTCACCCATCTTTTTTTGTTGTGAAAGATACCAATACCAAGGAAATGCTGCTACAGGGCAATAGCTCTGGGGTCTATACAGGCTTCCAATCAACAGTTCGCCTCCCTCCGCGTTTCTTTCCGCTCGTACGTCTGCGTCAGTGTGGCATCATCGTTTAGGACATCCACATCATCGTGTTTTACTTCGTATTCTTCAGTCATGTTCGGTTAGTGGGTCTAGTAATTCTATTCATTGTAATTCTAATTTGTGTAATGCGTGTCAAATGGCCAAATCTGCTCGATTCTCATTGTCACATGTTGAGTCATCAAGTTCTAGTGTTCTTGACTTAATATATACAGATATTTGGGGTCCAGCTCCTTTATTGTCTATTGTTGGTTATCGCTATTTGGTCATTTTTGTGGATGATTATACCCGTTACACCTGATATTTCCCCATGAAATTAAAATCTGATATGTTTGTCATCTTTGATCAATTTCGTATGTCATCTTTGATCAATTTCGTACCATGGTTGGACATTTTTTCAACAAAAAAGTTAAGTCCATTCAATCATATCTAGGAGCTGAATATAAAAAGTTGCACCGTTCCATTGTTCAGTTAGGAATCGTTTATCGACAATCCTATGTCTACACTCATGAACAAAACGGTCATGTTGAACGAAAGCATAGACACATAGTTGAAACGGGTTTAGCTCTCCTAACCCGTGCCTCTGTTCCATATAAATTCTAGGATTTTGCTTTTGAAACCGTAGTTTATTTAATCAACAAAATGTCATCCGTTGTGTTAAATAACTCCAGTCCTCACTTAATATTGTATAACTACCATCCTTCCTACTCTTTTCTTCGTGTCTTTGAGTGTCTATGTTATCCGTATCTCCGACTATACAATCGTCATAAAATGTCATATTGTTCTTCTCCATGTGTCTTCTTAGGATATCCTGAGTCGTTCTGGGGTATAGGTGCATGGACTTACAAACTAACAAGATTTATGTGTGCAGACAGCCAGACATGTGAGGTTTGATGAGACAGTCAATCCCTTTGCTACTAAAAATAATTTGCAGGCATCTCCTCCATTACAAATCAGTCTAGGCTGAATCGGTTTTTTATCCTACTGCGATCATCACTGCCCCGCCTAGGCAACCTCATGGCAGTATCGACGCCGCCTCCAACGACAATACCGCCGCACCGTCGTCGCAGCAGCAACCCGCGACCCAGTCGACCGGCGGCCTATCCAAACACGAGCCGACGGATCACACCGTCCAACCGGCTGCCAGACCTCGTGGTCGACCTCGAGGTAAGACCGTGAAATCCACCGTCCGGACTCACGTGATGAGTATTCGGAGTCGGTCGTAGGCTCCACCATCAGCTTTAACGGTTCAGGTTTGTCCTTCGGATCCCACTTTTAGGCACTTGATGTTCATAATGCCTTTTTAAATGGAAATGTAACACTCCTGATTTTTTAAATAATTAAAAGCTTATAAAATAAAGGCAGACTAATTATAATTATCCAAACGGAGCATAAACTAAACATAGTTGTCGGGGTGCTATGCCACACCTAGGTTTGAGAACCTAGATGCACAGGCTAAGACTATCCATGCAGGTGTAATCCATAAGTCGATAAACAAAACACAATCCACGGCACGCAGGGCGGCTACTGTATCTAGGGCTAACTAAACTAAGACTACGAGTCCATCTAGCGCGCTCCTTAGCTAATGATTATCACCTGAAAAAAAACATATCGTAACAACCATCAGCGAATAATGCTGGTAACCCACTCCAACGCGTTAAGTACAATATAGGTAGATATAAGGAAATCATTTTGAAACCGGAATATATATATAACCTATGCAACTCTAGCTTTAAACCAAGATCAAGACTTGAGACACAATAACAGACTCGACATTATAGAACAATCATAAAGGCTAGCATGCGTCCTAAAAACACAATGTAAGGCATAACAGACAAATAAGCTCATAAATAACAAATAGAGATAATCAAAAGGGATTCAAAGATACTCAATTAGCAAGTAATCATCAAGTCACACAAACCATCTTCCAACCTTATACCAAGTTCCAACCTTTTCGCTCCACTCCATCCTTATTTCAGTTCCAACCTGTACCTCCAGGTCACCCTTATCCCTCCTTCCTTATTCCTCTAGAGCAACTACATGCCCCACTCCGTAACCACCAACAAGTCCACCAACATGGTAGCACCGAAGTGTCATTCGCATGGTCCGTACCTCTAACATGATGCCGCGGTGCTTATACCCTGACCCAAGACTTTACCTAGCAAGTCTAAGGGGTGGTCCGTGCCTTTAGCACGATAACCGAGCACTCGTTGTGCTTTCCGCCAACAATTCATTTCCACCAATCACAATCTCATCATCATCAGTCACATCGATCATTGTGCAATGACCACGATACCCATCATCATTCAATCAATCAACACATAATCAATCAATAATCAATCAACACATAACAACAATGACACGTACTACACATAAATTCCTAGAACGGTATTCAAAATATCAAACGAGACTCATACACGTCAAACAGGGTACAATGAAACACGGGGAAACATCAAACGGGGAAAAACACCCCACCACACACCCACATTCCAACGGGTGGGCGGTGGGTGGTGGACCACCCGCCGGCGGTGGCACTGTGCATGCCTGCCGGCTGCCCGCTGGAACTGCGCAGTACGGGGCAACGGGTAGGTGGTGGGGACTCGTCCCCCCACCTACCCCCCACTGGTACGAAGGCATAATTCCGGCTCGGGGTTCGTTCGGGGAACTCAAAACCATGTCCAAACACTTTTCAACACGTAACAACAATATCACGGATTCAATTAACGAAGACTAAACCAAGAATCATTCCAAATAAGTTCTAACACGATTCCTAAACATGCCAAGACCCGACACCAATCACATAACGGTTCAGGAGCATCTGGAACCTCAAGAACATCAAGAAATCTATATGCAAAGTCCTAAAGAAAAATCCTAAGCTAGACTCAACACCCAATCTTGCATAAACCCACCCCAAATATACCAAGAACATCACCACAACGAGATTCACGATATAAACCCTAGGGACAAGCTCTAGACATAATTAAATACGGAGTAAAAGACAATTTCGGTCCTAGACTTATAGTGGCACGGATAATTTTAGTCCTTTATAAAAAAAATCAGACAATTTGTGGACACTCTTATTGTGACGAGGACAATTTTGGTCCTCCGTCAGTCTTTTCGTCTGATGGCTAGTTTGGAGAGGGGTATTTCCATCTTTTCATCGTACCTCCTTCTTGCAGCCTTCTAGATTGTCATTCTCAACCACTATAAACACCGAGGAGATGACCCATTCGCTAAATTTCCCTCTTTTAGTAGACTCAGTGCTTCACCTGAGGGCTACGTTCTTTACATTTCGTTTGGTTCCCAGAACACTATCAGTGCTTCACAGATGATGGCGTTGGTCCAAGTGTTGAGAACGACACTCTAAGGGTTGAAAAGACGCAATTACACCCCTCAAATGGGACATCTAACGGGAAGATTGATGGAGGACCAAAATTGTCCTCGTCACAATAAGAGTGTCCACAAATTGTCTGATTTTTTTGAGGACTAAAATTGTCCCTGCCACTATAAGTCTAGAACCAAAAATGTCTTTTACTCTTAAATACGAGATTACACATATAATCAATCAAAATATCAAGATCACCAAGATTATCAAATAAACACAATATAACTCCTAGGCAAGGCTCTATTAAGACTCATATGTGTAACCATCCATACAATTATCAAATGAGCCAATAAATAAGATGTAGTAAGGAAAATAGGTTTTGTAAGACATGGGTTCCCTCTTAGCCGAATCAATATCCTTGGCTACTAAGGTTCTTCTCTAAGGTCTCCCTCCAATGGATTTCCCTAGGTTCAGTGGTGGGGAATTCCTTTGCTAGATTTCCTTGGGGAATGTCTCACGTGGTAGAATTAATTGTGGTAGGGTTTCTAAATGTTTTCTAATCCTCTATATATAGATTCAGGAATCCTAACTAGAATCTGAGTAGTAAAGCCTCACTTTCCCTATTCCTAATAGAATTAAAGACTTGATTATGGATGAGGGTCCATGATCCATTGTGGACCATACTAATTAATTAATGGGAATGCTAGTCTAATTAAATCCTTTTTAATTATGTGTTAACGGAATTAATTCCACGATTAGTCCGGATACGGAGGCCGTAACACGGGGTGTTACAGGAAAGCTATCTGAGATTGTGTACATGAAGCAACCACCTGGTTATATTGATACTCAGTATCCCAATCATATTTGCTTACTGAAAAGGTCTCTTTACGGATTAAAACAAGCGCCTAGGGCTTGGTTTAATCGTTTGCACACCTTCTTACTATCTATTGGTTTTGAGGCATCAAAAACAGATGTGTCCTTGTTTTACTACTCACAGGGAACTGGTTGTGTATATCTGTTAGTTTATGTGCATGATATACTTATGATGGGGAGTGATCAGGATCTAGTTACCCAGTTAGTGTCAAAACTTTCTACTACCTTTAAAATTAGAGATCTTGGTGAACCTGGATTTTTTCTTTGGAATTGAGACAGTTAAATGCAATGATCGAATTTTGCTTTCACAACAGAGATACATGAATGACATTATAAAACGTGCTGGAATGACATAATGTAAAGCACTATCTACTCCTATTTCTACTTCAAAACTCGTGGTCATTGATACATCCTTGTACGATGATCCTACACAGTACAGGAGTTTGGCTGGTGCATTACAGTATTTAACTATCACTCGTCCTGATCTTTCTTTTGCAGTCAATCAGTTGTGTCAACACATGCATGCTCCTAAAGTTTCTCACTAGGAACAATTAAAAACAGTTTTGAGGTATGTTAAAGGAACTATTACTTTTGGTTTACGAGTCAGATAGTCATCTTTAAGGGAAATTCATGCCTTCTCTGATCCTGACTAGGCTAGATGTCCTAAGGACATAAAATCTACAAGTGGTTTTGCTGTGTTTCTTGGCTCTAATCTTGTTCTTGGGTCTACAAGAAACAAAGAACTGTTGCTAGATCTTCTATTGATGATGAATATAAAGCTCTAGCAGATGTCTGTGCTAAGGTAATTTGGATTATGTCACTTCTACGAGAAATCAGGGTTCCAGGTATCTCTGTCCCTAAATTATGGTTTGACAATCTTGGGGTTATGTATATGTGTGCTAATCCCATTTTTCATGCACGCACCAAGCATGTAGAAATAGATTATCATTTTGTGAGAGATAAAGTTGCTGTTGGAGATATTCAAGTCAATTTCATCTCAACAAAAGATCAACTTGCAAACATATTTACTAAAGCTTTGCCTAGTCCTAGGTTTTTTTTTTTTCTTAGAGACAAGATACAGGTTACTAGTATACCATGTGCTTGAGGGAAAGTATTAGGACAATTATTAGGACTCTTTGTATTTGAGTCACATTATGACTCCCTGTCATAGTCTTCCTATAATTCCTCTTGTATATATTCCACAGTCTATACAATTGTAATTACTATTCATCTAATACAGTTTATACAATTCTCATCGATGTCATTGGGTATATTAGAACATTGGGACTATACCACCATACATACTTAATTTCTATATACACTCTTTGTCCCATTTTACCTATCATTTTATTAAATATTAGTCAACCAACTATTTCTTCTTTACTTATTCTCTTTAGTATTTTACTATTACTTTTACATTTAAAATTTGTTTTTAATAGTATTTTTTTTTAAATGTAATTTTGAAATATATAAATTTCATATACTACTACTACTAAATGTAATATTATGAAAAATAAAATGTATGTTGGGTCGGGGTGTGGGGGGGCCTTAGGGTTGGAGTTCAGCCTTTGGAAGAATGAAAAATAAATTGTAAATAACTTCAGTCAAACTTCTTTAACCGAATCAGACACATAAAATGGGATAAAGGGAATACTTTTTAAATCTTAGGAGTAACCATGTGTCAGTTCGAGATCAAGGCAGCAAAATCCTACACCAACCTAGGCAAAAAGGCTCTCAAAACCCGAGATTAAAAAAAATAAAAAAAAAATAAAAAGGAGAAATTTTTACTTATTGAAACTATTATATCATTTATTAACAGTTTTTAACAGATTGTGGCTCTGTTTGGCAGAGCTTAAAACTTATTTTAAGCTACTAATAAGCTATAAGCTCAGTTTGGTAATGTTCCCGAAATAAGCTAGTAGCTTCTTAACTTTTTTCCATCTTCCTTATTATTTTAAATAAATGACATCCTTTACCCTTCCCAATTAAAACTTTTTTGGTCTTTTATCTTCTCCTATATTTTTATTCATCCTCCTCCGCGACTCTTCACCGCTCACCAACTCTTTATAAGCTATGTTTGATGTTATTACGACCACATTTGCACTACATAATTATATTCAGAAAAATTCACAAAATGACATGATATTTAATGTGCTTGAGCAGCATTCAGATTAGCGCGATGAACTTCAACATTCAAGTAGTAATATCTCCATCAACGAAAATTTGATTGAGACCTCTATTGAGATACAGGAGATTCGCATCAATATTGCTACTTCATTACAGGATGCTAGATCATGATTATGCTAATAGTTTCATTTCAAAATGTTAAATTTTAGTATGTAAACAAACCTATTTAAATTTAAAACTATTTAAATTTTATGAAGATATCCTTTTTAGTCTTTCTACATTCATTAGTTTATCAAAAAATTAATTTTACCAAAAACTTTTAAGCATAATCAGCTAGCTTAACCGCTCTTCAGTTTTCAGCTTATAGCTTATAGCTTTTGGCGCAAATTCGGTCGTGAATATTTTACCACCAATATTTCGCGGGTTTTATGTTTCCTTTGCGCCAAGATTCGCGACGGAATTAAATTCCGTCACCCTTTCCGTCGCAAATTTGCAACGGAAGCAATTCGGTCGCAATATCCGTCGCGTTTTTGCAACGGATTAATATCTGTCGCAATTTTTCGTCGCAATTTGCGATTTTTCTTGTACTGTATGTTTGGTAAACCTAGTTGAAAAGGTAGCTGAAAGTTTAAAGGGAGCTGAAAGCTGAAAAGGTATAAGCTAGGAGCTAAAAACTGAAGAGTTGTTAAGCTAGCTGTTATGCTTGAAAGTGTTTGGTAAAATTAGCTTTTTGATACGCTGATAAATATAAAAAGACAAAAAAAGGACATTTTCATAAAATTTAAATTAATTTGTTTACATATTAAAATTTAACATTATGTCTTTAAAAAAATTAATATTTTGAAATAAAATTATTAGCATAATCATGATCTAGCATCCCATAATGAAGTAGTAGTATTGTTGCGAATCTCCTTCATCTCATAATAATAATAATAATAATAATAATAATAATAATAATAATAATAATAATAATAATAATAATAATAATAATAATAATAATAACAATAACAATAACAATAACAATAACAATAACAATAATAAGAATAATAATAATAATAATAATAATAATAATAATAATAATAATAATAATAATAATAATAATAATAATAATAATAATTGTGGTGAAAGTTGATAAAGGAGAAGAAAAAATGATTTTAATTGTGAAGGGTAAATGATGTCATTTCTTTAAAATAATAAGGGCAAAGATGAAAAAAAAAAAAAAAAAAAAAAAAAAGTTAGGAAGCTACTAGCTTATTTTGAAAATAAGCTCTTATTTTAAGATACGAGCTTATTTTGGGAACATTATCAAACAGAGCTTATAGCTTATTAGTAGCTTAAAATAAGTTATAAGCTCATAAATAAGCTCTGACAAACAGAGCCTTTTAGCTCTCAGCTACTTTTCAGCTTTCAACTATCTTTTCAGGTAGGTTTGTCAAACACAGCATGTGTGAGAAACCTGGTTGTTTGAGTACTCACGTGGGCCATGCGAGCTCACGATTGATCTGGCAAAAGTGGTGGCTAGAGTTGCCAAAACGAGCCCAACCCGTTTAGCCCGTGTAGATACCCGAGTTATACAGGTTGGCTTATGTAACCCGCAAGTCAACCCATATAACCTGCCACCCAACTCCATGTTTATTTGTTTTTTTTTTAGTTTAAATGGAGTTTGTATTAGTGTTTAAAAAGTATTGGTTAAAAAAAAAAAAATTGAACTCTTAACCCTTCAATTGATCTAAACCTAATAAGACCAATTATACTAAGGCCCTGTTTGGTAAAAAATTGTCTTATAGGCTAATTTTGACTTATTTGACCACTATTAATTGTTTGATTTAGTTAAGAGTTAATTACCAAAATGGTCCCTTGACTATAGCGAAATTACCAATTTGGTCCTTAACTATTTTTTTAACCAATTAAGTCCCTCAACTTTAAAAATCTTAACCAATTTGGTCCTCCGTTTGTTTGACCGTTAGTCAACAGTTAACTTGGGACCAAATTGATAATTTTGCTATAGTCAAGGGACCATTTTGGTAATTAACTTTATGGGTGGACAATTCGGTTTAGTTTTTTCGAACCGAACCGAACTAGTTTGGTTCAGTAATATACCGAACAACCGAACGGTATTGGATTCTTGTATACCGAACGGTTCGATAAAAAACCGATCCGAATTGTTCGGTAAAAAATTAAAATGAACCGAATACCGTTTGATTTTTTTAAAAATATAATAATAATAATAATAATAATAATAATAAAAAAATAAATAAATAAAAAGTAAATCCAAGTCCCTTGCTGCTTGCTTTGCCATTCAGCTCATATTCTCACGGGTATCTCTCGTAAATGATTTATTTGATTTCTTTATGGTTTGTTATTAAAAGTTCTATATTATGTGTTATGGTGTTTACATAGTCCATATCCAAAGTCTAATATATAACAAAATAGCAATCCAAAGTTAAAACAGTATTCGGTTCGGTTCGGTTCGGTTTTTACCGAACAATTCAGTTCGGTTCGAGGTTTTACCGAACCGTTCAGTATACAAGAATCTATTACCGTTCGGTTGTTCAGTATATTACCGAATCTAACTAGTTTGGTACAGTTCGGTTCGAGAAAACTGAACCGAATTGCCCACCCTTAAAGTTAATTACCAAAAATGGTCCTTAACTATAGCGAATTACCAATTTGGTCCCAAGTTAACGGTTGACTAATGGTCAAACAAACGGATGACCAAATTGGTTAAGATTTTTAAAGTTGAGGGACTTAATTGGTCAAAAAAAATAGTCAAGGACCAAATTGGTAATTTCGCTATAGTCAAGGGACCATTTTGGTAATTAACTCTTTAGTTAAAATATCAATATAAGTGTTTGGTTAATTAGCTTTTTGCAACTCCAAAATGCTAAAATTTAAAAAGCTACTCCAAGCAACTTTTTCAATTAACTTTTTCATAAAATAAATTATACCAAATAGCTATCAGCTAACAGCTAATTTATCAAACACTTTTCTACAACAGTTAAAGTTATCAACTACTTATACCCTCTAATTAACACAATTAGATAACAGCTAATAGCTATCAGCTAACAATCATTTACCAAACAGACTCTAAATGTATTTATTAAACATTTTTGTATAAATATATATTTATTTAAATCATTCACAAACATTATATATAAGCACACATGAAATTTGTTTAAAAAGGTTTAATGTGTTGGATTGGATTGGTAGATGTAATAATTTTTAACTCATAGGTTAGAGATTCAAATCTTGACAACTCTACGGGTGGCTAACTGAGTAGAGCACGATTCTTGTACTAACACTCTATTGGTCGTAACATACCTAACAAAGTTTTTGACCTAAGTGCAACAAATAGATCAAGAATTTCATTTATAATAATGTAACGACGTAAAAATTCACTCATTGGGGTGTCTGGTTGGCATGAATTGAAATTCAATGCCAATGCAATTCTATGAAAGAAGAAACTACATTGTTTGGTTGGAAAGAATTGCAATTCTCTCAATTCAATGAATTGCAATTCATAGCCCTCTCCATATGAATTGCAATTCAACCACACAAATGAAAGGAAAAAGGAAGAAAATGACATGTTTACCCTTGAATATTATTATTATTATTAGGAATAAGGGTCAAATAGGCCACTGAACTGCACACCAAGTTGCAATTAGGCCATCAAACTCAAAAAAAATACAATTTGGTCCCTGACTACACAAATTCATGCAATTAGGTCTAAAATGACCTGTTTACCTAATACTTTGCTGACGTGGAGGTTGTGGATTTTAAAAATGATTTTAAACAAAAATTTAATTAAAAAAAAAAAAAAAAACGGCCGGAGACAAAATCGTCTCCGACCGTTCTTCTTCTCCATGGCAGGAGACGAAGAACTTCGTCTCCAGCCATGGAGACTGTCTTTGTCTCTTCGTCTCCCGGGCTGGAGACCAGGGAGACGGTCTTCGTCTCCTGGGCTGGAGACGAAGGACGGCCGGAGACGAAATCGTCTCCGGCCGTTCTGGTTTTTTTTTTTTTTTTTTAATTAATTTTTTGTTTAAAATTATTTTTAAAATTCAAAACCTACGTGGTAGGTAAACAGGTCAATTTAGACCTAATTGTATAAATTTGTGTAGTTCAGGGACCTAATTGCATCTTTTTTGAATTCGATGGCCTAACTGTAGTTTGATGTACAGTTCAGTGACTTATTTGACCCTTATTCCTTATTATTATTACATAATAACATTTTAATCTTTATATTACTTCTCCTCTTTCCATTCTCAATAATTTTATTCCTCTTTACCAAACAATGTAATTTAAATTTCTATTTTATTATTTTCTCATTGAATTACAGTTTCTTTTGCTCTAATTCCTTAATTCCAACCAATTAATCAAATACCCTGTAAGGCTGGGATTATCTCAGGCAATATACCCATTTACAAAATGATGTGGCATTTGCCACATCATTTATTTATTTTATTTTATTGGGTAAAAGGATTTGTAAATTTGCAAATCCTGTAAAAAAAGATGTCGCAGCTTTTGTACTTTATTTTTTATTTTGTTGCTTTTAGTTTTTAATATCTAAATGTAATGAATAAAAATTAATAATATTATTTTAATATATTGGGGCCCACTTTTGATAATTGATCGGAATTGCCGGATGTAATTTGAATAGTAAGTGATTTGTAAATTAGATAATGTTGAAGTGGTACCTATTTTTAAGAGTAAGAGAGATTTGAAAGGATAAGGATAATCTAAGGGTTGTTGGACAGGCAGAACAGTCAATAGTTATGCTATGCAACCGAACGTACCATGCGCATGGTGCATACGATGCAAAACGACGTCGTTTTGACTAAAAACGCGCGTCCCACTTAAAAAAAAAATTCAGGTTCGATTCTCGGCAATAGCATTATTGTGGATATATAGTTATGAATTTCTGGATATATAGTTATAAATTTGTGGATATATAGTTATGAATTTATGGATATATAGTTATGAATTTCTGGATATATAGTTATAAATTTATGGATATTTAGTTCATTCATTGTGGATATTTAGTTCAATCATTGTGGATATTTAGTTCATTCTTTGTGGATATTTAGTTCATTCATTGTGGATTTTTACTTCATTCATTCATTCATTGTGAATTTTTACTTCGTTCATTCATTCATTGTGGATTTTTACTTCATTCATTCATTGTTGATATATAGTTATAAATTTGTTGATATATAGTTATAAATTTGTGGATATATAGTTATGAATTTCTGGATATATAAAAATGCTATTACCGGGAATCGAACCTGATTTCTTCTTTAAGTGAGACGCGCATTTTTTTAATCAAAATGACACCATTTTGCAACCGTATGCACCTTGCAAGGTGCATTCGGTTGCACAGCATAATTTGCGCAGAACAGTGCCTTGGGGGCCTTAATGATGACTTGTTAACGACGGTCAAAGTTGAATGGCATTAATTGTACTACTTCAGTAATGTTTGAAATTCTAAGATACTCATGAAGTGAATCTTCATCATACGCAGTTTGATCATTACTCATGAAGTGATTAAAGTCTGATTTGATAATCGAATATTAAAAATAAAATTTTATAATATCAAAACAGTATTATTAAAAAAAATTATTATATCTCCCGATTTTTAATAATTAATAGGGAGTAACTAACAAGATATTTATAAAATCTATACTATATATAAAAACAAAATCCTGGAATTTTAACTTCCCGCCCAATTCCTAAAAAATCTCTCTTCCTAATAAAATATATTGATTTCTACATTCCCATTCGTACAATAATTCTGCCTTAAAATTCTATTCTAATATTATAAAATAGTGTGATACAATCTATACTATATATAAAAACAAAATCCTGGAATTTTAACTTCTCGCCCAATTCCTAAAAAATCTCTTTTCCTAATAAAATATATTGATTTCTACAATAATTCTGGTTTAAAATTTTATTGTAATATTATAAAATTGTGTAATACTATTCCTATTCTAATCTATATCTATTTTATATATCAGTGTTGCAAAAATCGTGTCGCTAGCCGCGGCGAGGAAGGCCGGAATCGGCCTCCTCAACGGCTCCCTCGCCGGCTGAACCAGCCTAGCAAAGTCAGGAATATCACCCAACCCCTCCCTTAACCTTTCTGCATCAACTATAATAGGTATGCCCCTACTCTTTGCCTCCTGCACTACAATCAAAGCAGTCTCATGCAGCCTTCCATCTAAGTAGACAATATTTACTCCAAGCGCTGAAGACAATTTTGATTTGGGTATGTAGACCCTCAGATATCATGGGTGGATATCCTGGAGTGAAAATGCACGTGCGAGTTTTTTTTTTTTGGTTGTCAACAATGACATATGTGAATGGTGAGTTTCCTCCTTTGGACACCACCATAAAAGATGTATCAACACCATCCCTTTCAAGCTCATCAAGTATTCTTTCGCCATGCGAGTCATCAGCAACCTTAGATATGATCCTTGGATTAAGACTAAGACGAATTTTATCATCCGGGTTTTATCAAAGCATTGCCAGTGTTACCACCTCCTTGAACCTCAAAGTTGGTGCTCCGAATTTTATCATCCGGGTTGGGGAATGAAGCTACAGCAGCCAGGAATTCAACATCGGCCATTGCAACACCTTAGACAATGCGATTTTTGGGGAGCGGCGGATTCCACATTTTCAGCTTGAAACTTCAATGAATTTCAGGTAGAATAACAGAGTTTTGGAGGTTGTGCACCAAGTAGTTGTGGTCAGAGAGAGAGAGAGAGAGATGGGAAGGATATTTGTGGTCAATATGGAAGGGAGGACTTACAGGTGCAAATTCTACATCACGCCATCTACAACTACAACTGCTATTTACCATAGGAGGCCGGGGTTCGCCGACCTGCTGCCCTCTCTGCTTCGCCGGAACCAAAAACCACCGGTGAAGGCCCCAACCTCGCCGGATCTGTTGCTGCACCGCCAGATCTTCCTTATTGGTCCGTCGCCGGAAGGAGTTACTGCCTCGTATGCTCGCCGCCGTACCCACAACTCGCCGGAGAAGAACCTCACTGCTACTCACTATCGACGGTTACTACTTAGCCGCCAAGTCTTGCCATCTCGCCTCACAGGAGTGATAGCAGCGCTGGTCTAAACAAGATTAGAAGAATAAGACATAAAAAGACAGAAAAGCCCTTCTAATTCACGGTCAACAAACGGCTTCATTGACGGAGGATCAAAACTGTCCAACGACCAATAACAGTGTCTACTAAGTGGCAATTTTTATTATGGAGGATGAAAAATGTCAATGCCTCAATAAGTCTAGGACCAAAAATGGCATTAACTCCGGAATACAATACAAGAATATTTAATTATGGTTATATTATTATTGTGCCTCACGACCATTATATACTAACAGTACTTGAAAAGAAACTAATAATAATAATAATAATAATAATAATAATAATAATAATAATAATAATAATAATAATAATAATATAATAATAATAATAATAATAATAATAATAATAATAATAATAATATTCCTATTCTAATCTATATCTATTTTATATATCAGTGTTGCAAAAATCGTGTCGCTGGCCGCGGCGAGGAAGGCCGGAATCGTCCTCCTTAGCGGTCGCCTCGCCGGCTGAACGGGCCTTTATTGTTTTTATTTTTTTTTTAAGTTGTAAAGTGTCAAAGGTTCAGCAAGGCATAACTTTTGACTCCGTTGTCCGTTTTGGACAAATGTTTTTTTGAAATCGCGTATTTTTTCGAGATCTATAGTTTGGCCCACCAATTTCTAAAAAAAAAAAATACTTTATTAAAGAGTTTTTAAGTAAAAAACTATGACAACCTTATGTTTTATTAATGAATTTTTAAAATTTTTAATTAAACAATTGTCCCGTGCATTATTTAATAATCTTTCTTTATAATTGATCAAATTATTTAATTATGATAAATTTGGGAATAATTAATGATGGTAATAGAAATCCTAGAAGAATATAGAATTGAACAATATTTAATTATTGTTATATTATTATTGTGACTCACGGAATACAAGAGTTAATGCCATTTCTGCATCAACTATAATAGGCATGCCCCTACTCTTTGCCTCCTGCACTACAATCAAAGCAGTCTCATGCAGCCTTCCATCTAAGTAGACAATATTTACTCCAAGCGCTGAAGACAATTTTGATTTGGGTATGTAGACCCTCAGATATCATGGGTGGATATCTTGGAGTGAAAATGCACGTGCGAGTTTTTTTTTTTGGTTGTCAACAATGACATATGTGAATGGTGAGTTTCCTCCTTTGGACACCACCATAAAAGATGTATCAACACCATCCCTTTCAAGCTCATCAAGTATTCTTTCGCTACGCGAGTCATCAGCAACCTTAGATGTGATCCTTGGATTAAGACCAAGACGAATTTTATCATCCGGGTTTTATCAAAGCATTGCCAGTGTTACCACCTCCTTGAACCTCAAAGTTGTTGCTCCGAATTTTATCATCCGGGTTGGGGAATGAAGCTACAGCAGCCAGGAATTCAACACCGGCCATTGCAACACCTTAGACAATGCGATTTTTGGGGAGCGGCGGATTCCACATTTTCAGCTTGAAACTTCAATGAATTTCAGGTAGAATAACAAAGTTTTGGAGGTTGTGCACCAAGTAGTTGTGGTCAGAGAGAGAGAGAGAGATGGGAAGGATATTTGTGGTCAATATGGAAGGGAGGACTTACAGGTGCAAATTCTACATCACGCCATCTACAACTACAACTGCTATTTACCATAGGAGGCCGGGGTTCGCCGACCTGCTGCCCTCTCTGCTTCGCCGGAACCAAAAACCACCGGTGAAGGCCCCAACCTCGCCGGATCTGTTGCTGCACCGCCAGATCTTCCTTATTGGTCCGTCGCCGGAAGGAGTTACTGCCTCGTATGCTCGCCGCCGTACCCACAACTCGCCGGAGAAGAACCTCCCTGTTACTCACTACCGTCGGTTACTACTTAGCCGCCAAGTCTCGCCTCACAGGAGTCACAGCAGCGCTGGCCTAAACAAGATTAGAAGAATAAGACATAAAAATACAGAAAAGCCCTTCTAATTCACGGTCAACAAACGACTTCATTGACGGAGGATCAAAACTGTCCAACGACCAATAACAGTGTCTACTAAGTGGCAATTTTTATTATGGAGGATGAAAAGTGTCAATGCCTCGATAAGTCTAGGACCAAAAATGGCATTAACTCCGGAATACAATACAAGAATATTTAATTATGGTTATATTATTATTGTGCCTCACGACCATTATATACTAACAGTACTTGAAAAGAAACTAATAATAATAATAATATAATAATAATAATATAAGTGGTAATAATAATATCTAAAAAGTAATTAAGTGTTAATAATAATAGTAAGAATATTAACGTAAGAGTTGTAACATAGAATAAATTGTAATAATTAATAACTATAGTCTAGGATTAAATTTGGAATTGTCAAGAAAGATAAACGACCTCTGGTGAAATTAACTCTTAAATAATTATATATCGATTTAAATATTCTTAATATATTACAACAATTCCATTCCGTGCATCGCATGGGTTAAAATACTAGTTCTGTATAAAATAAATATACAATAATATGTACACGCACTACGGAGGAGTACTTTAGAAAGTAGTGGATGTAGAGGAGGAAAATGCGTTAATGAAATTTTTAATTATAATTTAATATTAATATATTTAGGGGGACAAAAAACAAAAGCGACAATTGTTATACTATCGATTAGGGTTCATATTTTATTGTGAACTCTGGTACAAAAATTATGTGTCTGCAATTAATATATTTTGTACATGCAATTAATAATTTCTGTACTTGTAAACAAATTGAAGACACATCACATGGTAATTACTGACACATAACATGATAACTATAGATACATAAATTGTTAACTGCAGGTATAGAATATGTTAACTGCAATTATATTCTCATTTTAACTGCAGATACAGAATGTGAAAATTATCCACAAATCTAATAAGAATCAATAAAAATCCTCTGTTATATTATTTTTTCCCTTAAATAACCTTGCATTATTTATAATAATCTTTAGGGTCTGTTTGGAAACCCGGAAAATGATTTCCAGAAATCATTTTCCGAGTTTCTGGTGTTTGGCTAGACAGAAAATTGAGTGGTCAACGAAAAATGAAGAAAAGTCAATAGAAAATGAGGCTAATTTTCCGGAAAATGACTTCCCCTTTTTTTGGGGGGAAGTCATTTTCCATCTTCTAAACACTCACGCTGCTTTACTTCCTCCGCCTCCTTCTTCAACATTCAACAAAAAAAATTCCACCAACAATCCAACACCTCCTCTTCCAACAATTCTACAACCACAAAACCAAAGCCCAACACCACCTCTTCCGGAACTGGTTTCCGCAGTCGGAAACCAGTGAGAACTGGTTTCCCTGCAGAAACCAGTTCTCTGGTAAACTGGTCCGATGTGGAAACCATTATCTGATTTCCGCATCGGAAACCGGTGGGAACTGGTTTCCGATGCGGAAACCATTTCTCTAATTTCCACATCGGAAACTGTCACTGGTTCATGCGGAAACCAGAAACCAAACTGGTTTCCGGCTGCGAACGGAAACCCAGCTGGAAATCAGTGATGAAGTGGGAAGAAGAACACAGTAGAGTTCTTGTGCTTATTTGTTTTGACTGAATTACTCTTCTATTTTTCTGAATTGTAAGCCATGAAAGATGAACACAGTAGAGTAAAAATAAAAATAATTGAAGTATACAAAATAACTTATTGTTGGGTTAAAGTTGTTATTCTAGAAAATGAACTTATCAAATGAAGTAAAAAAAAAAATTGAAGTATACAATTTTATTCATTTTCTGGAAAATAAACCAAACAAGCAAAGATTGTTTTCCGTTGTGCATCCAAACACAAGAAAGGAAAATGTTTTCTGAAAAATGACTCATTTTCCAAAAGTCATTTTCCTGCTTTCCAAACGGACCCTTAGTAACGGAATATTCCGTTAACTATTTATTATTTTTAACTTACTCATTAATTTCTATAAGAAATGTCTTAGGTTCGAACCTCATCCCAATCAGAATAGACATAATTGTTAAACATATACTACGAATATGTTTTTTTTTTTTTTATTACAAGGAAGGGGGATACCCTACATATACACACTATTGCCTCAATTGAGGTTCAAACCTTACACCTCCCACTTAGGGGAGCAATCCGATACCAGTGGACTACAAGCCACTTGGTATACTATGAATATGTTAAAAAATACAATATTAAATTTAACACAAACTTTGGTCAAATAATTAGTCTGACTAAATACATAGCATTCAAAGTTGAGTATTAAATTAAATATTATAAATCAGAAACCTTGAAAATTATTTTCTTGCATTTTTTCAACAAAAAACAAAAAACAAAAAAAAAAAAAACAACAACAACAAATTTAGGTTAAGTTTTTTTTTTCTTTTTTTTTCCATTTAATTAGTCTTCTTTTGATTATATTTAGAACAAGGCTCAATATTTCAATTATACTTTTGCATTATTGGAATGATTTAAGTCATTATGGTATTTAATATTTTTTTATGCATTTCTATAATGGTACAATTGTACATTACTTTACAAATATTGTACTATTATTTTTTATCCAACAAAATTGTTCTTACATCATTGTCAGACCTGCGTGACCTAACTACGAAGTTGTTGATCAGAAATACAACTATACCTGGACTCTAAAACGATATGATCATTTTCTAAAAAATTGACAATGTTGACATCCCACTAGCTCCAATTGAACAAGTTTACACATTATTCTCAGAATTTTATCAATGTATGAAAACTTCTAAGAAATTTGTAAATTAATTTATAACAATATCTATTGTAATAATTTATTTCAAATTATTTATTATCATCCTCTATTGATAGCAATTGTAGCAATTGTCATGCATTGACAAACTCCCAAAATAATTTGTCTCAACAACGAATGAAAATATATATATATATATATATATATATATATATATATATATATATATATATATATATATATATATATATATATATAAAGAGAAAATTTCAGTTTTGGTCCACTGACTATTAGGGTTGTGTTAATTGCAACACTTGACTTTCAAAAATGTTAATTGAGTACCTTGACTATGTAATTTCTATCAATTTTGGTCATGCCGGCCAAATTGCCGGCCGATTTTGACCGGAAAATCTTAACTCATTAAATAAAAAGGGCAAAATCGTCATTTCATATTATTCAAACTTCCTTTGGCTTCCTTCTCTTCTCCGACCTCGTTCCCCTCCTCGCCGTCGGCGCCTTCATGAAGAGCCGTTTTCAAAAATAGAAATTTCATTGTCGCCGGTTTCTGAGTCTTAAAACCAACACAAAACCCAGTTCAAATAACGATTCTAAACGATAGCATTTGCAGCACTGGCGATCCTAGGCCAAAGGTCAGCACATTCATTCCCAATAGGTCCAGTAATAGCAGATCCTTTCATTTCACCCTTAGGATTCACAATGACACCAGCAGAAGGCAACCTGTTGAGGCAATCCTTTCGGCCAGAAACCCAGTTCGAAATACATAAAAACGCCATCCTTTCGGCGCCATGGCTTGCGTTGACGGAGATCATGTCTTCTACGCAAGCAGAAGGCAACCTGTTGAGGGGCCCTTGATCCCCTTCACGGATATGATATACAAGTTCTTCGCTCCAGTGTTATCGGCGCAGTTCACAGTCCCCGCGACCGGCAGACCGAGCGACATCCTGAACTTGTTCCCGGCGGAACCTCCGCGTCCTCGCTTCGACATCGTGAATCCTCTGCTCTCCAAAAACTAAAGATTAAAAATTACTACATTTTCTCCCTAAAATCACATCAAAATGTCGTCTGCTAACCTCAAAATGTCTCCAATGATCCAATATCGAAAGTGCAGATGTCATGACTGTACCTGCGTTTCTGGAAGAAGAAGCAAAGAAGGAGAAAGAAAATGACGATTTCTTCTCCGAGCTTCTCTCAATTTCCTGAATCTGCCCCTGCGGCCCAGTATTAATTCCGTTGAGAGATAGAGGTCTAATGTGTTTTGGCAGTGATACCAAATGTTTCAAATTTGAAGCAACTAATTGCAACCAGATTTTTGACCTTACTTCACTGTAAGCATGATATTCGAATTTTAAAGCGAGTTTGGAAGCACGAGATTCAAATTTTAAAGCTAGTTTGGTAAAGAGAGAATGTCGTCGATGAGTATTGATGTACCTGCGAAGAAGAAATCCTGAACTTTCCTTCGGAAGCTGCGAAGCACAAGCTTCAGATGGCGACACAGGCCGCCATGGACGGTGCAATGAAGCAACGGTGAAGAAATCGTCAAGCTGAAAGAAAAATGGAGTAAAATGACTAAACTACCCTTATTATTTGACCAATTAAAATTTTCCGGTGAGATTTGGCCGGCAATTTGGCCGGCGTGACCAAAATTGATAGAAATTACATAGTCAAGGTACTCAATTAACATTTTTGAAAGTCAAGTGTTACAATTAACACAACCCTAATAGTCAGTGGACCAAAACTGAAATTTTCTCTATATATAAATCAATGACTTCATTGTTATGGATGAAAAGTAAGTACCCCACTTTATTACTCTTATTAAATTAAAAATAAATTAGTAGCTACAACAAAAAATAATACATATGCATTTAATTAATTTAAAATTAGATGTCTATATAATGTCTTTATTCAAAAAAAAATATTCATTATTAAAAAAATATATAATTTCATTAGTTATATTATCTTTATTTTTTTACAATTCAAAGATTCCTTACCTTCAAATTCATTAATTAATTATATTCACTACATTGTCCATTATCTTCATTTTAAATTATCTTATAATTAAATATCAAATTTATAATACAAAATATGTTATATATTTATTTACCACGTATTTTATACAAATATAATAAATATTAATATTTTGTTCAATACTTTTATATGATAATCTACGGCACACATCTTACAACACATGAAACACGTAGGGTAAAAAACTACAACTGTCAAATATCAACAAGCGCTTGTAAGATAAAGAGTTTATAGTACAACTAAGATCCCAATCATATACAGAACAAGGCAAATCTAAAACTTCCTACACTATAATCTCATTAAATAACAATGCCTTCTAATCTTCTATGTTACCCCCAGTAACCCAATTGCGCATGTCACACTACCAATAAAAAAAAAAAAAAAAGACAAGTACTGAAGATAAAGACAATGACAATGCTACCCAAAAGAGAATTAAGAAGACTTAGAAAAATTTAAATCAAAAGTAGTATTTATTTAGACTACCCTTTTTAGACTAAGTATTTAGACTAGTGTTATTACAAAGTTGCAAACATTTATTTTAGTGACAATTATAATCAATCTCTCATATATTATATTACATTTATATATTTTGAATTATTGATTTAAATAAACAAATGCAACATTCAATTACATAGACATGAACATCTCCTATATAATGTTGTATTGATATACGTTAAATTATTTATTTAAAAATAATCATTAGATATTATCTAATTCGCAAAATGCGCGTAAAAAAATTAGTTTTTAGATAAGAGTCTATAATAATGTAACATAAATCTTGATTCATGGTATAAGTTGCCGAACAGTGGGGCGGGTCGGATGCTGCCTACAGTTACGTCTTCATGAACCGACCAAGCGAACCATGAGAGGGACCCAGTGTAGGCCCGAAAAAACATGTCGAGTGATGAGGTAGGCCCACCCACCCACGTTGTTTTTCCTCATCTTACGCATCAATCTCCCAACCTAAATCAATCTTACCAACGTGTACCATTCACCTATAAATCATAGCCGCTACTCCTAACCTGGGCCCAATTCTCTTTGACCTTTGACCTTCTATATTTTCTTTTTCTTTTTATTTTTTAAAAATAGTACAGTACTTTTTTTCATTATTATTATAAGAAAAGAAAGGAGAATACCACATATACAAGCTAATCGTCTCCACATAAACTTAAATCTACCACTTCTCACATAGAAAAATAATTTGGTATCAGTGGACTACAAGAAATACTCAGTGATATTATGTATAACCTTTAAAAAAAAGTATAAATAAAATAAAACTTTCAGAGTTTCATGCAAATAATTTATAGGAAAAACCCCTAACTGTATTAAATACAACAAATTCTATACCAAGGACCTTGTGGTCCAATGGTATCAAGTTAATCTTTTATGTGGGAGGTGATAGGTTTAAGCCTTGTTGGAGGCGGGTAGTAGCCTGCATATGGGTATCCCATTTCCCTTGTAATAAAAAAAAAATACAATAAATTCATTCTAATATTTAATTAAAAGTAAATTCTATTTTAGTAATCAACTATTGTGACATTATCGTATTTAGTTATGTTTTTTTCAATTTTGTCGCATTACATCTTTGACTTTTATTTGCTTAATTAGTCATCATTTTAAAATTTTATTATTTTACCATTTATTAAATATTGCTAACATGTAATTTCATCATTTAATTAAAAGGTTTACAAGAGAGGAAGAGAAATTACATGTTGGGGTGAGATGCTTGAATGATAATATTACATGTTTGCCATCTTTATTAAATAATGAAATGGCCAAAATTTTAAATGATGACTAATTGTGACAAACATGTAAAAGTAAATGATTTAATGATGCAAAATTAAAAATACAATTAAAGGTGACTATGTCACAATAATTGATGACTAGAAGTAAAATTTGCTCTTTAATTAAAGGGAAAATGACAGTTTTAGTCCATCAATTATACTCGTATTATAGACTCGGTCCATGAATTATTATCATAAAATTTCTCCTTTAATTATGTGTAAAGTGGCAATTTTAATCCACTAACAAATTATGTTAATATTGATAACGCATTTTAAATTTTCAAATTAGTGAGAGACACCTTAGTCATTTTTTATTTATATATCATTTCGTATTAAATAATTAATTAAACATTGAGTTTGACAGACACTTTTTTTTTTTTTTTTTACCATTGGAGTGTAGCTAAAAATATAAAATTGTTTTGATTTATAAGTTTATTAAATATTAATAGTTGAAATAAATATTCTAAATTTTTGTACGTTAAGTTGTTGTTTTCATATCAACAAGTTGGAGTGAGTCTTCAATCTTATAAGAAGTTTCAATTCATATGTCATTTCTATTTTTCTTTAAAAATGAAAATTCCCAAAAAAAAAAAAGAAAAAAAAAGAAGAGTAGTGGTTCTACCACAACTGCATTTTTAATTTTCCATTCATATTAGATCATTGACAAATATAAAAAAAAAATTGTTATGAAATAGTTTGCTCACATAAAGAAATGTTAATATGAAAATTGATATGAATATACATATTATAATTCACAAATCAATGTATGTTATTTGAGCATCCATTTTGCTTAAATACTCTTCAAGAATCTATGTAAAAAAAAAAAAAAATATTACAAATAATACATATTGGTCATATAATACACTAATATATGAATATGAACTAATCAAGCATATAAATATCACATTGATTATTTTAAATGATAAATTTATTTTCTGACTAGTAAATTGACATTTAACTTTGAAGCTAAAGATAAAAAGATACATGTTTAAAAATATTTTAGAAAACTAGCAATTCTTCATTACAAATGAAGAGAATCAATATATATAAAGATTTAATTGACGAAATTTGAAAAAATTATTCAAAATGATTAATATGTCTTTCAATAATTTGAGAATTTGAAGTACAATTTTAATTTTTAACTACACTCCAATGGTAAAAAAAAAATGTGTGTATCAAACTCAATAATTAATTAATTATTTAATAAAAAAATAATATAAATAAAAAATGACTAAGGCGTCCTTCAATAATTTAGAAATTTAAAATGCATTATTAATATTAACATAATTTGTTAGTGGTGGACTAAAATTGTCACTTTACACATAATTAAAGAAAAAATTTATGATGATAATAATTCATGGACTAAGTCTACAATATAAATATAATTAATAAACAAAAACGTCATTTTCCCTTAATTATAGTATACCTTACAAAAGCATGTAAAACATTAGTTTTTCCATTGAGATAATGACACAAAATTATTTTATAAGAGGCCGGGAAGTGCACAATCCTACTAAATTATATAAGACTGCATGGATAGATGTAGAAAAGTATCTGAGTGGAGGCGTAGTTTAAATGACGTTAGAAATGTCAATGATAAAATATCAAACATCCATTATAAGGTTAAAATACAAAATACATTATAAATTACAATAGAATGTTTTTTTATAAATTACATGATAGTTAGGGTCGGAGCCAAAAATATACTTGAGTGGGGTGAAAATGTGAAAATATTTATGATAAAATATGAAACATAATCAATTAGATAAAATACTTAAGAGAGCGGTGTTCTCTTACATTCATGGTAAAATTAAGTTGAGGATTGGTTCGTGGAATAAGAAGTTACTCTCGCAGGCAGGAAGGGAGGTCTTGTTGAAAAGTGTAGTCCAGTCAATGCCTACTTTTTCAATGAGCATTTTCCTTAATACCTGACACAGTTTGCACATCAATCCAGAGAACTATGAATAGATATTGGTGGGGGACTGGTGTGGATAGGAGATACACTGGAAAACATAGGATAAGTTGTGTGTCCCTAAGAAGTTTGGGGGTTTGGGTTTTAAGGATCTCAGGGGATTTAATTTGGCTATGCTAGGAAAGTAGACATGACGTTTTCTTACAAACCCCACCTCCCTTGTGGCAAAGGTTTATAAAGCACATTATTTTCCGACTACATCTTTGTGGATGCTAAGGTAGGAAATTGCCCAAGTTATGCATGGAGGAGTATTATGGCTGCTCATGATATGGTAGTAGCAGGAACACGCAGAAAGATAGGAAATGGTGAAACAACATTGATATGGGGATACCCATGGTTACCAGATGATCCTAGCCCCCTCATACATATTAATATGCCTGAGGAACTGAGAAATGCCCAGGTGACAGGTTTGATTGATCCACAGACTAAAACTTGGGACCCCCATATTTTGGCAGATTTATTTGAGGAGGAGGATGTGACTAGAATTAATAAAATTCCAGTAAGCCCTGGATATGAGGACTCATGGTATTGATTGGGTGACCCAAGGGAATTTATACGGTTAAAAATGCTTACAGAAATATTATGGGGACTTACATGCATACTGCTGGTGATTTTGATAAATGGACTGTTATGTGGAAGATGAAGGTTCCCCCAAAATGGAAAACTTTCCTATGGAGAGCAATTTCTGATATTCTCCCTACAACTAATAATTTGATTATTAAGAGAGTTGAGGTGGAACCAACATGCAAAACGTGTGGTTTGGTCAACGAAGATGTTATGCATGCTTTAGTTACCTGTGAATATTCTAGACTTGTTTGGAATGTTTCAGGATTACATATATAACGAGTATTATTACCGATAAGCTGAAAACTGAAGAGCTGTTAAGTTAGTTGATTATGTTAAAAGTGTTTGGTAAAATTAATTTTTTGATAAGTGGATAAATGTAGAAATGTTAAAAAGGATATCTTCATAAAATTTAAACAGTTTTAAATTTAAATAGGTTTGTTTACATATTAAAATTTAACATTTATAATGAAACTAGTAGTATAATCATGATGTAGCATCCCATAATGAAGTAGCAATATTGTTGCGAATCTCTAGCTATTAGGTATGAAGTATTATACCTAAGGTAGCGTTTCAAAATAAGTTATTATTTTAAGCTACTAGCTTATTTAGGGAACATTACCAAATAAAACTTATTAGTAGTTTAAAATAAGTTATAAGCCCGGTCAAACAGAGCCATAGGCAAGCCAAACCCGCAAATTATGCCATGAAATCGTGTTCACCGAGAATGGTGAACACAAGGCAAAACGACGTCGTTTTTAGGCAAAAAAAAAAAAAATTCGCGGATTTGGAGTTAACGGCGCGCGTTTGATCAAATTATGAATTTTCTGTTATGAGATTATGAATTTTATGAAAATTCATAATCTCATAACAGAAAATTCATAATCGCATAACAGAAAATTCATAATCTCACAATTGAAAATTCATAATCTTATAACAGAAAATTCATAATCTTATAACAGAAAATTCATAATCTCATGGTTCCAAAGTGAATGTAGGCATGGTTCCAAAGTGAATGTGCAGGCATGGATTCATAATTTATGAATGTCCGTGATTTCGGACGGGAATATGTAGGCATGGTTCCAAAGTGAATGTGCAGGCATGAATTCATAATTTATGAATGTCCGAAATTATGAATGTAATGAAAATTCATAATCTCATAACAGAAAATTCATAATCGCATAACAGAAAATTCATAATCTCATAACTGAAAATTCATAATCTCATAACAGAAAATTCAAAATCTTATAACAGAAAATTCATAATCTCATGGTTCCAAAGTGAATGTGTAGGCATGGTTCCAAAGTGAATGTGCAGGCATGGATTCACAATTTATGAATGTCCGTGATTTCGGACGGGAATGTGTAGGCATGGTTCCAAAGTGAATGTGCAGGCATGAATTCATAATTTATGAATGTCCGAAATCTTTGTTCACCTCAAATTAAAGTGAAACCGCAAAATGTAAAAATAAAGAAGAAAAGTCACGCAATTAATTAAGGAAAAAAAAAAAGAGAAGATAACGGTGTACTAACACCGTTGGAACCGTGTTCACCATGAATGGTGAACACGGTTCCATGGCATAACGTCCCAGCCAAGCCTGCTCTTTGGTAGGCTTCTAAAATCAAAACTCACCCTTATCTATATATGGGGCGGGGCGGGCTGGCCTAGCGAGTAATGCCCATTTTGAAGACTCTAGTTACAAATTAGTGTGTTCCCTCTTAGTTTGAGTCCATGGTGAGACCCCTAAGTTAGTGTTAAGTATATGTGGCATAGATTACACTGTTTCTTCGTTTAAAACCTTAGACGATGAAAAACTCAGCGAGAAAAAAATTTAACTAAAGGAAAAATAGTACAACCATATGCGCAATATTCAGGTAAGGCAAGAACTCCAACCACCCTTGCAAGAAATCCAACCACTTCCATAGGAAATCCGATCACCACCCTAAGAAAACCGATCACTTCTGCAAGAAATTGGACCACCTCCTAGGAAATCTGACTACCTCTACAAGAAATCCGACCACTTATAAGTGAGAGAAAACATAGGCCAACCACCGAGAGGTGGGAGAGAGGAGTCAACTGTCATGCAGTTATAGAAAAGAGTTGACCACAGGGAGGTGGGAAGGCATATATATGTCGATCATTTGAAGCTAAAAGCTAACCACTGTGGCTGAAGGCCTACCACTAAGACCCCAGGCTGACCGCTGAGGTTGTAGGCCGACTATTGGACACTTTATCATCCTACAAAACTCGAAAACTAGCTAAACAAGAAAACACACGAGGCACGCACCTTCCTTATAAACAGTTGACCACCAAGGAGATGCGAGAGCAACCGTCCACTAAAGAGATGGAGAGAGCAATCGACCACCAAGGTGGTAGGAAAGCAGTTCAACCAGTGAGGCCGACAAGTTTCTTCCTCAATTTCATATTAAGGGTGTGTTTGGAAACCCGGAAAATGTTTTCCACCCCAGACAATGATTTCTGGAAATCATTTTCCGAATTTTTGGTGTTTGGCTAGGCATGAAAATGAAAAGTCAAAGGAAAATCAGCTCTAGTTAAGGGAAAATCACACCATTTTTCCGGAAAATGACTTCTCCTTTTTTTTTTTGGGGGGGGGGGGGGGGGGGAGTCTCCGGATGGGTTCTTTGCGCTCCGGAAGGAAAATTAGTTGTGTCTCTGGTTTCTGGCCGGACACTAGAGAGCAGTGCTCTCTGGTTTCCGTCCACACAACTCTCTGGTTTCCGGCCACATACCAGAGAGCAGTGATATCTAGTTTCCAGCCAGAAACCAGAGAGCTTTTCTCTGATTTCCGGCTGAAAACCAGAGAGTAAGTAGTGCTCTTTAGTTTCCGTCGAAAGGCGGAAACCAGAGAGAACGGCGGAAATTCGACGGAAACTAGAACTCTCTGGTTTCTGTATTTTTTTTTTTTTTAAATTTTTTGTATCTTTTAATAAATAATATTATGTGATTTTAAAAAAAATATTATTATTTATAATATTATTATAAATTTTTTATATTTTAAACAAAATAATTAATTATATAAAATGATTAATTATACAATTCTATATCATTTTCCAGAAAATAAACCAAACACACAAAGACAGTTTTCAGCTATGCAGCCAAACATGAGAAAAGAAAATATTTTTCGAAAAATGACTCATTAAACATTTTTGAAGTCATTTTCCTGCTTTCCAAATGGACCCTAAATGCAAAATCTCCTTTCCTCTAATTACTCCTTGCATGGTGACTCCATGTCCTTGCATGCTGGCTCCGTGTTTCCTTTTGTCATTTCCATAACTCCAAGCTTAACCGCCCAATCCCCGTTCCATCTGTTTACTCTCCTCAAAAACTTATTTTTAACTCCTCGCTAGACCTCTTCTCCGCCTTGCATGTACGTTGTCGGACTAACTTTACACAACTAACCAGTCAGCCCCATCCCAACCTACCCGTTTGATCACCTTGATTGGTCGGTCAGCCTCCTAGCCGATCGGCTAGTCAATTTGACCAATCGGTTAGCCCTCTCGCACAACCAGCCAGCATGATGACCAGTTAGTCACCTAGACTGGTCAGTTCGACCCCCGGCTGATCGGTTAGAGAAATTCAATGAAGACAAAAAGGAAGAGGACAAATAATGAAAATGAAGACAATGACAATGCTACCCAAAAGAGAATTAAGAAGACTTAGAGAAATTCAAACCAAAAGTAGTATTTTTTTAGACTATGGATTTTACAAAGGTGCAAACATTTATTTTAGTAACAATTATAATGAATTTCCTATATTATCTTGCATTCATATAATTTGAATTACATATTTAAATAAACAAATTCGACATTCAATTACCTATATATGAACTTTTCATATATAATCTTACATTGATATACTTTGAAATACTTATTTAAATATAAACATTGGGCATCAGCCCATTCGTGTCATGCGCGTGTAAAACTAGTCTTTTATTATAAATAAGCCTGTGTATTTCAAATGATGCAACTTAAACCTTCTATGTATTGTCTTGTGAGTACGGTTTGCTCCCAGTAAATATAAAGCTTGTTTCTCTTCATTTGTTTTGTTATAGGCCGAGTTTGTGGGGCTTTGAGAGCGAAGGAAGTTCGCCTTTTGTGAACATATAAGTATTACAACCTAAGTGTAATTATGAAATAATAATTGATTACTCACCGGTCTCGAGGGGTGATGTGGTTGTCGAACCCTATCAACAATTCATACCTGTTAATATTTTGTTAATCTCATATTAGACCAGTTTGACGGAATATATTTCAACAATAACTATTGTTTTATTTATAAAAATGTCATTATATGTTTTTATTTATAGTAGAGTGTGTATGCATTAATATTTGTAGGTCATGGTGTGATCGATACTTGATTGGATTAGAATAAAATGAGTAAGAAGTAAAAATGAAGGGAAAATGGCATATTTAGTCCCTAAGTTATTATCATAGTGATGACTCAGTCCCTGAGTTATGACCGTATCCATTTTTAGTCCCTCAGTTATGAGTTAAGTGGCGTTTTTGATCCCTGCCGTTAATGTTTTGTTGACAGTGTTAATTTAAGGGGTAAAAAAGTAAAATAATAATTAAATAACTTATTACCCATCTTTATTTATTAGAACCCATTCCCCATTTCCCCCCAAAATAAAACATACGGAGTATTTTCCAATTTGACAACATATAGTCAGCGCCCTTCCCCTTCCCCTTCCCCCAAATTTCGAAACCTAATTGCAATGTAAGAAAGAAGAATTCGAAGCTTAAGCAGGGGACGAAAGCGTACTTCGCAGGTTAGAAGGAGAACAAATCCTACACTACAATGACTTCTACAATTTTGTTGGGCACAAATCAACCACCCACTTGTAAGTGTTTTTGTGAAATCAGAGTTTAATAACTTTTGAGCTTTTGTGTTTTTTGATGTGCGAATGTGCTGGGTTCATGTTTCAGTTTTTGTATTTATGTGAATGTGTGGTCCATGTGAGGAGGAATGACTATTATTTTACTACTAAAGTGGTTTTTGTCTGTAAAGCCATGCATGTATGTCTGCTAAAACTGTTTTTTTTTTTTTTTTTATTGTTGTGCGAATGTGCTAGGGTCTATGTCTGAGTTAAATTAGCATACTTATTTGAACCCATCCACAGAGCTCTTCTATACAATATAATTGCCATTAAAGATGGAGAAGTTAGCCTAATCTGTCAAACATAATAGATAGATTTCAAGATCTTTCCCAAATTCTGTCAATGTAGCATCCTTTCACTCTTTGTCTCATCTATGGTTAAGATGTCTAGTTGGCTATGTTATCTAGCAAAATTTATGAGTTAAAGAATCTTAGCAGTTGGTATGAATCTCAAGTGACAAGGATGTGTACCCAAATCCTAAAATAACTCTACTGAACATGCAAAATGTTTGATGCTATTTTCTACCTAGGGATAAATTACAGCTTTAATTTGTATGTATCACTATTAGAATTGATTAAAAATGCAGATGAACTAGTGAAAGGGAGTGAAACTGAGATATCAGCTTCTGTGGGGAAAGAGTGTTCAGAGTCTATGGATGATGGTAGTGATGATGAGCAAAATCTTGATGTTGGCAATTCATCCACACCTAATATTCTTACTGTTGGATTAAATCAAAATCTTGATGTTGGCAATTCATCCACACCTAATATTCTTACTGTTGGATTAAATCAAATTGATCTAAAAGGGGAGAAAGATTGGGTGGAATCAGAAGATGAGCTTAGAAGCATTGGTTCAAGCTCAGATATTGAAGGTGAAAATAATTTGTTGGTTTATAGGGAAGGAGATGAGAAAAAGCATGATTTTAACTACAAAGTTGGCATGATTTTCAGTAGCAATTCTCAATTTAAATGGGTTGTAGAAGTGCATGAAGCAGTGAACAAAAAATCAGTTAAGTTCACCAAGAATGACAAGAGGAGAGTGCAAGCAAAATGTAGAGTAAACCATTGCAATTGGGTCATTTTTGCTTCAAGGAGTAACCCAAGTTGTCCATTTACCATAAAGTCATTTGGTAAACATACTTGTGGAGCACAACAAAAGAACAAAACTATAACTTCAAGGTTTTTGTCTAAGTATTATAAGGAGGAATTTAAAGATAATGAAAATTGGGGTAGGAAGGAATTCCAAAGGAAAGTGAAAAGGACATTTAGATGTAATGTGTCTAAGTATCAATCTTATAGAGCAAGGAGAAATGCCAAGGAATCATTAATTGGAACGCAAGCAGAACAGTTTAACATGTTATGGGATTATTGTGAAGAGCTTAGAAGAAGCAATCCGGGTTCAACTGTTAAGATGAAGTTAGACACAACTGATAGGGAAGGTAGTAGGTGCAGATTCCTCAGATTATATGTCTGTTTTACAGCATGTAAACAAGGGTTTTTGGCTGGATGTAGGCAATTGATAGGAATTGATGGTTGTCATTTGAAGGGGTTCCAAAAAGGAGGACAACTTCTAGCTGCAGTAGGAGTAGATGCTAACAATTGCATGTTTCCAATAGCATTTGCAGTTGTAGAAGGTGAAACAAAAGAGACATGGACATGGTTTCTTCAATTCCTTGCATCTGATTTAGAAATTCATAGTAACCCTTATGGCTGGACATTCATATCTGACAAGCAAAAAAGGATTGGTTAAAGCTGTTGAAGAGGTATTACCTAATGTTGCACTTAGGAATTGTGTAAGACATCTTCACCAGAATTTCACCAAAGATGGATTTGGGGGTCAGGTATTTAAGAGAGTATTCTGGGCAGCTTGCAAAGCCACTACAGAACCAGAATTTAAGCAGCACATTGAGGCAATGCAAGTGTTAAATCCAAAGGCAGCTGAGTGGGTTAGTGAAAGGTCTCCACACCATTTCTGTCGAGCTTTCTTTGACACATCTACTAAGTCCGACATGTTGTTGAACAATTTGTGTGAGTCCTTCAATTCTTCAATCTTGAATGCTAGAGACAAACACATTATAACCATGGTGGAGTGTTTAAGAATATATCTTATGAAAAGAATGCAACGTAATAGGGATAAGATGAGGAACAATCCTATGAAGATTTGTCCAAAGATTGTAAAAAGCATTGAACAAAACAAGGAGAAAATAGGTGGCTACATTTCTTATAAGTCAAATGACGAATGGTGGCAGGTTGAGGATGATGATTTGAAGTTGTTTTGGGTGCACTTAACCACTTGTTCTTGTTCATGTAGAAGATGGGACTTGACAGGCATTCCTTGTGTACATGCAATTTCTGCAATTTCAGAAAATGGTCAAGATCCTATAGAGTATACAAATTGGTTTTATTCAGTGGAGGCTTATTTGAAGAGTTATGAACCAGCTATTCTGCCCATCTCATCTTCAGATCAATGGATAAAAACAGGAGCACCACCACCCTTGCCTCCCAAATATAAGCCCCAGCCTGGAAGACCTAAAAAGTTAAGAAGGAAAGATCCTATTGAGAAGGAACATGTGCCGACTAAACTTGGAAGGATAGGAGAAAAGAAAAAGTGTGGACTTTGTGGCCAACATGGACACAACAAGAGAAGATGCAAGGCATCCAAAGAGGTAATATAAGAATTCACTTTGTTTTTTTCAATATACTGCTAATATTTTTTTTCTAACAATTATTATGTATATTTGTTATAGAATACAACTATATCTACTGTTGAAGGGTTTAACCAGCAGCAGCAACAAGAACAGGTACATTTTTAATACATAATAAGTTTCAAATTGTTTAAGTCGTACACTCGTACTAATTCATCAACTGTGAAAACAGCCTGTAGATATGGACTCCAGTGTGCATCCCTTGAATGTACAAAAAAATATGAATGTGGATTCCGGTGTGCAACAACCGGTAGAAATGGTTAGTTGAGATATGAATAGTATATTAAATACATTAAATATGTCATCTAATATGTCTACTTGATTAAATAGGCTATAAGGACATCTCAAGCTGCCCCACTTGATACTCGGAGCACAGAAAAAGCAAGTACATCAACTACAAAGAAAAGTAGGAAACAACTCCACCCCAAGCAAAAACTGAGAAAGAAGTAGGATGAATTTGTCAGGAATCTGTGATGATCCTCGTTTTGTGGTGTTTTGTGTATCAAACTGAATGATTGACAGTGATGAACTTCTTTTTGTGGTCTTTTGTATATCAAACTAGGGTGTTGTCATTGCTTTTGTTTGAAATGTCAGTATAACGTGTCAAATATAGTCTAGTGTAGGTATAACATGTGCTGACCATGTTTTGTTGGAAAGGTAAGTTGAACATGTAAAAGATTGATCATTGTAGCTATAACTTGTGCTAAACATCTATTAATATAAATATTTTTGGTATAAATTGGAATTGTCCTACTTCATTTCGCAGTATACATATGTATTATATGTACTTCTTTATCTTTATTCATTTCTACTTTCAATTGAGAGTATATTTTAATTCAACTCGAAAGAAAATTTAATTTAAATCAAACATAACTTGGGGAAAAAGAATTTCAGATTTCAAAATTTAGGGAAGAAGAACACCTTAGATTGTAGAAGAAAGAAGAAATGAATGAGGTTGTATGAGGGTTTGGATATAAGAAATGATTATAATTTGAAATTCCAATTTTACCCTTCAATTATTAATTTACTTGTAAGTTTTCAGTTAAGTGTTGACAGAATTTTAACACCGGGGACTAAACACGCCACTTCGCAAATAACTGAGGGACTAAACTCCGATACGTTCATATCTTAGGGACCAAATAGGAACTTGGTTAAAACTTAGGGACTAAAGGTGCAATTTTTCCAAAAATGAAAAGAGAAATTGGTTTGGGAGACGGAAGGAATGGAGTGAAACACACAAAAGCAAAGGAGAAGCCAACAGCAACACACCCAAACAAGGCTTTTGTGCATTGAATAAACAAAACCTAAAGGACAGTGCAATACACCAAAGAAAGAGAGAGAACCAAACCTTTCATTGACCGAAGACCAAACCCCCAAAAGAAGGAATAAATTACTTCTTAAAAGTAATTGCCTCTGACGTCACCCCTCCCTCCTTTGACTCTTTCCTTCTTAAATTCCATCATTTCCCATTTACTCCATCTCCATTCTCTCTCTCTCTCTCTCTCTCTGTGTCCACCTCCACAAATCGCTCCCCAACTCAGTGAGTCCGGCGATCAAATATGAGGGACGATCTGTACATAAGTGTGCCCAGCCTTTTCCGGTGCCCCATCTCGCTGGACGTGATGAAATCCCCTGTGAGCCTCTCCACCGGGGTTACGTACGACCGGAGCAGCATTCAGCGGTGGTTGGACAGCGGCAACAACACCTGTCCGGCCACCATGCAGGTTCTTCACAGTAAGGATCTCGTCCCTAACCACACCCTCCAACGTCTCATCCAGATCTGGTCGGAATCGGTCCAAACTCGCCGCTCCGCCGCCGCTCCCAACTCGCTAACCCGGGAACAAGCCCGCCACCTCATACACCTCCTCAAGAACAACTTTACTGAACACACTCACGATCATATATCCAAACTCGTCGTTTTCGCCAAGGAATCCGATGAAAACCGGAAATTCCTGGTATCTAAGGATTTCGATTTGGTTGCATTCCTCATTTCCGTCCTGGTTCATCACTCTCAAAATATCCGGCTAATCGAGAAGACTATCCCGCTTTGTGTAATGCTGTTGGATCAACTTAACGATAAGGAGAGATTAGAGGCGTTGCCGAAAATCGGCGCCGGAAACGACATTTCCCCGGCGCTGATTCTAGGGCTGAGACAAGGGAATTCAAAGCTACTGCGAATATCCGCTTCCAAACTATTAGACCTTATTCTCGCCGTGGATTCCGAAGCGAAGAATTTCTTCTCCGAGATCGCGGATTTGTATTCGGCGTTATCGAGATTGTTAGTAGTGGATTCCGAGTGGGACGCTGAATCCGCAGAAGCGGCGATTTCTTGCTTGATATCGCTAGCAATGCTCCGGAAAAATCGGGCACGGCTAGCCCGAAACGGGGCAGTAGGGCTGCTGGGGAAGGCGTTATCGGAAGCTCCAGAAATGGGGGCGACGCTGACGGAGAAAGTACTCCGGCTGCTGGAATTGCTGTCGACGTGCAAAGACGGGAGATCTGAGATCTGCCAGGACAAGGTTTGCTTACAGTCGATCGTGAAGAAGGTGCTGAAGGTATCGACGGAAGCGACGGAGCACGGCGTCACGATTCTATGGAGCTTGTGCTGCCTGTTCAGAGACCACAGGGCGCAAGACGCGGTGGCGAAGAGCAACGGGATGCCCAAGATTCTACTCATAATGCAGAGCAATTGTTCCCCGGCCGTCCGGCAAATGGCCGGAGATTTGCTCAAGGTGTTTAGGGTCAACTCCAAGGCGGCTACAAGTCTCTCCACCTATGATACCAAGACTATTCACATCATGCCATTTTGATTATTCATTATTTTCTGTATTTAAACCCCCCCTTAAAAAAAAAAAAATCGATATTGGAAACTCTGAAGATGGATAGCCATGGATGGAGGTTTCATAATTGTTCAAAGTCGATCTTGTAAATCAAAAGCAGTTTTGTTAACAACAATAGAGTACTATCACTAGTACTAGAAAGGAAAGAAATTCAATTCAATTCATTTCATTTCATTTCATTTTAACAATTCCTAAATCCTAATCACAATTTACCTCAAAATCTTCAATCTCTTCTCCATGGATTTGCTTTAATTTTTTTCTTTTTTTGAAATACTCTTTACAATATTATCTCATCTATACTTTCTCAAACATTTTTAGTCTAAAGAATCTAAGCCCTCACCAACAAAGTCGTGGTTTAATTTGCTCAAGGCAAAATTTGCTCGCTCTCAAGGTCCTATACTCAATTCCGACAAGATAGTAGAAGTGTAAGTTAGGGCAACTCAGCGTCCAATTGTTGGTGCTTTAATTTATTTTCAACTGAAATAGTTTTATTCATATTTAAGCATTAGTATTGTGAGGATTATGCCCAGCAAACTGAGTAGATTTCTTGTACACACGGACATTTGACCTGTCTACTGAGCTATTGAGTTATGATTATTTACATTTTTTCAAATACTCTGCAGGGTCAGAGCGTAGAGCACTTGGAGTTGAGGATTCAATGTTTTAGTAGAAGTTATATTCTTCTCTATAGTAATACAAATAGTTTCACTTGATGATATGGATATTGTGAGACGCAGATATCAATACAAATAGTTTTATTCAGTGAGATATGACAAATATTACAAGATACAGATGTTAATACAATATTAAAAAAAAAAATCATGTGTTACAAAGTGTTGTGGTTGCAGTGTGGAGTGTTGAGAAGCTAGCACTAGAGAAGTTTCCTTAAATCTAAAAACAATTATTATGTATGTAGAAGAAACAAAGAGTACAATATATGTGTTTTTGTGAGCGTAATGAACATTTGTTTGACATTCAATGAATTTTGGTTGATGACACGGAGAAAGAGGTGGGAAAGAGATTAGAATCTAAAGAAATCTGTTAAAGAGAAAGGGAGATAAGTTTGACCATTCCTCAATCCTTTTAAGCCAAAGCTTAGCCCTTGAAAATGCACCAAAACGCACTAAACAATCCTAATTAATTGATTAATTTAAAAAAAGAAAACCATGTGGGGATCTTGAAAAAGGAGAGTGACGTCACCCATACAATTTTAGCTAAACTTTTCTAAGATATATATAGTAGGTATTCATGTTGTAATATACGTATTCTTATTTTCACTTCTACAACTACAATTGAGATATCTTGATGTGTCATTTAAAAGGAAATAAATATTAATAATTGACTGCAAATACAAAATATTCATAATTGAATAATATAAAAAATTGTTAGATTATTACATTTTAATTAGAAATGGAATGGAAATTAAAAATTGGGACAAAAATATTTCAATAATAATATTCTACATAATCAATAGTAAAAGCATATTTTAAACAACAGTAAAGGTAAATTTAAAATAGAACAAAAATATTTCAATAATATTATCTACATCATCAATTTAAAATGCAACAAATATTAGGTAAAAATATCACTGCATTTGATATTTTAATTGATTAATTGATTGAAAATAAAAAAGAATAATTGACCGAAAATGAATATGATATTACTAATTGACTGAAAATATAAAAGGATCACTAATTGAGTCTATTCTACCATTATATATTTTCATCCGAGTAATCCGTCCTGATGAACTGAAGGTGTTAGCTCTATACGAGGATGTACAAGATTGTGTTGTCACTACCAATGTTGTCTACAAAGAGTTTTCAATAATGTGTAAATATATTCGGTGATATTATGTTTTTTTTAAATGGAAAATTGCTATATATCTAGACAAAAAATATATCTTCCATACAAATGAATTAGGATATCAATTCATCACAAATTCAAGCAATGATAACATCAAAATACATAAACAATTTTTTTTTTTTTGAATGCTACTGACTCTATTACATTGTAGTATCTGTTCAAAAATACTTTCTCAACCTATTGAAACACAAAGAGTAAGAGTCAACAACGCCCCTATTGAGATTAATCTCATAACCTCCCATATGAGAGGTGTCACTACATGTCATCTGAGCACAATGTGTTTGGCAGTGAAAATACTAGTTAATTTTTAAAAAAAAAAAACATGTGGGGATCTTGAAAAAGGAGAGTGACGTCACCCATACAATTTTAGCTAAACTTTCCTATGATATATATAGTAGGTATTCATATTGTAATATACATATTCATATTTTCACTTCTACAACTAGAATTGAGATATCTTGATGTATCATTTTTATAGAATACATAAATTTCTTATTAATTCAAGGTGGAATCAGTTTATTTATCATTAATTCATGAAAATAAATAATATTTTTAAAATTTAAGAGTAATAATTGTAAGAGTGTGAAATGTTTTCCTTCTATAATACAAGAGACTTTCATTTTTCCAAAAGGTTGAACCCCAACCCTAATACAAGGGACTTTCATAAAGATGTAAAATGCATGGCAAAAACTTGTGTGAGATTGTCTCACGATGGATCCTTGTCGTTGAGACGAGTCTGGTCAAGATGAAATGTAATGCTTATACTAGCAAATGTAATACTAAATTAGGAATAAAACGTTTATTACTTATATGAGAAAATGTAATACTTTTACATAAAAAATGTAATACTTTTACATTAAAATGTAAAAGTATTGCATTTTCGATTTTCCTTTATAAGTGCAACATTACTTATAAGGAAAAATATAATATTTTTGACGAAAAAAGTAATACTTTTACATCAAAATATAAAAATATTACATTTATTCTCAAAAAGTATTATATTTTTTCTTATAAGTAACAACCATTTTATTCTTAATTTAGTATTACATTTGCTAGTATAAGTATTACATATATGCATATTAACCTGACCTGTCTGTTTCGACCCATCTCACGGAAAGAATCCGTGAGACGGTCTCACACAAGTATGACTCAAAGTGTATTTACTTCAATTCTCTATTTTTCTTTATTTAGTTTTTAAATTGTTTACTCTCTGTTCTCTATTTTTGATTTTACAAAAAATTTATATGAAACTCTCACATGTCATGTATTATTTTTTAAAATAAAATTTAATATTCTTTTATGAATAAATACAGAAGTATTATAATTTCATTAAAAAGTAATATATATTTCACATTCTATTTTTTTTTATATAAATATAAAGAATATCTTCACCCATCTCAATGTGTTGATAATAATTTTAAATGAGACTCATTTTTTTTTTTTTAATGTTACGTTGTAGTTAATCAATGCAAATTATAATATAATAATATAAGGGAAATCTATATCTAGGAGAGTATAAACAAATAGTGGGAGTATTCAAAGTAGATATTAAAAATGGTTAAGGTGATGGATCCAATGGTTGAGGATTGAATTGAGGTGAGCAAATTGGAGTTATTTTAAAATTAAAGCTAGGAAGAACAGAATGCATGGGCATGGGTTGGCAAATTCAAAAAGTGGTTCTCTAAGCACTAAACTCCATGCCTCTTTTCAATGTCCTCCTCTTTCTTTTCTTAATTAATTTTCATATTATATTTTTAACTTTTTCCCCTTTTACACCCTATTATATATTTTGTGGCTTCCACTGCTTGGATGGTCCATACACTCAGAGATATGCATACATCATCATGCCTTTTTTTTTCCTCTCCCACTCCCACTCCTCTTCAACTGTTTCATATTTCCTTCTTAATATATATCTCTAACATAGTGAAAACTGAAAAATACTATAAGGAACCCAACAATTCAAGTAATTGATAAACGGACTACTAATGCATTTATAAGGTCAAAAATTCGACTTTTGTAAAGAACTTGTGTGTCAGGTTAAAATTTTTTTGGGCGAATCTAGATTAGTCCCTTGACTATTGTTATATTCTAGAAGTTGCCCACCAACGATCCATTAAGCTTGTACTATTATTATATTTACTTGTTTTTAACCTCTAACACCATATTCTCATTTATCTGACAAGAAATTTGGAGGTTTACATATCAAAAAAAAAAAAAAAAACAAAAAAAAGCTTGTACTATTGTTATATTTACTTGTTTTTAACCTCTAACACCATATCCTCATTTATCTGACAAGAAATTTGGAGGTTTACATACCAAAAAACAAAAAAAAAAAAAAAAAAAAAACAACATGAACTTTGCACCTTTTATCGGTGAGTTGCATAGATTACTTTGTAGAGTATAATGGTTTGACTATACAATTTTTGAGTTAAATACTCTGATTACATATTTCTTACGAGTTACGATCACGGTTGTAAAAATCGGTCTAGGTGGCGCCTAGGCGCCCCTAGGCCGTTCCGCTTTCACTATTAGACGCTCAAAAATCGACCAGGCGCATAGACGGCCGGCTAGGCGGCAAAATTGGCCAACTCGGTCGAGTCGGTCGATTTCTTCCGATTTTGACCGATTTCGTCTGATGTCGTCTGGTCCAACCGTCCGTAGACTAGTTTGATACTTTGAATCTTTGGATGATTGAAGTATTTGAGTATTTTTATTTTTTAATATTATTTTGATGTTATGACTTGTGAATTATCATTATTTCATTTATTTGGATGTGTTATTTGATTAAATGTTGAAAACAGCCTCATTAAAATTGTCAAACTGTAAGTCTCCCACTATTTTTTTTACGCCGGCCTAGCACCGCCGCCTAGTCCGCCTAGACACTAGGGACTGCCTGGGCGCGCGACTAGCGCCTAGCGCCTACTGCAACCATTCTTACGATTGGAGAAATCTACCAATTTAAACAGAAGGACGACCCTAGCTAAACTAATACGGTATCTCCGTCCAAAATTACTTCGATATAGATCGATCTCTAACGTACATGGCTGGTGTCAAGACTCCGGCTAGGTCTTGCCATCCCAATAATTTATATAAAAAAGTGGAAAAAGGAAGCAAGATTAGAGAGGAAGCTAAGCTAGGTGAGCATATACGGTGGAGGCTAAGGGGGGAGCAATTAAGCAAATTGTTGATTGTAATTTAGTGGATGTGTCATTATTCCAGGGGGAACAATGTTGGGCACCCCACATGAACTTTATACATATTGGGAACCTATGATTGCATCAAAGGAAGGTCACTTATAGCTGTTGGTGAAAGTGCCAAGGAACATTATTATCCTAATTGACTTTTGCTGGGACCAAAGGCTAAACATTCATTACTCCATTAGATTAGAGTGTTCACACGTCTAATCATGCACGTTTGGAGAAGAGATAATCGAGCTGAGCTGAGGATATTTTTTTCCAGTTGAAAGAATTATGTATTATCATTAAGATTTGTCTGTATGAACAGCAAGAGAAATTTAAACATACAATAAAAGTGAAGAATATTCAAACAAGAATATTGTAATATAATTGAGCATAATAATCTTAGTGATCCACCATGATTTCTCCCGTGCATTGTCCCAGAGACGAGAATAATCATTACGTGGATGCTATTGAAATTATGGCCCTGTTTGGTAAAAAATTGATTTATAGGTTAATTTTGATTTTTTTGGTCACTATTAATTGTTTAATTTAGTTAAATATCAATATAAATATTTGATTAATTAGCTTTTTACAACTTCAAAATGCTAAAATTTAAAAAGTTAATTCAAACAACTTTTTCAATTAGCTTTTCTAAGAAATTATATCAAATAGCTATCAGCTAACAGTTTATTAACAAACACTTTTCTACAATAGCTAATGTTATCAACTAGTTATACCATCTAATTAACACAATCAGCTAACAACCAACAACCAATTACCAAACAGGGTCTATGTGTTTTTACTCTTTTTTTTTTTTTAATTTTTTTTTAGTGATTTTTTTTTTAAGGGTAGTGATTTCTTTTGATTGTTACCAAATACATATTTAGCTTTATAAAAAAAAATGTTATTTTCATTCCATGAATAACCAAATCGTGTGCTTCAATTGTGATTTGGTTAATATTTTATATCTAATTAACATTTTTTTTGGATAAAAATTACATATTGATGTACATTTTTAATGGATGTTTACTTTTTGTTATTGTTTTGTTTATTATTATTATTATTATTATTATTATTATTATTATTATTATTATTATTATTATTATTATTATTATTATTATTATTATTATTATTATTATTTTGTTTTTGCTACACAAGCGATAAAAATTGTAACCTTAGCTTGTTGTAAAGTTTGGAGTGTATTTTGCAATGGCTAAAAAAAATAAAAAAAATTACCAATGCTAGATAATTGAGAGATTAAAAACACAATTTTTTTTTTTCTAAAAAGCTCAGTGAAAATGAAATTGTATGGCCCTATTTGGTAAAATAGTTAGTTTATCAGTCAATTTTAGCTTGTTTGACCACTATTAACTATTTAACTTGGTTAAACAACCAATATGAGATTATGAGTGTTTGATTAATTAGCTTTTTGTAACAGCTTATTGCTCCAAAACACTAGAAAAAATTCAAAAAGCTACGTACTCAAAACAACTTTTTTAGAAAGTCATTTTGTATGTAATTAGTTATCAACTAACAGCTAATTTACCAAACATCTTTCTACAATCAGCTAATGCTATCACCTAGTCAAACCCACTAAACCAATCAACAAATAGCTATTTACCAAACAACCCATATCTATTAGATTAAAAAGATTAATATGTATAACAAAGCTAGATAATGTAACTTTGTTGGTGATATTACAATGAAAAAAAATAAATCATCAAATAACAAATACACTTAACTTGTTCAATTATTTTATATTTATCATCACGGGTGCGGAAGGATGGAAAAGGATGATACAATGATTCGTTGGTCCAAATATCGTATTGAAAAAGACTACTCTTCAAGCTAGGATAACCAATTTAAACAATCTTTTTAAAAATCTTTGTAGTGTTTCATGCACATAGTTATGCCCATCGAAAATCCACATCAACGAAAAATTCATACTCCGTACATGAAAAAGTAAATGCCACGTTAATAACTTGTTTACGTAACTAGTGAATAAAGAGTATTGCACAACTTTTTACTTGTTTGATTTAGTAATTTAGTAATTATACACATTCTTAGCTTAGTGATTCAATTATACAAATCTAACAAGTACAGTTACATATTTAATACTTTTTCATTTTGAAAAAGAAAAGCATTATTTTAAAAGATAAAGGTCTTTTGCACCATTTTAGTTTTGTTCAATCATGTATTCATGTTGTCATATGTCAACATGTCATGCCCATGATATTTGTGCTAAAGACTTTATAATTCAGTAACATAAACAAATTCGATGCTTAGTTACCTTAGTATAAGATGTATTAAGTTTATTTTGTTCAGCTCGAGATGCCTATTTTGTGGACCGTGTTTCACACAGCTGTGTGGACCACAGTTCAAAACAATGTCGTTGAATTTTATGAGTTAGAATAATGTACTTTATATGTTAGAATAATGTGCATTATGTGTTAGAATAATGTACTTTATGTTTTAGAATAATGTGCATTATGTGTTTGAATAATGAAACTTATGGGGAAGATAATGTACTTTATGAGTTAGAATAATGTACATTATGCTTTAGAATAATGTACATTATGCTTTAGAATAATGTACATTATGAATTATAAAAATGTATGTGGCAGTGAATTGTGTAAAAAAAATTACACAAAACGATGTCATTTTTAGATCGTGGTCCACGCAATAAGTATTGATATAAGAATGTATCAAATAAGGGGCTTTGAGGGCCCAAAGAAATTTAAATGGAGTAATTTCGTGGAGTTTAAAAAACATAAAGTAAGGCCCTGAATTTAATTTTGGGCTTTACGTATGCAAGAACAGGCTTCAACTGTAACAATCCAATGGGCTGAACATGAAAATCCAGGAACGCATGGCAATCGTTTTGACAGCCCAAATGCCCAATGGCCTGATTGAAAATCGTGGCAAATTATGCTGTGGACTCGTGTCCACTATGCATTGTGGACACGAGTCCAAAACGACGTCGTTTTCAGAGAAAACGACGGCATTCTAATTAAAAAAAAATTGATTTTGTTTCGCCGTTAAAGCGTTAACGGCGTTATTCGTTTGTGGAATTATGAATGTACAGTTATGGAATTATGAACACAGAGCTCTGACATTATGAACTTACAATTATGAACATATAGTGATAAAATAATGAACATAGAGCTCTAAAATTGTGAGCATAGAGCTTCGAAAATTATGAATGTACAGTTATTGAATTATGAATGTACAGTTATTGAATTATGAATGTACAGTTATGAAATTATGAATGTACAGATATGGAATTATGAATGTACAATTATGAAATTATGAACACAGGGCTATGACATTATGAACTTACAATTATGAACATATAGTGATAAAATTATGAACATAGAGCTCTAAAATTGTGAACATAGAGCTTAAAAAATTATGAATTTACAGTTATTGAATTATGAACGTACAGTTACGGAATTATGAATGTATAGTTATGAAATTATGAATGTACAATTATGGAATTATGAACACATAGCTATAACATTATGAACTTACAATTATAACATATAGTGATAAAATTATGAACATATGCTCTTATAACGAAGCGGTCTGAATTTTTTTTAAAAAAATGGTGGAAGATAACGGTGCTACTTACGGCACCGTTCCGTGTCTACAATGTATGCTGGACACGGGTCCATAGCATAACGATTGAACAATCGTTATGCTGTGGAACCGTGTCCACCTATGTTATAATTACTGAACTATATGTTCATAATTATAAAACTATATATTCATAATTTTCTAACTTCATATTCATAATTATTGAACTCTATATTCACATTTACAGAACTCTATGTTCATAATTAGTGAACTATATGTTCATAATTAGAAAACTATATATTCATAATTTTTGAACTTCATATTCACAATTATTGAATACCTATATTCATAATTATAGAATTATATATTCATAATTATGTTCACAAATCTATATTCATAATTATAAAATCATATGTTCATAAGTTTTGAACTATATACTCATAATTATGAACCCATTCATAATTTGCCCATGATTGAATGCCTTTTAGCTACTCTCTAAAGTTTGCCATTGCCGGCAATTCAAGGGATAACAATGGGTCAGGGGTACCTACCAATCATTATACCATTGATCGTGATTCATCTTGCAATGTGAGCTTATGATATAATATTCATTTTTAATACATTAAATGTTCATTTTTTGAATGCTTTTTTTTTTTTTTTTTTTGATTTTGTTTTGTTTTTTTTTTGTTTTTTGTTTTTTTTGTTTTTTTTTTTGTTTTGTTTTGTTTTGTTTTTTTTTTTGTACTGAAAGATTAATTGGTATATTAATTAAAAATGAACTTTCAGTATATTAAAAATGAACTTTTACTTCTTTCAAAGTATATTAAAAATTAAAGTCCAGTATACTAAAAATAAAATTTATTAATGTAGGCCATAGTCCACAATATAATTTGCCGGTGTCTACATTCACTACATGATCAATCGTTATATCCTACACCACGGCGCGCGTAGCACTGTTCGCCGCGGGCCTCTCAAAACGACGTCGTTTTGGGAGGCGCGGTAGGAAGTTGCTGTGATTATGTGTATTTGTTCACACCATTATGTGTATTTGTTCATACAGTTATGTACATTTTTTATACAATTATGTACATTCTTTTTATACAATTATGTACATCCGAATCAGAAAATTTGTGTGTATTATGTTAAGAGTTGATGTGTATTATGTTAAAAGTTTATGTTTATTATGTATTATGTTAGATTATGTGTATTGTCTTTTAAAAAGAGTATGTATATTTTGTTATATAATTATGTACATTCATGTATACAATTATGTGTATTCTAGTATAACATTATGTACATTTTTGAACAGCGGATTTTTTTAACGAAAAAATTACTGCCATTCACTGGGGCGGGAAATTTTTTTTTTAAAAAAAAATTAAAACGACGTCGTTTTGCATCTGAGCGCACAGTGCAACACGCGCCGTGGTGTAGGATATAAATTGCCCTACACGATCCACCTTTATACATTCTTTTTCACTCATTCCATTCTTGACCCCTAGCAAGTCAACTTTTTAAAATCCACCCTTGCCTCACTAGATGCGGATACCCCCTTATTCTTTTATTAAAAATTTTAAAAATTAATAATAATATTTAAATTATTTATACATAAAAAAAATTCACTAGTTATATTAAAATATAAAAGAATAAAAGTATTGAAATGTGCTCTAAAAAAAAAAAATTCAAATGTAATTACTAAATTGTTTTTTTTTTTTTTTTTTTTTTTTCCAAATAAACATATCAATTTAGAAGTAAAAATAGTAAAAATCTTTAATTTGAGTTGTAAAGATTTTAGAATTAACTACATACAACTACTTATTTTACTATCAACAATAAAAACTACACTCCTTAATGATGATGAAAATATAATTGTGTTGTATTGAATAATCAATCTGAGAGTATAGAGAGAGAATATATAGATACTAGATAGAATTCTAGTCTAACACGAATAAGGTAGTCCAGTCTAATACTAATAATATAGTCCTAATACTCCCCCTCAAACACAAGGTTAGCTAGCCAAAATATTGAGCTTGCGACGGAATAAATTAAAACGTAAGGACGAAAGAGGTTTAGTAAAAATGTCTGCTATCTGATCTTTGGTATAAATAAAATGAACTTGCAACTCCTTCTTTGCTACTTTGTCACGAACAAAGTGATAGTCGATCTCAATGTGCTTCGTGCAAGCATGAAACACCGGATTAGCACATAAATAAGTGGCTCCAAGGTTGTCAAACCAGAGCTTAGGCGCAGAAGATGGTGCAAAATCAATTTCCTTCATCAGAGAAACAAGCCAAGTAACTTCTGCAGAAACGTCAGCCAGCCCTTTGTACTCAGCTTCAGTTGAGGAATGAGCCACGGTGCGCTGTTTTCGACATACCCATGAAACAAGATTGCTACCCAGAAACACTGCGAAACCACTAGTTGACTTTCGGTCATCCGGATTGCCAGCCCAATCCGAATCAGAATATGCATGAATATCCAGAGAGGTAGAAGAGGAAATATTGAGACCAAGATTGAGTGTCCCATTCACATACCGTAAAACTCTCTTTAGAGCCGCCCAGTCCGCCGTAGTAGGAGAGTTCATGTGCTGACACAAACGATTAACAGCATAAGAGAGATCAGGACGGGTTACCGTAAGATACTGCAGAGCACCTGCAAGGCTGCGGTACTGAGTGGGGTCAGCATATGGAACCTCATCACCTGTCACGACTTTTGTGGTGGAAACTAGCGTGGCAACGGGCTTGCAATCCACCATACCTGCTCGCTTGAGAATATCCTTCATATACCGTTGCTGAGGCAGAAGCATGCCTCCAGACACCGGAACAGTCTCAATACCCAAAAAAAGGAAGGCACACCCATATCACGAACTTTAAATTCAAGAGCCAATTTGTTAATAAGAGCAGCCACATGAGTTGAATCAGAACCCATAACCAAAATGTCATCCACATAAACCAAAAAATAAAGCTGAATATTGCCACGTGAGTAAATAAACAAAGAGACATCGGTTTTGGAAGGCGAGAAGCCCATAGAAACCAGAAAATCATGCAAACGTGTGAACCATGCACGATGGGCTTGTTTGAGACCATACAGAGAACGTTGAAGTAGACACACATGCCCAGGCATAGATTTGTCCTCATAGCCAGGCGGTTGGCGCATATAAACTGTCTTAGCCAAGTTGCCATTCAAAAAAGCATTGTGGATATCCAACTGTAGAATAGTCCATCCACGAGAAACTGCTAAAGATAACAGAAGACGTACCGTAGTCGGTTTAACCATGGGACTGAAAGTCTCAAAGTAGTCCTCACCAGCCACCTGATTAAAACCCTTGCCAACTAATCGAGCCTTGTGACGCTCAATTGAACCATCAGCTTTCCTTTTGGTTCTAAACACCCACTTGGAACCAACCACATTCATACCTGATTTATAAGGAACAAGTTGCCATGTATTGTTATGCACCAGGGCATTAAATTCCAAGTCCATTGCATCACGCCACTCAGAATATTTGACCGCTTGAGGGTAGCACGTGGGCTCAGTAGTAACATCAGCGGACAGTGCAACATGATCATGTGGCCCCGTGCTGCGTATAGCCATACCGTGAGACCGAGCACGAGTTGGTGAAACGGGATGACGAGACCGACCGCGCGGACGGCCACGCGATCGAGTAGTCGGCTGCTCCATGACAGTGTGCTCGGACTCGGCCAAGGTCTTAGGACTGGGCTGGCTGGGCACGACAGCGGGTGCAGTTGGCGGATCAGCAAGCGGCTTGGCAATATGGTCATGTGACCGGACCGCATCATCATTGGCAAAAATAGGTGCAACGGCCCACGGTTCCGGGATCGGTGTGAAAACCAGCGAATCAACACGAGCAACAAACGGAAAAACAGTCTCATCAAATCGCACATGGCGACAGATATAAACCTTGTTAGTGTTAGTGTCCAAACAACGATAGCCACGAAAAGACGGAGGATATCCAAGAAAGACACAGGGAGAAGAATGAAACTGTAGTTTGTTGCGGTTATATGGACGCAAGTTGGGGAAGCATAGACACCCAAATACCCGGCGATAAGAATAGGATGGAGGGGAACGATGTAATAGATAATGTGGAGATTTATCAGACAAGACACGAGTGAGAATTTTATTTATCAGGTACACAACGGTTTCAAACGCATAATCCCTGAAACGAGACGGGACAGATGCCTGAGCCATTAAGGCAAGACCTGTCTCAACCACATGCCGATGCCTGCGCTCCACCCTCCCATTTTGCTCATGAGTATACGCACAGTATTGCCTGTGACGAATACCAAGAGATGCCAGAGTGGAGCCAAGCTTTCTATACTCTCCCCCTAAATCAGATTGAAAAGAAAGAATTTTGCGGGAAAATGATCTTTCAAAAAGTGACCGAAACTTATCAAATATGGCATATAACTCAGATTTAGCGCGCATAGGATAATACCACATATATATAGTGTAATCATCCACAAACAAAACAAAATATTTAAAGCCATTCGCAGAGATTAAGGGCGCAGGGCCCCAACTATCAGAATATATTAATTCTAAAGGTTGCGTACTAGTGGTTACAACACAAGATAAAGGAAAGCGATATGATTTTCCCAATTGACAAGACGAACAAATATTGGGAAGATCATTGGAATTAAAAGTACTAAGAGACGAAGACCCTAAAAGTGAGGGTGCCCGAGACGCATGTGCCAAACAAAAGACGATCGAGCGGCAACAAAAGTAGCTGGAGCTGGACGCGAAGTAGGCCAAGAATAGAGACCCCCCGATGCATGCCCTTTAAATTGAATTTTCTTGGTGATAGTGTCATTCACAAAGAAACACGAAGGGTGAAACTCAAAGAAAACATTATTATCTTTAGCAAAACGCTGAACAGATAATAACGAAGAAGATAAACCAGGGACATGCAAGACATCACTCATCCTAAAGGACCTAGAATCAGTAGCTAACGAAGCGGAACCAACATTAACAATGGGCAAACCTGTACCACTGCCGACTCGGAGTGTCTCCGGACCATCATAACCTGTCGCAGATGTCAGCAAGGAAGAATCAGGGGTGGCACGATTCGTAGCACCAGTGTCCGGAAATCTGCAGAACCATCATCACCAGAAACAGCCACATGTGCCTGAGGAGCCGGGGAATCATGCATAAAACGCTGCCAACAGGAAATAGCAGAGTGACCTTGCTTATTACAAATCTGACATCGAGGGCCCGAACCAGATCGCCTCGGCCACGGCCACGGTTCCCTCGACCATGGCCTCCTCCTCCACGCTGCTGAGAACCACCGCCCCCGGCCACCGTGGCCTCCATGGTTGACAACCATAGCGGCCGGCGCACCAATAGGGACGCCATCATTGGGGCAGATCCACTCTTGCGATACTAGAAAGTCCACTACCTCCGTTAGCGGAACAGGAGCTCCACGCGCCAGGGTCGCAACCAATGGCCGAAACTCAGGGCGCAGACCACGGAAGACATATAAATTTTGGTCGTCTAACTCAACCTGACGACCGGCGAGAGCCAACTCATGAACCAACATCTACGCACGGTCAAGATAGTCGGAGATGGAAGAATCACTTTGCCGTAGCGCTTGTAGCTCGCCGAGCAGCCGTAGGGCCCGAGACCGTGTCGATGAGCCTAGGGTTTGCTCAATGGTCTGTCATAGCTGCCGTGATGTGCTTCAGCCTACCGCGAGACGCAGAGTCTCCTCGGACAAGGACGAGATAAGCATCGAAAGGATGGCCTTGTCCTGTCGCCGCCAAGAAGTCTGCCGTGTCGAGAGGTCCGTAGCCGCCGCGCCGGAGCTGTCGGCAGTCGAGGTGGTCGTGGAGACAGTCGCCGGAAACGGCACGGTGCCATCAATAAAACAAAGAAGCCCTTGGCTTTCGAGGAACGGTAGCATCTGAGTTCTTCAGAATAAATAATTTTGGGAAGTTAATTTCAGGGAGACGAAGTGATGTGCCGAGGAAAGACTATTACTGGCGGACACTGGCGGAACGTCGGTAACGGTCCTTTCAGAAGATCCAAGAACAGAGCCGTCATCACCGAGGGTTTCCATGAGAGAAAACCTGGATAACTGATACCAGATGAGAATATAATTGTGTTGTATTGAATAATCAACCTGAGAGTACAGAGAGCGAATATATAGATACTAGATATAATCCTAGTCTAACACGAATAAGGTAGTCCAAGTCTAATACTAATAATATAGTCCTAATAATGATAACATGGTGGGTTGGGATTGGGTTCTATGTGGATTTTTGCATATAAAATCTACATTCAACCCAACTGAGTACATGTTTAATATTTTAAGACTCACATCGACCACATCACTTAATATCACCTAAAAAGTGCGAGGAATGTTCAGGTGAATATGTGTTGGGCGAATTAGAATATATTCTCATTCCTATCTACATGTTGAAAATTTATTAATTTTTTAATGGACGGGGAAGGGCAACCCTAGGAGTAGAATTAATGACAAGTGTTGGGCACATTCCTATGATCCATGAGACCAATCTTGTCCTTCCATAAGATCTTAAACAGAGGCTGATGGGCTCTCAATCAACTTCAAACCACAAAAATGCAACACAATTTTTTTTTTTGCAAAAAAGTTCATCACCTTATTTTGTTTTTAGAAGATGTGAGTAACCTGAACTTCCTAATCTTTATTCTATAAACCCTTATAGGACTGGATAAAATTATGGATTAGCATGTTAGCTACATCACTTGTTGAGAGCCAATTAATTTCCTTTTGAAATTCCATTATTGGGGTAATGAGACTAGTATATATATATGATGTATGCACCACTTTAATTGCTAAAGAGGCATTAGTTTGGCGTACAAATTAGAAATAACTTTCTAACAACATATTCCATATAACATAAAAACTGAGAGCATATTTAAATGTATATTAGTACAAACCAACATTTTATAAACAAAGATGTCTCCAAAACTCTTCCAATTTGTTTTTTTCTTCCGAACTTTATTGGTATTTGAGTTTTTTTTTTTTTTTTTTTTTTTTTTTTTTTTTTTTTTTTTTTTTTTTTAATTCTCTCATTAACTATTTTGAATATATATAATTATGTGAAATTTCATCTCTTTATTTAAAAACATTTAAATTCACTCTTCCTAGATTAAAATTGTTACTCCAACGCTACCCTCTGCTGAAAATTATGAAATTTTCGACCACCTGAAAATGATCTTAAATCAAGTCGAAAGTCTTATTCCGACCACTTTTGGTGTCCGGAAAAACCTTTATAGCTATTTCCGACCACTTTTTGCTTTCGATTTGATTTAAGATCACTTTCAGGTGGTCGGAAATTCCATAATTTCCAGTAGTGACCGCCTACGTGAATCACAAAATGTACAGTTTGGTATTGAGTCTTGAAATTAAATTGACTCGATTCATCTCCTTATAGACCTGAGAATAGGTTCATAGAATCAAAATATAACTTGGCGAAGTAAAAAAACCTGACTTATAAAACAAATGAATTGAAAAATTTTGTGCAGGTGGTTATAATACAGTTTTGCGTCTAGTCTGTTAAGAGTTTGGTATTACATATAACTGAAAACAAAAACAACTGTTGCCAAAAAAAAAAAAGAAAAAAAAAAGCATACATCTTTGGTTTTTAAATATAATAAAAAGCAGTGGCAGTCCTACTAAACATTGTTTTTGTGTTTTCTTGTTTTTGCATTGTTTGACAGAATCATATCATATCTGGGGGAAATAAATCGAAATGAAACCTTACCAAATGACACCTAAATGATTTGAGAGCTTTGCTTTTGCTCATGTGATGTGCTCAATGTTTTGCCAAACTCTTTACAAAACACTTGTCATATATTATAACACCGTTTTTGTACGGAGTTTCGTACTTTTATCAACAAATGTTAGAGGAATTAATACTCACCAATTTAATAAACTTGCGATAAAATTAAGATAGTTTTTTATTTTTATTTTTATTTTGTTGCGTTGAGTAGTTCAAATAATTAATCAATTAACATTTAATCTTACTTTTAACACCAGGACTATGTGGTCTAATGGTATCCGGGTTGGACTTCCATTTGGAAGGTTGTAAGTTCAAGCCTCAGTGGAGGCGTTATTGGTTCTTTGTGTTTCAGTAGGTTGAGAAAGTATATGAACAGATACTACAATGTAATAGGGACCAGTAACATTCAAAAAAAAAAAATCTTACTTTTAACAATAGAGTGGAGTTTGAACTTTACTGGTAATTTAAGGAGTCATTAAAAGATTTTGACTAATTAGTGATAATGAATACCTCCTATGTGCATAAGTGTATAGACAGAAGAACTTGAGTTTATAGGAGATACCCACAACCACTAATTAGTCAAAATCTTTTAATGACTCTTTAAATTACTTGTGGAGATATAAGTGTGGCTTTCGGTTGTTGATTTGTTGATATGATACGGCTGCCAATTCTAATTACTCCGTAGTAGCTAAATAAGCTAATGTCTGCTGTGTTTGTCCATGTGCGTTTATGTTTCCCCCTCATCATTATGTTTTTTTTTTTTTTTTTTTCTTTTTTTTTTTTTTTTTAAATAATAATTTATTCATATTCGATGAGTAAAATAGTGTTATTTGATTGACCATTTGATATACTATTCACCCTAATCAATTGTTAAAATAAAAATAAAAATAAAAATAAACTTAGTGTATATATATATATATATATATATATATATATATATAGAATTCTAATCAGGTGTGAATAATTTGTTAGGTGTGAATGTGTGGTTGTTTGCTGGCCATTGATTGTAGACGATCTCATGGTTATGAGTTATTGTGCATTTTTTGCCTTCTTTGGTTGCACAGTAATATTATTTGCTGTGCTTTCGGCCGTTTCTTATGCACTGCATTTCCAGGGTGGGTAATATGGTAATCTTGTTACGTTATTCATTTATTTCCGTATTTATTCGTTTCCTTTAAACACGGGGGATTGGCGCCTTTAAATTTCTCACCGACCGCGTTTCTGGCCGGCCTCGTCTGCAGTCTGCTCGCATTGCATGCGTCGCTGCCCTCTTGCGGAACTACTGTGCACTCTTCGCGTCTCACAGCCGTGCTTTTAGTTTCCTTAATAGTAATTCGCCGGTCTCGAATGGGGACTGGTTTGTTGTTCTTTACTTTGTTATTCCCTTTTTTTTTTACTTGGTGCTCGTGCAATGTTATTTAGCCATCTTTCCCCTACAGTTTGATATTTTTACTTGGGTTGTTGAACCTGTATGCACAGCATCACTATGCGTTTAGGGGGGGCAAGTGACGGGGAAGGGTACAGAGGGGTAATCAATTGTGTGAATTTCCTGTTGAATTCAGTTTCGAAGCAGTTTTTACAGACCTCTGTGCTAAAGTGTTTAGGCTTGTGTGTTTATACGTATGAGCATTTTAAGGGATTAAAGGAGTCATTCTTTAGGGGTCTTGTGCGTATACTGTTAAGCAGCAAAAATATTGTGAAGATGATGGTGCACGGCTGCTTAACGAATAGTAATATATCCGTAATCAAATTGTTTTTTACGACACGTTGTATCCAAATTTTAGTCTGAACTCAATTTCATTTTTATTCGTTTGGTTACGATTTCAGATTTGAATTCTTCCCCAATGAATGCGGTGGGTTAATATCTATATGATTAGGGGGTGTAGGATAGTAACACTGTAAGTAGTGTGGTGGTTTTTTGGTGTGCAAATTTGAATATAACTTTTACGGATGTATGAGCCTTTTTTTTTTTTTTTTTTTTTTTTTTTTTTTCACTACTTCTGAAAAAAAAAAGTGGGATATGTGAAGGGGGGAGTAGATATGTGTATTAGTACGTATCACCACTGTAAGCAATTGGTGTTATGAAATATACAACAGTAACAAAAAACTGTCCAGTTCTATCTTTATTTTTATGATGCTCGTGCAGTGCTGCTAGAGGTAGTAATATGATCAATTTTGGGGATGTGGCCCAATTTGTGGTATATATTTTAGTTCTCTGTTTTTCTGATGAATTCCCTACAGGTCTGTAACAATGCATGTGTTCACCTATATCAAAGCTAGTTTGTCTTTTTTTTTTTTTTTTTTTTTTTTTTTTTTTTAACACATTGTATCTAAAACACAAACCTAACTTATTATTGTGCAAAGCGGACAACAATACAGCGTATGGATATATTTTATGAAACAACGTGTGTGTTCAACAGCTTTCCAGTCCATCCAATGGATGAAGGAAGACTCTTAGGAATTACCCGGGGGCCAAACTCTGTCCACATAGAACAACTGCAAAAACAAATCAGGGAAAAATTGAAAATAATAAGGCACCTACATACAACTACTCGATATTGGTATGCCGTTTAACAACTCAAACTGAACAAAGAGTCTCCCACCATTAGAAATTGGAGTGGCCCCGTAAAATGTTGCATCTTGTCCTCGGCCCAATCATGGTGTGTTTTGACTAGCCGTTTAAGCAGATAACCACACCAATCCAAGTCGTTTATCTTGTTCACATCTTCAAGATGCTGTAGGAACCGCTGGTTGACGTAACCATTCTGTGTGCTTTCGATTAAAACAGCCACACAGAAGTGATGCTTGAACCAAACTCCACCGTCCTTGCAGGACAACATCACCTAACATACCTTCTTCAATGTAATTGTGCTGTATCGCTTTCCTATTTGAGACTGCTAATCCCGTAATTCCTGCCCCACTTTTTGACTTAGCTGGCATACTATCTCTGTTGACCCGAGTGGGAGCCCAAGAACAGCACTAACATCTTCTCTTGTGATCTGAAGAGCAGTCTCGCGCTGGACATTAAGTGTGAGGTTAGTGGGGTTGAGCACACTGACCAGCCAACAGCCCAGTCGTAATGGAATCTCATTAACTTCTAAACGTAAATAGCTCCCATTCCCATGTCGTTTACTGCATGTCTTTGCTGAGCGTTGAATTCGTTAAAAGCATGAATTAGGTCCTTGGGCGTGCATCGCGTGTTGAATGAAGGGAACTTAAACTCCTCTAACGGGGATAGTTCAGGTTCTGGAGCGTTATCCCTCCTACCCTTGGCCTGACGCTCTGGATTAACATCTGTAGTCCTTGTTATAATGCGTACACTACGTCCGGAGCGTGTAGTAATGCACTCATCACCCGCAACGCCGTCGCGCAGCCGTGTAGACCCTATAACAAAATAACCAAAGGGGAAAATGTGAGAGTTTATAACCAATAACAGTAAAAACAGCAGGGGATAGGAACAATATGCTATGTGTGTGAGGTTTAAAAAAACAAACGGGAAAGGTGAGATACTCAACTTTAATCAACCTGTAACACGCACAAGCAACTAGGATTGCACAACAAACTACACACACACCTCAATCCTGTTCACAGAGAGTTGGCAATGCAGAGTTGCAGTCTAGGAATACATGGCAAAACTGTGTGTAGCAGTATGTCAAAAGCAAAAAGTTTTAAATATTTATATAAAAAAAAACTCTTTTTTTTTTTTTAAAATTGTTTTTCAATAACCCTCAATCACTGATCTATCTAGGTAGGTAGATAATTAGTCATCAACACTTTATATATGAGAGCATGATCACATGAAACCTCCAAGAGAAACACCCCCTTGTAATCCGATCCCAATTTACTTAGTATAAAGTGGTGCCGAAATTAAGAAACTGATCTCTCACTACATTCTTATGCAAATTAATTCCTCTTTCACATGCAAGACATTCACAGTCAGATTGCTCCAATCCGAGTCGCACACACGCGTCAAAAAATTTTGGGAGACGACATACCTGGGACGGTGGAACTGCCGACGGTTCGGGTGCTCGGAGTCTGCTTACGGCTGATGGCCGACATTGCGTCTGGTAGACCCGGGGCACACACAGCTGGGGTTGGCTTCGCTGGGGATTCTTCGAATCGCAGGAGATGCCGCTCATACCACACCAACGACGGAATTGATTTCTCGAGACTGGCTTTCGCAGACCGACCGTCGGAGCCACCGGAGGGCAAAGTGCGGGCATCGAGGGTTTATGTACAGTAGACAGTCGTCTGAAATAAAAACGCCCATGGAGGGATCTTTGCAATTAACGTTGATTGAATAATATTACACAATTAACCCGGAACAAAAAATTTCTTTCCTAAACAAGCGTGAAAATCCCGTAAAAAATGGATTGCACAGTTACAACCCCAGCCGTGCAGTGCCAATGATCTAACGGTGTAAATAAGACCACACAACCACACCTAACACTTTGTTCACACCTGATTAGAAACCTATATATATATATATATATATATATATATATATATATATATAGGCTTCGAATTCGGTGCACCCCCTCTAATAGATGAGACCATGAGGCCTCCTAATATCCATTGATTCAATTTCCATCAATGGTTGAGATTATAAGAAATTATGGTAGTAATTAAGGACATTTACCAATGTAAAGGTTATATTAGTAATTGTAATTCTAATTTATTTATGGACATAATATTATTGAAATGTGAAGCATTATTTTAGGGATTTGTGGATGGAAATTAATAGTTTCAATTATTACAAAGCTTGAAGAAGTGAACGTGGCGTGGACAATGCTAAAGGAGAAAATGAAGCGGTGGGAGGGCAGGAACAACACTGGAGCACACCGGTAAGTGCATTCACATGTCAACGTCTGTGCATATACTGAAGAATGGGTTTTTTCCCCCGGTGGGGGTGGGAGGGGGGTGTGGTTGTTGGACGAAGTAGTAGTCTATTGACGTGCGTAGCGTGTTTGTGTTCATGTGGGTGCGTACAGGGTTATTTGTTTGACCGATAGGATGGCGGGATGATGCGTAGACAGCAAATAGTATGTGCGTAGACATCCCATCCATTTGTTAACTTGTAATGGATGGATGAGATTGAATGAGGAATATAATGTAAATAAGGACATATTTTAAATAGGTGGGTTTGGATTGTAACACGGGTAGGTGATGCTGTTTTGGATTGTAAATTGATTTTGAACGTCGGTTTGTGCATTGTGGACCTACGCGTGTGCGTACGAAACATTTAACGCATTTGTTATTCTGTTTTGTTGATGTGTTTTGAACAATTAATATGTAACGGGAAAACGAAGCAATTGGGGGGGGGGTTTGTTTCTGATTTTTATTAAAAAGAATAATGCAAAAGCAGTTGGGTAATGGGTAGACTATTGGTGTGTGCATGCATTTAAATTGGCATGTGCATGTTGTAGATTAAGGGGGTTTGGAATTTGTTTGTTTTTCATTTTGTATCCAAAATAATTATTATAAAGGGATGTGCGTGTAATGATATTGTTAGTTCATTTTGAATGAATTAGACGGTATAGGTATTATTTGGTTGGTCTGCTATGAAACGTATTTTTTATAGACACTAGTGTGTGCGTGCATGTTGGTAGGTTTGTGCACCGTACCCGATTAAAGGGCAAAAACAGTAAAATGCACACGCCAACATTCAACTGCGCAAAAACCAGTGTCAACACATCCCCGATTAAAAATATTCGCATACCGCGAGTTATAAAAAGCAAAACACTATATCCCCTAAGATAAAATGAATCTTAAAAACCGATTAAAACTCATGCTCACTGTAAGCACCAAGATCCCTAATCAAACTCAAAAACATAAACAATACTATACCATCGACACACCAAAATCACATGTGACAGTACAATGTACAAACTGATTGTAACACCCCCCAAAAACAAGACCTAAAAACAAGTCTTAACACATGCAGATTAACAACAAAACACTAGCACATCGGAAGATAAAAAGATAACTGGATAAAAGGAATCCAAAACGGGGTGTTATGCCACATATACCACACTTGGCATACGCTACGGCGACAATCTGCAAGTGTATCACTATCCCAAAAACAACAAACTAGAACAATCTAAAGACATTGGCACACAGGCCTCAACAACACTGTCTAAAGATACAGGTGCTAAGCTACCGGCTCTAGACATCGCGCTCGACTACGCATCACCTGAAAGATACAAAGATAACCATCGGGGCGACGCCCGGTCAGCGAATAATGCTGGCAACCCACCAATACCGTTAAGCATCATAAATAGGTAGATATATAGTATGAAAACCATTTTCGAAACGGAATACATATATATAAGTCAAAAGCCAAGATCAAAAGACAACACAAGACTCACCACTCACAAGGATAACACCGGGAACACGTCCCAACCACAAAGGTTAACCACACACAAGGATAAAGACTCACCCGACGGCAACACATGCCAAAACACCACAAGACTCCGTGACTACACACGTCACGAGAGAAGATCACACAACAACGGCTTCACAAGCCCTCGTGATATCACCCATCACGAGTTGATATGCCTTCCTTATGCCTTGTTCCAACCTTATGGCTACCCCCAACCTTGTACCTTCAAAGCCAACCATTACCTCCAGAAAACCCCTGTACAGCCAAGTCCAACCTTATTCCGCCGGGACCGTCGTCCCCCACCTACAGACCACCAACGGAAACCCACCAATTCACGGCAACACATGCCCGGATAACACAATGTTATCCCCCAAACACGTGGACTCAGCCACAACTCCATAATCACGTCACGGCCACCACGAGGACCGCTGCAATACCTTGGTGACTAGTGTCCCGCACCACTAATCGTGCAATCCAGGTAGAGCCACACACGCACCACCACTCACACGAATCAAGCAACGGATTTCAAAAGAGGTATGAAACACACTCAATCAAGAGACGGGTCACCACCCAACGACGCTAGCATTAAGATAATAACTAGCAAGCTCAACAACGGGGAAACTCAAGATAGTTCCGAGGAACACACAAGACACCACACGGTTCAACGAAACACAATGTTGAACACTTAGCACGATTCACAACACCAAAGATCCTACATGGATACCAACCATAAATCTCTAGACCTACGAAACATCAAGAAGACGCTCAAATAGTTCCACAAAAGAACATCGAGAGGCCAAAAGATCAAAGACCGAGACAAACAAATCACGGGGAACAAATCCCATCTCAACACCATCGTGTTCCCCGCGGGTGGACCCACGGGTAGTGCCCCACTCGTGGTCCCGCCCGCGGGTACAACACCCACAAGGCAACACGTTCCCGCGGGTAGGCCAGCGGGTGGTGCCCCGCCCGCCGTTTCGCCCGCGGGTACGTCCCTGTACCACAACAAATCCCTTCGAGGATTTTCTCCTTCAAACACAACTTCAAGTCCAAAACATGCCAAATCTCACCAAACACAACAAAATGACTTGAACCAAGGAAAATGCCAAGCAATGGCACAAAGGAATCCTAAACACAAGCTCTAGATATGCAATATCACAAGACAAATGCATAAACTCTCACATTTCATAGCAAAACACAAATAGAAGCCAAGAAATCATATATAGGTAAGCAAAATAGGTTTTGTAGAGCATGGGTTACCTCTTGAAGACCAAAAGACTCTTCTTACACCACAACAAGCTCTCCACTAAGCTCACTAGCCAAACCCACTTCAAGATCAAACCAAAAGATCATAAAGATCTAACCTTTAAGAAAAAGACAACTAAGATGGAACCAAAAAGACTAGACAAGCTTAGATCTTACCCTTCTAGATGCCAAAATAGAGGAAAGATTGAATCTTGGAAGCAAAACTTGGAATCTTGACAAAGGCTTCTTTTGGCTTGAAGAACAAGCTACTCTTCTATTCTAGAGAGAAGGTAGAGATATTTTCTAGGAAATGTAAGGGATGAAATGAAGAAGTCTTCTAGGTTTAGGTTACAAAACTAGCTCTTGGTGAAAAGACAAAGATACCCTTACTAACTCTTAGAAAGTGTAAGGAACAAGGGAACTCCTCTCAAAGCACAAGGTACAACACCACTTAAAGATTGACTAGTCAAATACTAGTCCTTGAGTATAAAAAAAAATCAGGATTTTAGGAATCAATTCCTCAAAAGAAATAGAATTAATTACTCAATTAATTCATGGTTTGGAGTGTGGATTTTTGGGGTGTCACACTGATGGTATTCTAAGCACAATCCATAAAACTAGTAACATGCACACGCCAATACAGAACTGTGCACCCACTATTTGGTCCTACAAGGGGGTTTGGAATTGCTTTGTCCTTCATTTTGTATCCACAATTATTATTATGTGTGTGTGTGGAATGATATTGTTAGTTCATTAAGATTGAATTAAACCCGTATGGGTATTTATTTGGCTGATTTACTATGCCACGGGTTTTTTTTAATACATGATGGTGTGTGCGAGTATGTGTGAAGGTGTGTGCGTGTATGTGCTTATGCTTGGAGAAGCATGTGCGTCTGCAGATATGAACATTAACATGGAATAGAATAACACAAGCAAATTGTTAAAAAATGAATACGACGAGAGGGGAAATTGCATTACACAGAGTTGATTTAAAAAAACGGTTCAAATTAACTAAAATAAACGAAATACGTCAAAAGTCATCGTAATAAGAATGAAGAGACAAACATAAAGTATTTTAAGCAGCATATAAGGTGTCAACGAGCAAGCCCCCGGAACCCACAACGCAACTGATATTCGATACACGGAGTGTGTTAGCTAGAAATAGTAGAATTTCCTACGAAAAGCGCATGCGTAGTGCAAGCATGGACTGTGCATCACCCCTACGAAGTCCGCAGTCCCATGAAGCGAACGGCTGTCCGACATACGACTCCATGTGACACATAGCAAACACGCCGTAGTCAGCAAAAATCTCATCAGCCGTCTACAATGTTAGAATCCAACTATTGCTTAACAAAGACGAGTAGTAAAAGGGAGAATTTAATATATGGACATATGAATTAGTATGCACCACCAAACAGTAACAAACGCACATGAAAAAACTACCCTCCAAAATCCCAACCAAACAGTATGTAGTTACACAGTAAATGCACATGCCATAAATCGACCACGCACAGAGTATGCTGAAACGCGACTATACACCTCGGGAACCAGGAAATAAAAAGTAGTTACACCCGCCTCGTTTACTCAAACTGCCACAGTCCGACCACCGTCGAAAAACACACAAGCAGCGATAACCCCCCCCCCCCCCCCCCCACCCAAAAAAAGGAAACCCCAAAAAATAACAAGGAAAACGAAACACCCGAGCAAAAAAACCCCCACCCCTGCAATCGAACACATACCATAAAGCTGTAAGTAAACCTGTAATACCACGTCTAGATTAACGCAACATGCACCTAGTGAGTCGCCCCTACGCACAGACCAAGTAACCAAACATTCTAAGCCCCCACAATAGACTTTTATAAATGAAAATGACAATACATACCACTTAAACATATTTTTTTTGGTGCAAACCAACCTTACAAATTGAATTTAACTTCACATTGTAAATACAACTACACAAAGAGATTTAATGCAACACATATGAATTAAACTTATTTTTTACAAAGTAATTCAACCTTACAACTTTAATTTAACTTCACCTATGCAATGTATATAAAACCTACCACGGTGATGTGTGAAGTAAAACAACAGAAAACAAAACACACATGATGCACAATTGTAACACCCCGTGTTACGATCCATAAAATCAATTAATCATTTAACCAAATACCCAAAAGAAAGAATTAAATCACAATAATTAATTATGAAAGGCCCACCATAGTCCATGGGCCCTTATCCCTAAACCCAAACCTTAGTCCCAAAAGTAATAGAATTAGCAAGCCTATAATATTAGTTCCTAATTAGGGCTCCTAAATATATAAATAGGGGACTTAAGAGGCACCTAGAACCCCCCACCACAATAATCCCTCACCACACAAGAAGTTCCATGAATTCCCCTAGGAGAAATCAAGAAAGAAGAAAGCTTCAAGAAAGACCCTTCATAGCCAAGGAATTAATTAAGGCTAAAAGGTAACCCATGTCTCAACAAAACCTATTTTCATAGCTATGTTTCCCCTCTTAGGATTTCCCCATATTATTGTGTATTGATTAATTGTGATATTATTATTGATGATTGGTGAGATGATTCCATGGGTGATCTTGATGATGAGAGATTCTTGATAATTATGGTGTTCTTGATGATTATATGAGTTCCATGATAGTTACATGATATTCCTACCGAATCTTGATTTCGGAAGATGAATTGTGTCCTTGTCGATTTAAAAATAATTAGAACCCTAGGTTATATTGTGGAATTCGTATGGTATTATTCTTGGTGTATTGGGTGGGAATTCGCATGATTGGGTGTTGATTACATTTAGAAAAACATGATAGGTTATGTGCCATATGTTTCTTGATTTTGATCCGTTAATTGTCTACGTGAGTTACCAATTGCGTTTGAAAGTGTCTAAGCATGGTTTCGGGTTCCACAAAGGTTCCCGGGGCGTTTTTGGTGAAAAAGAGTCAGTGGGGGGAAGGTGGGGGTAGGGGACCCGCCACCTACCCGCGGCCTAGTTGGGCAACGCCGGCAGCGGGTAGCCGGCGGGCGGGCAGCTGCCCGCCGGGCACCCGCTGCCCGGAATAGTGCCGCCGGCGGGTGACCTCTCACCCACTGGCTACCCGCTGGTTTGTACCCCACTTCGGGATCCCGGCATCCCCGTTTGATGTTCCCCGGACCCCCGTGGTGTCCTAACGGACCCCTCCTATCGTGCCTATGTCTAGTTTGATGTTCGGGTACCGTTCGTAGGTCGAATGAGTCTTGTATATTGCATACTAGTTGAATTGGTATCCCGTTGACCTAGGTATAAGGAGCATGAACCCCTTAGGAGTATTCTTAGTTGTGGATGACCACGCATAGGTTTCGTTATACGTTTCCCCCCTTCCCAATGTGTTAATGTGGGTTGCATGTGCTTGCTATGTGTTATGTGTTCATGTTACCCCGAATTGGTTGAGATCAATCGGGCTATACGGGCAGTCGGATGGGCTGAGAACCATACCGGCTGTTAACCAGGCTGGTAAAGACCGGTCAGGTATATAAATATTATATAGGACTGAGGTCCACTATACGGGCAGTTGAATGGGTTGAGAACCATCCCAACTGTTAACCAGGCTGGTAGAGACCAGTCAGGTATATAAATATTATATCGGACAGAGGTCCACTATACGGGCAGTTGAATGGGTTGAGAACCATCCCAACTGTTAACCAGGCTGGTAAAGACCGGTCAGGTATATAAATATTATATAGAGCTGCGGTTCATCGGTCGGTTGCGATCGACCCCTCCGTATTGTGAGACGGGGCAGGGTGCTGCGGGGCCGTGTCAGAGCTATATGCGCTGACCCTCATGTATGGGCATGCGATTGGTCCTGTGGCGCCAACAAAGTGTGCTATATGATGAGATAAGAAGGATTGATGTTATGACTGTTATGGAAACGTGACCATAGGATTCTTGCTAGTAGACTATACATGTTTAATGATGATTGTTGATTGCGTTATCTGTAACTGTGCCCTATGTTGAAGAATTATATATATACCTGGTTATGACTGTGGATTGTGTGTACCCCTATTTGTCGAGTCGGTTCCCTGATTTGAAAGCTTGAGTCTTTTAGAATATATCTTCATGCTTCGAAATGACTTTCCGTATATCTATGTATGTATTTATATGTATTGTATTTCAATGCGTTGGAGTGGGTTACCAGCACCTCTCGCTGAACAGATATACTTGGCTTTCAGGCACAGAAGAATAAGTAACTGGAGCGCGCTAGATCTTGGAGCGTAGAAGTAGATAGTTTCCCTTTCGGCCTGTGTGCCATGTTATGCAGTTACTTTATTAAGGATATTTGTTAGTTGGCCTGTGCACCTGAGTTCTCTAGCTCAGGTGTGGCATAGCACCCCGTACTCTTTATGTTATGTTTTTGAGAATTAATGAGACTTCACCTTTATTTTATAAGTTTTAAATGTCTTGAAAATCTGGGGTGTTACAGTTGGTATCAGAGCCTAAGTTGACCCTAGGATAAGACTCTTAAGACCAAACTTTAAGACATTAAGCTTGAACTCTAGATATTTAGGAACATAGGATCCAAGAATCTTAGGACGCGCGGTGAGATTGTGAAACCTACACATAAACTCTCCTCCCTTGCCTGAAGAAAACTTTCCCCCGCTTATCACGTCAAAGAAGGACACCAAGCCCCAATTTAACATTCTTATAAACATTGACCCAGGAAGACGACAGCATGACACCCAACAGAAGACAATCAAGGACTCCAGAACCCGCCGCACACGACCCCCTAACCCAAACACTACAACAACTAACACAAGTCGCCCAAGCACTAAGCGACGTGGCTCTTCGCAACAACAGGCCCCCACCACCTCCATCGAACGCAAACGCAGACTTCGCCCGACAAGTCTCTAACCATCGACCACCCACATTCTCGGGAGAAGAGGATCCCGTAATCCTGGAGGAATGGATCCGAACCCTCGACAAAATTCTCGGGTTAGTAGAATGCCCAGAAGAACGCCGCGTGGAGATAGCCTCGTTCTACTTCGGACACGAGGCCGATCTTTGGTGGATCCACGAGGGTCCCACTTACCAACAAGAACCGGGGTTCAACTGGGAACACCTCAAAACGCGACTACGAGAGCGATTCTATCCAACACACGTAAGAGCATCCATGTACGAAGAGTTTCTCCATCTGAAACAAGGGACAGCTACCGTCATGGAATACCACAAACGATTCCTTGAACTAGCACGCTTCGCACCAGAACTAGTCCCCACCGAGGTAACCAAAATAGAGAGATTCGTATCAGGCCTCAACTTTGATGCCCGAAAAGCACTAGTGGTAAGCAGACCTCGGACTCTCAACGAGGCTTACTCCAGTGCCTCTAATCTCTACCGAATCCAACTACTCCAACGCGGGGTTCAGGAACAAATACGAAAGAGGAGCTTCGAAGGAGGGGCACCACCAGTAAAGAAAACAAGAAATGACGCCAACACAAGACCAAGTAACCTGACCAACCAAAGGCCACCTCTGGGGAACAACGACGCTAGCGCCAGAAGCTTTCCTTGCCCGAAATGCAACAAGAACCATAGAGGCAAGGATTGCATGGGCAATCCCTTGCGATGCTTCAACTGCGGAGAGGAAGGACACAAGGCCTTCCTTTGCACCCAACCCCAAAGACCACGCACTACCACCATGGGACAACATGGGGGCACCGCTCATCGAGGAAACTACGGCACTCCCGGAAAAATATTCGTTATGAGCCGCACTCAAGCCGACCTCGGGAACGAGAGCAATCTCGAGGAAGGAAACCTAACCCCAGAAGAAGAGGACCACGCAAACCCCGAAGGGAGAAAACCAAGAAGACGAATTCTGTTTAGGATAGGTTGGCAATTTCTTTGTAATCACCATCGTAGTAGAACTACTTACTTAGCTTAATTACTTCGGAAATATTATCAATAAAGATTAGTTTGAAATTCGGTCCTACTTACATGGGTAAAACTAAAACTATACAAACTAGCCAAGCCCTCACCACTAGAAGACAAAAGAAGGAAAAAGACAAAGACCATACCATCAAAAAGACTAAAGTTACTACAAGGAATGGTGTTAGGAATAAAGTGTAATGGTTTTGATATGCCAAATTTGTATTTGTAGATCCCCCAATTTTATTTCATAGGTCTAGTAGAGTCTTAGACCATGATCGGGAAATTATTTAATTATGAAAAGAGAAAAACAGAGGAAAATGGATGAAAATAGAAGAAGAAGATATAAAGCCGAAAATCAAGAATTTGTCTGGAGAAAATGGCAAATTGAAGAAGAAGATGAAAGATATGAAATCACGTCAATGCTACTCAAAGAAGATATCCCAGAAGAATTTTCTTGAAGAAAATTAATATTGGAAGAATGCATGAAATTGACTTGGAGATCAAGCATCTATGGAAAGAAAGAAGTACATCAAATGTGATTGGAGATTTAATCAAAAGCTGTACGGACAAAGTGGATGATGCTTGATATATTATTCGAAATAGCTCAAGTTTGAAACTCACCATCAATAATTTTACAAGGTAAAATTTGAGAAGTCAAATTAAATTAATCTGATACACTTGGGAGCCGATTTCATAGAAATTGGGATTGGGAGCTAGTTCGAAGCAATTGAAATTGGGAGCAAGTTTCACATGGAAATCAATTCAATATGGGAGCCAATTGAGGTTGTAGTATGGGATGCAATTTCAAAGTTGGGGACCGATTCAAAGAAGACATGGAGATTCAAATTGAATTAAGATGAAATTCAAATATCAGGAGAAGTCGGGGAGCCAATTTCAAAGTCAAAGTCAACAATTCAAATTGGGAAGCAATTGAAAGCACCAGGAGCAGTTGGGAGCCAATTGCAAGTCAAAGTCAATTGGGAGCCAATTACAATGGAGAAATTCAAATATTGGAGAAATTCAAATTGGGTGCCAATTACAAGCCAATTGAAATTGGGTGTCAATTACAAATGAGAAATTCAAATTGGGTGGAAGTTCAAAGCCAGTTTGAAGTCTGAGAACACCCAGACGTGAGAATGAAGAAGATGAAGATGAACTTACAGTGAAAATATTCTCACCAGGAAAAATACTAGTTTTAACTAGTATGGGATTAAATTGAAGAATATTTTTAAATCCCAAAGATACAAGGACCACTTCAGAGCTGATCAGAGAAGCCGTTCTACACCCAGATATTTCCACTCAACGTAAAACCAGAGGAAATATCAGATGAAGTTCAAGAACCCATTTACATGGAGATGAAGCTCTAACAACGGCTAGCTTATCCTTTCTGACATCTTTGCAGAAGATAAGATAAGATCTCTGACAAAAGATACAAGATTTCAAAAATGAGAGCGTCTCTTTCCAACGGACAGATTTTCATTACCAGCTATAAAAAGATGAAGATATGAAGACTTGAAGAACACAAGAGAAGAAGAGCAGTTGAACGAACTCACGAACAAGAGAGCAGAAAATTCGAATCCATCAAAGGGATCGAATAGAGCAATTAAGCTTGAAAGAGCATAGAGCAAAAATCTCATTTGGTACAGAGCATACCAAAAAATCTTCAAGTGAGAAGTGAGAAAAGAAAAAGAACTCAGAGAGCTTCAAAAGAGAAATATTCTAAGAGTTCTTAAACAGAGCAAAACAGAGCATAAATATCAAGTGCTTTACTTGATATATTCAAAGAGAGAAAACACTCAGAGCTGTCAAGAGAAATCATTCCAGAGTGTTTATCTTCATCAAAGAGACCTGCGCATCATTGAAGATCATCTACAGAGTCTCAGAAGTTGGAAGCAAGACAACACTTGTTTTGGAGCAAAACAAGAGAAGGGAGGAAAGTAGCACGGAGCTGTGAAATCCTGGATTGTCACACGGAGCTGTGAGATCCGAAGCAGCAGTGTCGGAGGCACTGGGCGTGATTGGTGTGGGTTTGGTGATCAAAGCACCAGATCACGGGATACGTTTCTACCGGAGTGTGGAAGACGGGGGGAAAGTAACGCGGAGTCGTGAAATCCTGGGATAGTAGCGCGGCGACGTGAAACCCGAAGCAGCAGTGTGGTGTCACTGGGCGTGATTAGTGAGGGCTTTGTGATCAAAGCACTAGATCACGGAAATTCATTGTATCTTGGAACCAAGGAGTGGTAGATATAGTGAATTGGCTCTTGGTGAAAAGAGCAAGTGGAGTAGGAGGATTACACCACCTCGCGAACCACTATAATTGTCTTGTGTTCTTTACTGCTTTCTTTACATAATTCTCTTTACATATTCGCTCTCACGAAGATATACTGCTCACACAATCTCACACACACTTTATGTTTATTTATTTCCGCTGTGCACCATACTCTAACAATCTAGTTAAGAGTTTTGGTTTATCTCTGTCTTTGCAATTGTTGTGCTATGCGAAATAGTTTGAAAGTCTATTCACCCCCCCCCCTCTAGACTTTCACCTTACCTCTTTTGGGACCAACAATTGGTATCAGAGCCTGTAGCCTATTTGAGTCAGTTTGTACCTACCTTTGGTATTTAAACACGTTGCCCAACTGGGTTAACTGTTTTTGACTGCTAGGCTGATCCATTCTACAAAGTGTGTGAATTGGATTAATCTTTCATATCTCTCGTGATGATGATGAAGAAAGATTTAGCTCAAAATCTATTATTCTCTCTTGATAAATTTGATGATTGGAAAGTTCGTATGCAGGTACACTTATCGGCCTTACACGATGAAATGTGGGAAGTTATTTCCACTGGCCCTATAGAAATATTAAAAATCAATACGGCGTTTGTTATATCCCCGGATGCTCCACAGTACGTACAAAAGCCAAAACCGGAATGGACATCGGACGATAAAACGCGGAATAATCTTGACAATATTGCCAAGGATATTCTATTCAAAGCCGTTGATTATACAATATTTCCGAAGATCCGAAAGTGTGCCACTGCCAAAGAAATATGGGAAACTCTCATCAAGATTGGCGAAGGAGATGAACAAGAAAAGGACAATAAGCTCACAATCGCCATGAAGAAGTTTGAAGATTTCAAAATGCTCTCGAATGGAAGTGTTGCAGACATGGAAGCTCGAATGATCAAAGTTCTTGGAGAGATTAGTGATCTTGGCAAAAATATTAGCCAAAAAGAAATTAATCTCAAAATTCTACGAGGCTTACCATCTGCATGGGATATGAAGGTTACGGCTATGCGCGATCACCGAGATCTAAGAATGTTGTCAACAGACAAATTATTTAGTGATCTAAAAGCATATGAGTTCGAAATGAAGGCCAAAGATGATGATGTTCATGAAGCTCGAAATGCTGCTCTAATGGCCGAACAACCGTCAACCTCCAGGTCAGTAGAAAATAATGTTGATTTTATGACTGACGAACAATTTGCTCTTTTTGTCAAAAAGTTTAGAAGGTTTATGCGAAAAGGAGACAACAAAAATTCTGCTCGTGGAAAATTCATCTCTCGCATAACACAAGAAGAAAAAGTCGAAGAAAATAAGGATTTATGCTACAATTGCCGCAAACCTGGACATTTTAAAATAAATTGTCCGTATCCGATCGTTAGCAAGTATCAAGGCAAAAATGTTGAATCTACACCGAACAAATCCGAAAGCAAAAGGTTCAAGCGCGACAAAAGAAAAGCTCTCGTTAGCAACGAACCGAACGAAAATGGTGATTCGGAGGAATCATCATCAAGCGATGAAAGTTCATGTTCGGATGATGATACGACGCTAATATGCAAGTCAACTGAGTTGAGTACAAGTGAAGATTGTCTTATGGCTCTTGACGCAGAGGAAGAAGAGGTAAGTTCTAATTCTTTCAATTATGTTAATTCTTCTTTTTCTCGTGAATCTATTGACAATCTAATGCGAGATTGTCAAGAGATTGTGCTCACTCATCCTCAACTCAAGGAGCGCAATAATATTTTAATTCTTGAAAAAGAAGAAATGAATAAAAAATTGCAAGATGTTTTACTTGAAGTGAGTAAATTGAAGAATGAAAATATTCATCTTCAAGAAGAGTGTAAAGCAAGAGAGGTTAGAGAACATAATCTTAGAGCTACTATTGCTACGTTCACTAATTCGTCTAAAATTATAGATAAAATGGTGAGCATGCAAAAGCCATCAGGAGATAGAACCGGAATTGGTTATGACTCCACATGTTCTCAAACCCCTCAAAATCTGACTAATTCTACTACTACTTTAAATAATAAAGTTCAAGTGGTAAAATTTGTTAAAAGTCAGAATAACACAATGAGACAAGGACTTGGCTATCAATCAAACGCAAAGTTGAATGTTGAAAGGCCGAAACAAGTTTATAATACGGCTAAGCAACAAAAATTCGTCAAGCAAAGATATGCCAAAGAGTCAAGTGCAAAAAGATTTCATAGAAAAGAGGGAAGCTTTTCTAGAAATAAAGTTGGGAGATTTTATCCCACTCAAAAAGATTGGTTGTGCAATAGATGTAATACTTTTTATAGACCAAAGCAACCATTTTCTTCCCAGGTGCCAAAATATAAAAATAATTTTCAAAACCCGGCGCCAAAAATATTTTCGAAAGTGAGTTATGATTATCGTGTCTCTAATGGTTACAAATCGCCTCATCTTAATTCAATAAGATCAAGGTGGGTTTGGTTACCAAAAATCACTAACAGTAAAGGACCCAAGCAAATATGGGTACCTAAAGTTAATTAATCTTTTTTGCAGGATATTTGGTACATCGATAGTGGTTGCTCACGCCACATGACTAGAAATAAATCATATCCAGTTAATTTCAAAGAAATCGATGGACCAAAAGTTATATTCGGAGGAAATCAAAATTATGGAATTACAAAAGGAGTTGGCACGATCAAGAAAAATGGTTTGAAGATTGAAGATGTTTCTTTCGTTGAAGGATTAAAATTTAATTTGTTGAGCACTAGTCAATTTTGTGATAAAGGCTATCTTGTAGAATTTTCTAAAGATAATTGCCTAATAAAAAATGAGCTCACAAATGAGATTGTTTTATCTGGAAAACGGCGAAAGAACATGTATATTGTGGATTGGAGCACAAGCAAAGATTCAGTGTGCTTAATGGCCAGAAATTCGAATGAAGCTAATTGGGAATGGCACAGAAAGCTCAACCACTTAAACTTCAAGACTATCAATCAGCTTGCAAAGAAGAATCTAGTAGAAGGCTTGCCAGATATTATCTTCAAGAAGGACCAAGTGTGTGATGCATGCCAATGCGGAAAGCAAATCAAATCATCATTCAAATCAAAGACACACGAGTCAACGTCAAGACCGCTAAGCTTACTACATATGGACTTATTTGGACCGGTTGATCCAATAAGTGTAAGTGGTAAGAAATATACTCTCGTTGTTGTTGATGATTTTTCCAGGTACACTTGGATTGTGTTTCTCAAGAAGAAAAATGAAGTTGAGCAAGTTCTACCGAAGCTGTTGAAGCAACTACAAAATGAGAAAGAATTGCAAATATCAAAAATACGAACGGATCGCGGAACCGAGTTCGTGAATGGAGTTATACAAGCTTTTTGCAATTCACATGGAATTTCTCATCAATTATCAGTCGCAAGAACACCGCAACAAAACGGTGTTGCCGAAAGAAGAAACCGGACGCTCAAAGAAGCCGCACGAGTGATGATTAGTGCTGCGGTCTCCCGAAACGATATTGGGCGGAAGCTATCAACACTGCTTGTTACACGCAAAATCGAAGCATGATCCATAAGCAGCACAAGAAGACGCCATATGAGCTATATAAAGGGAGAAAACCAAATATTGGTTATTTTCATATTTTTGGATGCAAATGTTTTATTCATATTAATGATAAATTGCATCTAAAAGCTTTTGATGAGCGTGCAAATGAAGGAATTTTTCTAGGATATTCGACTACCAGCAAGGCGTACAGAGTTCTGAATAAAAGATCAATGGTGGTTGAAGAATCCATACACGTGGTATTTGATGAAAAATCACAAATCAAAAATGGCGCTCTGGACGAAGAAATTGCTCAAAATGGTAACAAGTGTCATATTGATTTTTGTGATACTAATGATACGTGTGAAGATGATGTTTTGCAGGGAATGGATGAGTTGGAAATTAATTCTCTAGAAAATCCCATCCCTCATTTAGAAGAAGTTGGAAATTCTTTTAATAATAATTTTGGGAGTGATGCCTCACGTGAGAATGAGGATGCAGTACAAGTTGGTGATCCAATTAGTGATCAAGTTACTGGTGAAGTTGGTGGTCAATTACAAAATGAATTAAATGTGGAAATTCGAACCAACTCTCCCAGTACACAACAAATGGATCCACCCAGTACCATGCACCCATTTGAACCAGATTTAAGATGGCTTAAAAATCACCCTCCAGAATTAATTTTTGGGAATATTCATGAAGGCGTGAAAACAAGATCATCTACCATGGAAACATTGTTCACGTGTTATCTATCTCAGATTGAACCAAAAGAAATTGACGAAGCTCTCAATGATCCGAATTGGATAAATGCTATGCAAGAGGAGCTCGATCAATTCAAAAGAAATGATGTTTGGGAACTTGTTCCAAGACCGCCGAACCACAATGTTGTAGGAACCAAATGGGTCTTCCAGAACAAAGAAAACGAAGAAGGCGTGATTGTTAGGAATAAAGCAAGGCTCGTTGCAAAAGGATACTCTCAAGAAAAGGAATTGATTTTGATGAAACTTTTGCACCGGTGGCTCGACTTGAAGCAATCAGAATTTTCCTAGCTTACGCCGCACACAAAGATTTCACCGTTTATCAAATGGACGTGAAAAGCGCATTCTTGAATGGTCTACTCGAAGAAGAAGTTTATGTCGAACAATCCCCAGGTTTTGAGGTAAAAGGCGAAGGTGATAAAGTCTACAAACTTAAAAAGGCATTGTATGGGTTGAAACAAGCACCTAGAGCTTGGTATGATACTTTATCAATGTTCTTAATAAGCTGTGGATTCACCAAAGGCCTTGTTGACAAAACTTTATTTAGAATTCAAGATGGTGATCATATTTTATTAGTGCAAATATATGTTGATGATATTATTTTTGGAAGCACTAACAATTCTTTGTGTGAGAAATTTTCGAAGCTTATGCAGAATAAATTCGAAATGAGCATGATGGGTGAATTGAATTACTTCTTGGGCTTACAAGTCAAACAACTGAAAGAAGGAGTATTCATCAATCAAGCAAAGTACACCCGCGACTTGATAAAGAAGTTTGGCCTTGATGGAAAATCATCGATCAAAATTCCAATGAGCACATCAATAAGGCTAGACAAAGATGAAGATGGAAAGGATGTCGATCAAACAAAATATAGAGGAATGATTGGTTCACTTCTATATCTTACTGCAAGCAGGCCGGACATTTCTTATGCTGTGGGCGTGTGTGCAAGATTCCAAGCAAATCCAAAAGAAAGCCACCTCACCGCAACAAAGAAGATCATACGATATCTGAAAGGCACAATCAATGTTGGATTGTGGTATCCAAAAGGTACAGATTTTACTCTAACGGGTTTTTCAGATGCGGATTTTGCAGGTTGCAAAATAGACAGAAAAAACACTTCCGGGACATGCCAGTTCTTGGGGGAAGGCTTGTTTCTTGGTTCAGCAAAAAGCAAAATTCCATCGCAACTAGTACCGCCGAGGCCGAATATATTGCTGCAGGGAGTTGTTGTGCGCAAATTTTGTGGATGAAGCAACAATTGAAGGATTACGGAGTTAATTGTGATGACGTTAGTATTTATTGTGATAATACTAGTGCAATCGCTATCATTCACAATCCGGTGCTTCACTCAAGAACCAAACATATCGACATTCGACATCATTTTATAAGGGATCACGTTGAAAAGAAAAATCTGAAGATCGAATATATCCCTACGGAAAACCAAGTTGCTGATATTCTCACGAAGCCTTTATGCGAAACGAGATTTTCTACCTTAAGGCACGAGTTGGGAATGATCGAAATGAGCTAAGTATCACTGGACTTAATCTCTCTATTTAAATTGATACTTGTGCTCAAAATTAATTGTTTTACGTGGATAAATTGTTTTATGTGTTTCTATGCATGTTTTTATTCGAAATATTTATGTGATAAAATTGCAATATGTGTTAGGAATTTATTTGTGTATTTGCATGTATTATTTAACGTGAGATCATATGCCATGCAAATTAATTTGATAAAATGTGCAATTCGTGATTTATTTGATAATTTGTATAAAATTGCATGTTTTAATGTGTTAATCAGTTTTTGAGTATGTGTTCATGTTTCTGTAAATTAACTAACTTGTTTGCATGAACAATTTGCTCTAAAAATGATTTATCATGTTTATTTGATAATATATATGTGCTATGTGCAAAATGTGATTTAATATGTTATTTTTTTTATTACAAGGAAGGGGGACACCCATACAAACTACGCCTACAACGAGACTCGAAACCTAGACCTCCCACATAGGAGAGCAATCCAATACCAGTGGACCATAAACCACTTGGTATTTAATATGTTATTTGTATGTGTGTTTCGTATATATGCAGTATATGTGATATAAATTGCTATAAAATGTTTTAGAAATCTAGAAATTAGTATTTTTGTTAGTTTCTAAAATATTTTGGAATCTGATTAATATGTTTTTTATATAAAGTTGTTTCTAATTATAAATTAGGAATATGTGTGTTAATTGTGTTAATTTCCAAATTATATGTATTTTAATTAGGAATACCGTGTATATGTGTTTAATATTTTGGTATGTGTGATTAATTATTTGTGGAGTAATTTTTGCTACTGACGAGATGTTTGAGTGTGTTTATGTTTGTGGTACACGAATTTGAGAAGGAAATCAGGAGATAAAGGAGGAAAATTAGAGTTTAATTGGGCATCAAACCTCCACCCATAAACTCCTACACTTTCTAAACCTCCACCCAACCTAAACCCCCCCATAATCCTCTTCTAAATCAAATCTTTCCAAACAGATTTACCCTCTCTTTCTCAAATCGACACCCCATCTCCCCTGTCAGAAATCTACACTCTTAATCGATCCTCACAAACAAATCTCAAGGAGATCAGAACCCAAATCCTTCCTAAGTGTCTCTTCAAATCTCCACCATCTACACTTACGTGCATTGGGTATTTCTAAAGAGGTGTGAGCATTAAATGCTCTTGTCTGCTCATGATGACATTTTCTCTTTCCTCGTAACACTCTCTATCAGATGACTCATCTACCTAAACTCACCCAATCGACACACCTCAACCAAAGGGTACAATTGAGAAGTCTCATATCTCTCTTAAATCCGAAAAACCCCTTCGAGTCATCCTCCTCATATAAACCCCTCTCCTATATCTCAAAAACTCTTTCAAGACCTTCAGAATATCAGAAAACTCTCTCAAATTATCTCTCCTCGATCAATCGATCTGATCATCATGGCCCAATCTGGAAGAAAGCAAATTGATCCTATTTTTGCCCTCTCACAACAAGTGACGAATGGGATGGTTCTCAATCCTGAGTTTTTCAGACTAGGTTCTACCACAAGGACACGGCCGAGAAAATTCTTCAAGCTTTAAAAGACTGTGGACTGTTTGATTTCTTCACCTACAACTACTTTGGAACCTTTGAAGAAGATGTAGCCGAATTTTATCTACATGCAGTCGTTGAAAAGGACTCGATAAAATCTAGAGTTGGAGGATCAGAAGTTTCGATCACTGAAGATGACATACACAAGTGCTTCAACTTTCCTGAATCTCAGATAATGCTAGAATCTCACAGCTATGTTGTTCAAAATTTTTGGAATGAGATTCATGGTCCTACGGCTCCAATTTTCTCTGATGTATCCACTTATAAGAATGTATTGAAGTTTGAATACGAGATGTTGGTGGACATGATTTACAAGATTCTTGAACACAAACTGGGAAGTACTGAAGATTTGACCGCGTCAACAGTGTGCCTGATGGACGGAATCATGAAAGGAATAAAATTCAAATGGGCAAAATTTATCTACAGGAAGATGGTTATTTTTGTTCATGCTGCCAAACCAATGAAGAAACCTGCTGTAGTGGACCGATTCTATCAAAATGTTGGATATGGTCTCATCATTGGAGAACTGCTAAGGAAGAAGACAATTCCAATGAGAAAACACAAAAATATTGGAATTTACAGAGCTCTCTTCAGAAAATTCAGTCCTAATTTTGGAAAAAGGTCAAGCCAGAGAAGAGGACAAGAAGGTGGGAGTTCTACAAGTTCAAAACACCTCAGAGTTCCAGACCGAGAAACAGCAAAGCAATCTCAACCTCAAGTAATCAAATGGGATCAAGCAATCGATCAGGAAGAGATCAAGAAGCATCAGTACGGCTATGGCAGTTGTTCCAATCAAATATGCCGAACCAAACTTGTTGGCCGAAGGAGTTGATGATACAACAAGAATGGAATTTGCCAGGAGTTGATGTGCAAATTTCGAATGATCTACAAAGAAGGCTCTCGAGTCAATCTGTAGCCGAAGGAAGTGCAGGACCTATAGTTTTTGACTCAGCGCTCATTCAAGATGATCCGGAGCTGTTGAAAGAATTGATAATGGTGCAAACTTGGAAAGAATGGAAACTTGAAAGATATCATTCTTTCATGTCAAAAATCACCCCAGATTTAATATAGAGTGAAGATTTTTCCTTGGAATGGTGTGGAACGAACGTGATGCTAGATGCACTCAACATGGATTTAAATCAAGTGTATCACATGAAGCTACACGAGAAGGCAGCCAGACAAAAAGGAAAAGCACCAATAAAAGGAGGCAGTACGGCTCAAGACCGTTTAGCCGAACAAGAACGACAGAATGAAATTTCACTTCAGTTAGCCTCTGCAAAGGTCAGTTTATGACACACATCATTATCCAGGTAACACATCTCTTGTGGATAATGAATTTTTTGATGAAAGAACTGAAGGGACGGCACTCATTGATGTACCAATCATAAGTACTGAAATCATATGGACATACCTGTGGAAGTCCATGATGCTTCTTTATTGATATCTGATTTGACCCCACACCAATTAATGTGAATCTGGAGTGCAATGAAACAACTTGTGGGAGCCAATGAAGAACAAGTGTCAGAAGAAAGAAGAAGAGATATACCAGTGGAAGTTGCAGTAGAAGTTGCTACTGAGAGTAGACTGCAAATCACAGAGGATTTATCCAGTGTATTGCCGGTACACCATACCGAGTCTACCATGCCTACCATGGACCCTGTTCTAGAAGATGAAGATTTATTTACAGAGAACTACACGAGAACAGAGGTCTTAGAAGAAGAAATTGGTGATCTCAATCAAGAAGCCGAATCACCTGAAGAAGAAGGGATGCAACTTATTGACACAGTTATTCTCACAGATCCGAATAAAAGTCCATTCGGATCCCCTCAAAATTTTGTGCAGATGGATGAACAAGAAGATGACATATTTTCATCCTTATTTGCCAAAGTGGCCGAATCAGTGATGTTGTTTGTCAAACAATTGGAGAAAAATTGGTTGAACAAAACCAAAAGCTAGATCAACAACACACGGATACACAAGTCAATCTGAAGGAGTTAATGGAGCATCAAAATATTTTGAAGACTCAGATTGACAAAGCAGAAAGAATTCTGAAAGGAGAATTGACAAAAGGCTTACTTT